>NW_024609846.1:158644501-159007641 GCF_016920785.2 Ixodes scapularis
AGTTCAAGTTTTAATATACATACGAGCCGCATTAGAGCCTTCATTTTTTCGCGTCTGAAGGTGTAGGCAAGCAGCAACTTATTCTGAAGTCAATCATCCAGGAGCTGGGAGCGTGATTCTCACACCGCAGTACCACCAACGCTGAAAATTGCGAATTCCGCAGAACTTTCTTTCTTTTTTTTTTTCTTTTTTTTCACTCGCCTCCTGCGGGTTGCCATCTTTGTTTACTGGGTTGTGGAGGGCGTTCTGAGCGTGCGCAGGAGTTCGCTTCCACAAACTATGACACATCGCGCCGGCGTCCACAGCCCAGCGGCTGAGCATTTTTTTTTTTTTTTTTGTCTGTGTGTGGCGGTCTCTTCACCGCCAGTCACATCGAGAAGCAAAAAGTGGGGTCCGCGCGGCAAGACCAGCTCCTGGCGTGTGAGTTGTATAGCCGGGAGACGATGCGAAAAAAAAAAAAAGAAACTCAAAGCTGCGGAAGGGTCCATGTCACTGTCCGGACTTTGCGCTGGAGTGAAGGGCCGGGTCCGGTATGCGAGGGGGAGGAGGTGACTGAAGATGCAGCTGGGGGGACATCGAGAAAGGCGGGTTTGATACGGTCGATTGTAATAACTTCCTGCTTGCCTTTAACATCCAAAGTCATTGTCTTCGCTGCGCGTGCCGATACCTTAAAAGGGCCATCGTACGCCGGTGTTAGCGTCTTCTTGACCAAATCGCGGCGCACGAAAGCATGCGTACATGTCTCAAGGTCCTGGGGCATGAACACTTTGCGGGAGGCAGGATTTCTTAGGGGCGTTGGCTGCAGTTGGCGGAACGCTTCTCGCAAGCGGTTCAAATAGGCACACGGTGATGGCAAGGCTTGCTCGTTCAGGGGGGTGAAAAACTCTCCTGGTAGCCGTGGTGCTGTGCCGTACACGAGTTCCGCCTACGTGCATTCCAAATCGGGTTTGAAGGCACATCTGATGCCGAGAAGTACGAGTGGTAGGTGTTGGAGCCAGTGCGTGCGGTCGTCCTGTGCTGTGAGAGCGGCTTTCAGCTGCCGGTGAAGTCGTTCCACCATTCCGTTAGCCGAAGGGTGGTAGGCTGTCGTGCGGATGTGCCGTGCCCCGAGGAGCTGAGCTAATGCCGTAAACAGCGCACACTCGAACTGTCGTCCTCGATCTGGTACCGGGAAATCCAGTGCATGACGAAGTTCTCCGCGACGGTCTCAGCTGTGATGTTGGAAATCGGTATGGCCTCAGGCCACCGTGTGTACCTATCCACGCAGGTGAGGATATAGGTAAATCCCTGGCACGGTGGCAGGGGTCCAACCAGGTCCAAATGAATGTGGTCGAAGCGAGCCTCGGGGAGTGGGAAACGTACCAACGGATTGATGTTGTGTCTCGTAACCTTGGAACGCTGGCAGTGTAGACAGCCTCTGCTCCAGCGACGCACGTCAGCATTGATACTTGGCCATACGTAACGAGCTGTGACCAGTCGCTGCGTGTTGCGAATCCCGGGATGGTGGGTGTTGTGCAAGGCGTCGAAGACCGCCTTCCGAAACGAAAGAGGTACGAAGGGCCGTGCGTTGCCAGTTGACACATCGCAGGTGATCGTCGATGAGCCCAGGGGCAAGGGAATGTCATCAAGCTGCAGCGACGATTCTTTCTGACGCTCGGCTAGAAGGTCAGGGTCCTCACGCTGTGCTTCGGCCATTGCTTGAAAATCCACTGTCACGGGTAGGGGCGAAAGTGCCGCCACCCGCGAGAGGGCGTCGGAAGCGGAATTGTCGGATCCCTGCACGTGTCGGATGTCGACTGTGAATTCGGAGATGAATCCCAGATGTCGTATCTCGCGGGCAGAGTAGTTAGTATGATTCCCAATGAACGCGAAGGTGAGAGGCTTATGATCCGTCAGGACGTGAAATGTGTTGCCTTCCAAGATGTGACGGAAGTGTTTTACGCTGAGGAAAATGGCCAACAGCTCACGTCCAAAGGTGCTATACCTTGTCTCTGCCGGCTTCATCTTCTGAGAGAAGAACGCGAGAGGGTGCCAGTCACCTCCGACGTATTGTTGCAGCACAGCTCCGACAGCGACGCTCGAGGCGTCTGTCATCAAACGAAGGGGGGCATCGGCGCGTGGGTGAACGAGGACGGTGGCGTCGACCAGGGCTTTCTTCGCGAGGGAGAAAGCAGACGTCGCTGCGTCCGACCATTCGACCGGCGAGTTAGGGCCTTTCTTCGTGCGGAGCAGATCAGTAAGAGGTTGCAGGATACGGGCACAGTCGGGTATGAAGCGTCGGTGAAAGTTTAGAAGGCCAAGAAATTCACGTAACTTGCGCAATGATGTAGGTTGGGGAAAGTCACGTACCGCTTGCACCTTGTCGTCCAGTGGCGTGATGCCGTCTGGCGTGATGTGATGGCCAAGAAAATCGATGGTTGGGACACCAAATACGCACTTCCCTGTGTTGACAACGAGGCCGAAGGATCGGAGGCGATCGAAAAGGAGCCGGAGATGTTCTTCGTGTTCCTCAGTGGATGAGCTGGCGACGAGCAAGTCGTCGAGATAGGCAAACACGAAGTCCAGGCCTCGGGTCACCTCGTTGATGAACCGTTGGAATGTTTGGGCGGCGTTTCGCAGCCCAAACGGCATGCGCACGTATTCGAAGAGCCCGAAAGGTGTGGTGATGGCTGTCTTGGCGACATCCGAGGGTTCGACTGGTATCTGGTGATACGCTTTAACCAAGTCTATTCTGGTGAAGACGGACTTGCCTGCGAGGTTCGCTGTGAAGTCCTGGATATGCGGAAGTGGATACCGGTCCGGGACGGTGTGGGCGTTCAGCGCGCGGTAATCGCCACATGGTCGCCAATCACCAGCTACCGCTTTGGGGACCAGGTGCAGAGGCGATGACCAGTTGCTCGCCGATGGCCGTACGATGCCCAGTTGCAGCATGTGATCAAACTCGCGGCGGGCAACGTTGAGTCGCTCACCCGTGAGACGACGCGGTCGCGCGAACGTGGGAGGGCCAGTAGTCACGATGTGGTGGGTGACTGAGTGCCGCACAGGGTGATCCAGGCTATTGGTCCTTGTGAGTTCGGGAAACTGGAGGGGGCCTCTGTGGCGGTCTCCTCACCGCCAGTCACATCGAGAAGCAAAAAGTGGGGTCCGCGCGGCAAGACCAGCGCGGCCCCTTCCCTCGCGGGGTGAAAATAATGAGAACGCGGCAGCCCCAGCGGAGGGTCATAAAACAGGGCCCCCGCGGGGCTCGCCGCTCGGTCCCTTCCGCACTGCCGCCTGAGAGGACAATAAACAGAACCGTTTTGTACAAACACGGAGTCAGACGTTTTTCCTTCGAATCCGCAAAAATCTCGCAACACTGCCCCACATGTGTGATAAGCGCTGTCAGCGATCTGCACCTCTCTTGCTCCTTGGTAATTTCTCCGATAGCCAGTCCAAGCTCGGTAATCAGTCAGCCGCCTGAACGATTCCACTATCTGCCCCCGACCCCGTTACGGAGTGAGATGAAATCCCGTCACACGACCGATAATCGAAACGACAGCCACTGATAAGAAGACCTCGCGCCAAACGGTTCGGCGGTTTTTGAGCGGCTCTTAAAATTTTTTTTTTTTTTTTTATTATATATCTTTTTTTTTTTTTTGGTGAAGTCATTGCCAGTTTGAATTGTGAAAGTTCCGGTATGGAGGAAAACATGGTTTTGCCCACCCCACGCAACTAGAAGGTTTTCACGCCTTTATCGCGATGATCAATCCTTCTTTTAGTTCGAATTGGAATGTCTTCCTTTTTTTAGAGCGCAGCTCTTAGGGGCCCGTTTCCGGCTTGAGCGGCGTCGGCGTCGGCGTAACCGCGAGGTCACGTGACCCCCCCGAGATCACGTGACCCACCCAGGTTACGTGACACCCCCAGGTCACGTGCCCCCCCCCCCCCCCGAGGTCACGTGACCCACCCAGGTCACGTGACACCCCTAGGTCACGTGACCCCCCGAGGTCACGTGACCCACTGAAATCACGTGACCCCCCTAGGTCACGTGACCCCCTGAAATCACGTGACCCCCTAAGGTCACGTCAGCCCCTGAGGTCACGTGAGCCCCTGAGGTCACGTGACCCCCTGAAGTCAGGTGACCTCAAGGAGTCACCTATCCCTCAGTACGCTTCCATCCTCCTCCTCAAGAGCTGCGCTCTAACCGGCGTTACAGGGAATTGTAAACGGCTTTCATTTTTTAACCTACGTGACTGGGCACGAGGGTAGACAGGAAATGACTATAGCGATTAACGCATTTTTTTCTGAGTTGCAATTATATATGCCAAACACAGTACAAACAATTCCCGCGCTCAAGGCGGAACCAGAGCCGTTTATACTGAGAGAGTTTGGCCGATGGGCGGAGCTTGTTGGCCGCTAGAACCAGCGGATTTCGCGATAACACAATATGGCGTTACTTCTTTGTCTTGTTCATTCCTGTGAAATCGCGTAGAGTTCCTATGAGTCAGATCCACAATATGGCGGACGGAAGTAGTCATCCCCCGGTTGTCAGACTACGCTGCTGTGGTTGTCAGACTGCCAAAATCTCCTTAAGAAGGCCAAACTCTCTCAGTATAAACGGCTCTGGGCGGAACATTTTGTCAAAAAAGAAACGAGAGTACGAGCAGATCTCGTGGGGTATTATCAACGAGGTAGAGGATCTTCCATCGATAAACTGGCAGCTGAAAGTGACCCCCAATCGGCCGCCGCCATGTTGCTCATTCTTGACCACTACACACGTGACCTTACAGGTTTACGCCTAGATTTTAACGAAGTACCGCGGATAAATAATTGTTTGTTGATCTTTAGTAACAGAACAGTACCGAGGAGGAAAGCTAACTGCCGAATTCAGAAACCTCACTCCAACTACACTCAAACTGAAGGGCCCCTCCAGTTCCTCGAGGAAGGCGCGAGGGCCGGCGCTGGCCAATCGCGACGGCGGATCCGTCCTCGCGATTGGCCACCGCCGGCCCTCGCGCCTTCCTCGAGGAAGTGGAGGGGCCCTTCAGTTTGAGTGTAGTTGGAGTGAGGTTTCTGAATTCGGCGGTAAGTCTCGTTGTTTGAAGTTAGTGATGTGCTTTAACGACAAAAACTCGGGCAGCTTCGCAATGCTTCCCCTAGATGCCGTCAACCCAATGCCGTTATTATCACTTTTTTTTTTTTTTTTTTTTTTTTTTTTTTTTTTTTTTTTTACAGCGATCGCATTAGATTGTTTTCAGGACCGCGCCAAAAGCAGAGGTCCTGGGAGCCGCCATTTCTCACTGCGCTGTCTTGTAGCCACCTTCACGCACATCACGATTTCTCGTTGGAGGAGCGCAGATACTCTTTGCGTACGCACGCAATTTCCGAAAAAATAGCTTATGCTAAAATAGCGCACGCCAAACGCAAAACGCAGTAGCGTTCGGCGCATGCGCGGTGGCGACGACGCTATTCTAAAACTCCCTGATAGCAGCTCGTGTCTAGCATTTCTTTATGCGGGTAGTGAAATAACGCACCAGCAGAACCAATTCCTCGATAAGAAAAACAAAACATCAGGAAAAAAAGAAATTATTCAAATGATACTTTTCTAATGTTCACATTGCATTCTTTCGAAGAACGGGCATTTTTTTGCCAACCAGTGCGTCAAAACAGTTCACAGATGACCGGGAAAGAACGTAGCTTTCGAATCAGCATTCACGTCGACTCTTTCAGGTTTTTATTTCCAGCTTTTTTTCCCCCTCCAGCTACCATCTTTCTCTAGGAAAGAAAAATAAGATTGATTGATTGACCGAATTATTAAAGTCACCAAGAGAATGAAAACGGCGGCCGCCATTTTTTCAACGTTCGGCTTCCAACACGTGCTTGGTGCCTTTCGTAGTGCTGCACGTGCACGCGCAAGGCTGACGAGCGCACACGTATTATGGAAGAGGAAGCTCGCACTGGGGGCGGCACAACTGAAAGACCTCCCTGTCGTTCTCACCCTGACTGTGCGCCGGGAAACGGAGGGAGAGGAGGAGGCGAGAAGGGACGTCAGAACGCCGAGCTCTGATTAAAAGGCTTAGTGGGTAGGCCTAAAGCTGTATCTGCCTTTGACTCCACTGCACTCGTTGAATGTGTTCCAATACGAGAGCCGGACGCAGGTGTTCCGCGTTCCAACGCGTTCGACGAGTGTTGCTACAGGCGCGAGTCAGGGGGCGCGGCAGGCAAGCTCTATGCGCGAAACTCGCCCTTGTGGTTTTGACTTCGCTGAGCCAAAGCCTGCGTCGGTGACACCAAGTTTGCGTCTGACCGCGGTGATGAAGTAAAGCCAGTGATTTCACTACCCACCCCCTAGTTTGTCTAATGGCACCCCCTGAAAAAAAAATCTTCCGCTGAAAACAATAAAAAAAAAAAACACACACACCAAAAATTAATATTTTGCGCGAAACCATTGTTTGCTCGAGCACGCTGGCTCCAAAAATGGTTCCTATGTGAAGCTAACGTCACGGTGGCATCAGAGCACGAGCCCTTTCGTCGCGTCTCCTCCACGTTGGTTACCTCCTTGGCTCCTCCTTCCACTGACGTGAAGGAGAACAGAAGAGAGATATGCCCGTTGGATATATATATTCGTTATTGACATTCATTGCTGTACCCAACCATTGATACCGCGACTGATATTTTCTGACGTTGCTTTTTGCTCTACTTCGTGCTTGTATGAAAATTATGCATTCCTCAATGAACGCGTCGGCTCCCCGCAACTTGGAGATGTCATATTTATTTATTTATTTATTTATTTTATTAGCAATTCACAATAGAAAACGAAAACGAGCCGAGTCCGTATGCTTGGACCGATCGCTTTACGAGCCTACATTTATATCACGGCCAACGTAACAAAACAATTTTTGTTTGTTTGTTTTTTGTTTGCCATTTGGGGCGTCATTGTCATCAGTCCCGGTGTGATTTTTGCTGGATCCGTTAAATTCATTTGTTCGGTGCACGCGAGCGCAACTTCGAGCTAGATCTTCGTCAACATTACCTGAAAGACGCACACAACATCTATTTTAATCGTTATACTCAACTTCCAAATCGTCCTCGTGGTCAATTTAAGCGTAAGGGCGAGTAAAAAGGCGACATTCTCCCGCTTGCTCCAGCTTTGCTAGCACTTACGAGGAAACAAAGTAATTGCATAGTGTGTACTGATACGTTTAGACCGCGGGGGCCAGTGGAGTACAACTGCCAGCCTGATACGTCTTTAAAGGGGCACGAAAACGAAATTCCAGGGCTCATTGTTTAGCTTTGATGTGTTGCATGTTGCAGCATAACCTGAAACATACCAGTCTTTCGTTGAAAGGTACAAGCAAACTAATTTTAAAGATAAGTAAACGACCTTTAAATGCATGTGGAGCCTATTGAAAAGGTGATCTAACAACGTTGGGGAACTTGCTACGTAGTCATGACGTAGCAAGTTCCTTCGGAGCAGTCCCGCTCTTTTGAATTCAACATTTTCCTTCATAGCTTTCCTCCTCACAGTTCAAGAAGACGGAAAGGAGGGACTCCCCTCTTGCTCGGACCCTCGTTTCTGTACCCGGACTTAGCCATCCTCCCCCCTCGAAGTTTAGCCTGTCGCTCAATATTTGGACAAAAGTTGCTTTCCCCACCCCCTTCACCCCTAAGCTGACAGTGTTGTGAAAGCTACGTGCTCCTTGGGCCAGCCACACAGTCGTCACTACGGGTACTTCGAACGGCTCGGTTGTGACCACAACGCTGACGACGCCACCAACGGCAAAGCTCATAACCACGCCAGCCTTGCTACGTCACGAATGCGGGGAATCTTTTTTTTTTCTTCTGTGTTTGTTTGCGCCGGATATCCCATGACGCATCGCGGTCTCCGTTCGCTTCTCTTCGAGTGCTTGCTCGAGTGCACCGTTTGGAACGAAAAATATAGCCAATCGTTCAAACTTTACAAACGTGCGATTATCATTTCCGGTTATTATCCGCCATGCTTGACTCATTTCCGAAAGATATTTGAATATTTCAATTTTTGTTTCCGTACCCCTTTAATGTGCATCGCGTAGAGTGACACACGACCGCGCATTGGTACGACGCTCATCCATGGATCGAAACGGGCAGGCTGTGGGGTCCAGGATCCCTGGACCGGCTTGCTAGATCAGCGCCTCAGCTGAGACATGGGTCCAAGAAAGCACCGCAAATTAGGCCGGGGCGCGCGAGCGTCTTGAGACACGGGTTGAGTCCCGCTCAGGTCGTGCGCTGGTTTTGCGAGTGCTTACTTTCCCCCAGTCTCAGCTGAGACGCTGTTTCTAGCAAGCCGGCTCAGGGTTCTGCAGCGCGAGCTCTCGTTCCGCGTGCTCCGAGCTGCTGCGCGCTAACACACTCGGACACCGATCCCCATGAAACAGAGTACGAAGCGTTTTACTGCTCACACCATGCGAGATAAAGAGTATAGCGGCAGCGGTGTCATTCATCCCGCTCGTCTGCCGGCAAACTGGCTGACAGATTATCTGGACATCTCGGCAATGCTGTAAACTTAACGTCTTCTTGTAGCCATACCACGCAATGATTTGCTCAGACGCCTTTCCGGCACGAAGGTATTGAAGTTTTGCTGCGTCGCAAATTGTTTATCATGCGATGGCGCGCTGTTGGATCACGCGTGGCCACAGAAGCGTAATACGGCCTGTTAGCTTCACTTCAATTGAGAGCCCTTCCAACCCGTGAAGAGACGAGTTGTCCAGCGAAGGCTGGCGCTATGGTAGAGACATAAGAGTTATTACAATAAACGCTAGAGGCTCAGCTGGCGCTAGCGTCTACGGGACTCCCGGTTGCAAATTGAAGCAGACAGCAAGCAATCTACTTTTGCAGCCTTCCTGTGTATTCCTATGGGAAAACGGACGTGATATTTTTCTTTTCGCCAGGGAATAATAGAAATCAGCGTAGTTTCTTTAATCGTAACGCGGGTATCATGTAGCTTTATTCACATTATAAAAGTGTAATTTATTTACTTAATGTTTTTTCTTTTATTACTGAGCTATGTTTAAGTTAGCGAAAATGGAGGCCCAGTTCTATGTTGTACAGCCTATGTCAAGACAAGCTATCAATTCAAGCAAAAAAACATGAGACGTTTACAATTCTCTGTAACGACGAATTGGATTGCAGCTCTTGAGGAGGAGGAGGGAGGGTACGGAAGGAAAGATATGTACCTCCTCCTTCCCCGCTAAATTTAGTGGAAATATTGGCAATGTTAGATCCGCTGACGTCATGCGTCACGTGACGTCCCGTGTTTCCCATACTGACGACACATGTGGCGTCACGAGGGTAACGTTTTGACGTTACCCTCGTGACCCTCACGGGGTTAACTCTCACAAAGGTTACCCTCATGGGGGTTACGCTCACGTGGGTAACCCTCACGGATAATACTTTCGTGGGGGTTACCCTCGTAAGGATAATCCTCGTGAGGGTTACCCCCGTGAGGGTAATCCCCTTGAGTGTTACCCCGTGAGGGTAACCCCCGTGAGGGCTACAGGGGTTACCCTCGTGAGGGTTACCATCGTAAGGGTTATCTTCGTGAGGGTTACCTCCTAAGGGTTACCCTCGTGAGGGTTACCCTAGTAAGGGTGACCATAGTGGAGGTTACCTCCGTGATGGTTACCCTCACCCCCATGAGGTTAACGTAACCCCCGTGAGGGTAACCCTTATGAGGGTAACCTTTACGGGGGTTACCCTCACGGGGTTTGCCCTCGCAGGAGTAACCCTCAGGGGGGTTACCCTCGCGGGAGTAACGCTCACGAGGGTTACCCTACCCTCACTCCCGTGAGGGTAATGTGACCCCCGCGAGGGTAACCCTCACGAGGGTCATCCTCACGATGGTAACCCCGTGAGATTTACTCTCGCGAGGATAACCCTCTTGAGGGTTTCCCTCGTAAGGGCGCCCTCATGCGGATAACCCTCGTGTTTCCCTCGTAAGGGTAACCCTCGTGACGTAACGTGTGTGACGTCACACGCCCCAAGATGCAACGCTCGGTTATGCCGGCACCGAAGGCGACGCCGCTCAACCCGCAAACGGGCGCCTAAGCGTTGCGCTCTAAAAGAACAATTAAAAGTGCGTTGGGTTTATTCAAGCTATAATTGCATTCAGATGACGGAAACGCAGATCCTTACTAATGCACAATTAGTTACTAATCCAGTACGTGTTCTTCGTTCCATAACTCCATGCTTCGTTCTTGTTGTCTGTATTGATTGTTTGATTTGGCATATATTAGCACCCTTTTGGTGTTTTGCCAAGCTGGTTCACCCTGCCTGTTTCATCGACACACGGGCTTGACGTCACGGAGCTGCGGCGGCGCTGCGATCGCGCCGGAGCCGGGTGGTGTGGGCAAAAGCGCGCATGTTTCGCATGGGCGTCATAGCATTTCAGCATGCCGCGAAGCTGCGTTGCCGTTAATTGCACCCACAATGTACAAGAAAAGCAGCGGAGTGAGTTTCCACAAGTTCCCGGCAGACTCTGAAAGGCATAGAAGGTGGATAATATCCGTGGATCGAAAAGTATGGTCGCCTCGCGCGAACGACCGCTTGTGCGGCAAACACTTTCTTGAAGGCAAGTGCGGATTCCATTTCAATATCCGTCCCGAGGCTTGCTTATGTGCAGGGAAACCATTGTCTGGTCGAGGCCACCCGGATTTTGTCCCCATGGTGTTCGCGCACAAAGCATCGGCCAAGGGTTCGTCGGAGGCTCGCTACGCCCATGCTACCAAGCGGAAGGGGATCGGCGACAGAACGGCAGTGTTGTAGGCGTTACCGAAAAAAAGTAACGAAATACGTTACTCGTTACTTGCAAATAAAAGGTACGCGTTACCGCTACCGATAAAAAGTAGCGCACGTTACTTCTGCGTTATTTTTTTAAATTATGATTTAACACATTTTACGGTTTTGACGATACAGTCATATATCAAGAAACATTATGTTCATGCAGAAACTGAACATAAGTTACTTTATCTCTTTACGGTTTCACCTAAGTACTCACGAGAGAAAACGCAAAGAAAAACATGGCTTGACGCCTAAAACACGGAGAAAAATGAAGTGTAATTTCTTTAAGACTTGGGAAATAGTAACGTAAGGACGTTACTTCTTAGTGTGTCAAAAACGTAAAGAGTAGGTAACTACGTTACTGAAAAAGTAACGCGTTACCGGCAACGCCGTTACTTGTAACGTGTTACCGCCAAGACTGCAGAACGGACAAAGCGTTACTGCTTGTCATGCCTTCTGGTCATGAGGGTAGGAAAAATATTATACCTTGCCTCGAAGACGCTGTGTGTATTTAATCAATTAATGAATACACTTCCGCAGACCCACAGACTGCGGATCCCGCCGGCAGTGCGGAAACCGACTCGAAGTAATGGTAGGCCTCGAGAGACTTGTACGCCTGCACCGTGTCGGCCGTGAACTGGCTCGGCGAAAAAACTAAATAAACGTCGACGTGAGCCGTCGACTTCGGTGGCAGCAACTTTACGTCGGAAGTCCAGCAGGCCTTGTTTACGGCGTACGGATCCTCGTAGGCAACGCCGTCCACGCACAGTTTGTTTCGATACCGCTGCCGTTCAGGCTCGGGCAGCGAGCTCAAATAGTCGGGCATAGCATACGACATACGTTGTCAGAAAATACGACGCACAAATAGGGATACAAGCGTCCCTACAACGTCAACAACGAGCGCACGCCATAGAACGCAATGGCGAAAACACGGTGAGCCGGGCTGCTTTTGCCCACATAGCTACAGCGCATGCGCGGCCTCCCGGCCGTGTTGGTAAACATAATAGCAGTATGTAACGTAAACGCGTATTATACATGTGCAGTGGACTATTTTAACAGTTTTCAACGCCACGAATTTCAAAGAAAAACGCTTTAACGGACACATATTTTTGTACATCCGACTGTAAAACGCCCCAAACTTCTTATTCTGTCACAACACTAAGCAGAATTTGCTCTTACAATCGTGCGCGAACAGAAAACACATTTGTGTTTTCCCGTAGGAATGCATTACCGGAAGTCAAATTTAGACTGCATGCTGTCTGCTTCAAAATGCAGCTAGGGAGCAGCTACATACTCGCCGACGGCGAGTATGAAGGCTCTCTAAATGCACACTAGCGCCACCTGAACCCTGTAGTGTTTATCGTAACAACTCTATGGGTAGACACAATGACGGTTCATTATAGCACGGCTACACCAATCACGGCGCAGGCTCTAGTGCGCTGCAAGGATGGCCACCGAAGAGCGCACGGCATTGCGCAATGTAAGGGGGGAGAGAGACGCCTCGGGAAAGAGGCGGCAGCGGTGGAGAGGAGTATCAATGGGGTATACATCGTTGTGTTTGAAAATTGTTGGTCGACGCTCGGTCTGTTGCCGGTCACGATCCGCCAGAACATAGCCATAGACAGCTTCACTGTAATATATATATATATATATATATATATATATATATATATATATATATATATATATATATATATATATATATATATATATATATAAACGAACATATGCAGATGAATGAACCGTACTTAATCCAATGAATCAAAGAATTAAAGTTTTCAGGAACCCACCGAAAGCCAAAATAACGGCGAAGCCAGGATCCTGGCTCCGCCGTTATTTTGGCTTTCGGTGGGTTCCTGAATCAAAGAATTAAAGTTTTCAGGAACCCACCGAAAACCAAAATAACGGCGAAGCCATGGGATCCTGGCTTCGCCGTTATTTTGGCTTTCGGTGGGTTCCTGAAAACTTTAATTCTTTGATTCATTGGATTAAGTACGGTTCATTCATCTGCATATGTTCGTTTATATCCTCCTCGGAGACCACGTACGATGGTGTGAAGTGCACGTGTGATATATATATATATAAAGACGACGAGCACGGTGAAGATGCACTTGTGTCTCTGTTTTGATTGATTCCATATAGATCGATGCGTTGGCTGCGGTTGTACCACTGATCTCTATGTCTATTTGCTGGATCGCGTTTGACCAGCTCCCACGGTCGGCCATCTTTTTGGTACAGTTTTATTATCTCTAGCCATCATAGTAGTATGGCGGACAGCGCTATGGCGGCAGGCTGCCATAAAAATAGCCGTGGTTCTAGTACAGTGTACCGTGGGTGATATTTCGTGCTTGATTGAAGTTGTTCGACGAAGCAGATACTTGAACCCCGGCGTAAACGGTAAAAAGTAACCGATTACAATTACAATTGCAGCCTCAAAAAGTATTCGAAAAATTACTCTAAAGTAATCGATTACTTCCCAAGTTACTTTTCATTCAAGTTTTTTATTACGGTAGCATAATTCTTAAGGTCTCGCGCCGAGTTGTTCCGAAAAAACGAAAGTTTTATTGTTGTTTAGATCTGAGTGAGTGACGGCAACACACCCAATCCCTCTCGCGAAAAAATAAATAAATAAATAAAAAGAGTATTGTTTAAATACATTACTCACAAGAGGCTGGATAAGATAATTTTTCATACCCGGACATAATCTCTCCCCGGTGTACAAAAAAAAAAAAAAAAAAAAAAAGTACTCAGGAAACGAAGCATGGTGAAGTGGTTTACTAATCCTCCAGGTCCCGTGCTTAGTAATTTCAAACAAGAAAAAAAAAAAAAAAAAAATTATAATGGGTAATTTTGCAATCGATTACAACAAAAAGTAATTCAATTACAAGGAACGTTGCTCCTTAAAATAAGTAATTAAAGCGTTATAAAATTAAAGTAAAATGTAACCGATTACAAGTACTCCATCACTTGTAACGCGTTACGTACAGGTCTGGATGATAGTGCCTGCACCAGCTGTACGTTAGCTAGAGGTAATATAACTATACCAAAATGATGGCCGCCAGTAGTCACATTCGCGGAGCAGGCAAACGCGATCCAGCAAATACACATAGAGATCAGTGGGTTGTGCTTATATGAAAGGGAGCATAGACGCTTCGAACACACGTCCCGTTACAGTCGCCCATTGCTGATCTTCTCTTCCCTTATACCCATGATGCCGAGCCAGTGAAGCGAGCGTTGATGAGCTTCCACAAAGGCCAATGCTGGGGTGAAGGACGCAGTAGAACCTAAAGTGACAATAACCTGCCCCGCTATATGTGGTAATGATGAAGTGATGAAAATAAGAGGGAACAAAAATCGAAGGTCGGTTATATACAGCGCCCGTGCACAGCTGCTGCAAAGCGTTTCAGCGTAACCTGGCAAAGAGCGAACGTTACGGCCTTCTTGAGCCAATCAGAGCAACGGAGGCGAAGCACGTGACAACCAAAGGAACAGGGGTAACTGGGATAACTCAAGCAGTTGGAGAAGGGAGAAAGGGGGAACTCTTAGCTCCACCCTCTTTTGTGTGTCCCAGACAGACGCGGCCGACGCTACGGGCTGGGGACCGATCGGACAGTGTCAAAAGCGCACCATCATGGTGCTCGTTCTTGTTCCATCATCGCTGAACCAATCGTAAACAGAAAAGGACCACTGACTTGCGCTCTTGACGCTGCTCGATTGGTCTTATTGTAGCTCGTAGCGTCGGCTGCGTCTGGTAGATTAGCCCGTCACCCAAAATTCGTAAGAAAGCGGCTCTCCTCTTTCTCCCGCCCATGCTGCTTCCGATTTAGCAGAGCGAACGCTGGAGAGCAGGTCGCCTCCTCTCCAGAGTTCGCTCTGCTAAATTGGAAAGAGGTGGAAGGAGCGTCTGGATGGTTCACTGGGACCGTAACCTTCGAAACTTTTTCCGAGGTACGGCCTCGATCTTGCCAGTAAATAACTAACAAGGTGCCTGCCAGGTCCAATCAGCACGGAGACTTAACGAGCGGCCATCGTGCGCGAGTGACGTCACCGTCTGCTTCGGTGGCGCGGAACCGAGTCCGCGGTTCGGAAGCCCCACGCGCCGCCCGCATCGATTCGTCCTCCCGACGTGGGTCACCAGAAGGGGTGGGACTCGCGCATTGACCCGCCGGCCGCAAACTCACAAGCAGCGTCGCTCACAAGCGCGTCGAGGAGTGCTGTCTCCTGCGGTGTGCGCCTGCGCGTGTCTGGGCACATGAAGGAGAGGTTCTTCCGGTTATATATTAGAAAGTCGCGCAGGCAGCTTATAAACTGACCGCGCGATCGAAAGCACGGGCAGTTTATACGCTGCCTGCGCGACTTTCGAATTTCCTTATTTTCATCGCTTCCTTCACGAACGCACTCGACGAGTGCAGATGAGACAAAGGACGCTAGCCTTAGGTCTCCACTAATCATTCCAACCAGAGTTCTGCGTTCTGACGTCCCAGCAGGCTCTCTGGTCTCCTCCTCCTCCGTCAGTTTCTCGACGCATTTGAAGCAGTTTTGAGGCAAATCAGCTGTCATCAAAATGCCGCCGGATATCGCCTTCGAACAGAGCCAAAGCCGTGTTCTCACAGCGACGTTTTCTTGCTTGGTCAGAACAGAGCGACACGTGCTTCTCGATTACAGCGCGGCCACCCGATCGAACGGCAGCTGGACGCAGCTTTCGTTCAAACGAGCCAGTGGCGTGCGCCCACCGCAGCGTGTCTCTGCCTCCCAGGCGCACGCGAGGGGGCGGGAGGAAGGCTTGCCGCTGGGCAACGTTACTAGAACCACTCAGTTGGGAACCTCCCATAGAGACTGCTCTGAAAAAGTGGCCCCGATCTGTCCTCCAGAACCGAGCTAATGGCGAACACAACGCCGCCATTTCTCCCGCAGCGGCCACTCGAGGAACTGCACGTTACTTCTATTTTGGCTTTAATCGGCCATTTTGGCGCCGAAACAGATACAGCGGAAGAGGTTACAGGGGTGCCACCCCCGTCTCCCCAGCGGACGCGCCGCGAATTACTACCGAAGTTAAAATGCACCTAGATCGGGACGCGCTACCTGAAAGCAGCGCTGTGAGGCATGGTTGCATAAAAACAATATTAATTGTGCCGCAAAACTTTGCAAACTCAAAATTATAAAAACATCACGCGCCCTTCCTTTTGTACTAAACTCCAAAAAATTTCATACAAAAAGAGTCTTTTCCGTTTCTTTTTACGCTAAAACATGCTTTCTAAAAGCTCAAGGTGACCACAGTACAGACAAATGATAAAGAGTGGCGCTGTTGTCGTATTTAGCTCGGTTTCGGTGGACGCCAGCGGCCCAGGTTTCGACGGCGAGTTTCCCAACTGAGTGTTCTAGTAACGCTGCCGCTGGGTAACGTTGGCCGGTACAGTATACATGCGACGCTAAGCCGGGATCAGCAGTCATGCACGAGCGCTCGCGGTAGGACAACTCATGATGTCAGCGCTCATGGTACGACAACCCGTATTATGATGACTCATGATGTCGCCGCGCAACCACCCACTAGTACAGCGTACTAGAACTACTAGCGCCGAGATGTTTCCCAGGTTTCTTCCTATGACACCCGCCCGTGACGTCACGACCCGAATTTGCCTCGCCGTGACGTCATGAGTTTTAGGCCTAGATACGTATCATCAGTGGCGAACGGCGAGTTTGATGGTGTGAGTAAAAAGCACGATGGAGGCTTGGAGTCATCGCATCCTTAAACTTACACCATCAAAGTTGACCGCCTGTTATTACTGTTATTTCGGTGAACGAAGGCAGAATTAATTCCACTAAACGCGCCACGGTAAGTGGTCGGCCAATCGTGGAAAGCCGACCAGAACGACGCTTTCGGTCGCGCACATCGCCATTACATGGGTTCTACCTGAGGTTACCGCATCATCTGGTGGCAACGTTGTCTGGTGGTCATCCCTACTTATTCTTGCCGAGAAAAAAACATTCGGTGGTGCGAAATCTAATCACGAGGATGACCTTCGGGGAATTGAGCAAAAAAACTAAAAACATGACCCCCTTTCTTTTCCCCCCCGGCGAGAGAGTCGTCAATTTTCCTCTGCACCGGGCCCACTGGGAGACAGGGTGGAGACTTTGGGCCGGAGCCACGCAGGAGAGAGTCCCAATTTTCCTCTATCCAGCCTGTCCCCAGCTGTGCCAGCTAGTTGTACGTCCTTCAATTCTCCCTAGATAATTTCCACCAGTCTTCCAACCTATAAGGTGCCGTTTCAACCTATAAGGTGCCGTTAATAAGATGCACTTATCACCCATTCTTCCATTCTCGTCTGCAAACCCCAGTGTTCTGGCTAAATCCGTTACCCCCTCCGGAAGAGCGGGAGCAAGCCCGGTGCACCTTAAACCACAGGCTCTATACTAGTCTCATCTTCCACTTGGCATACGGCACAGCGTGTATGACCCAGTCCTCAATACTCCTGGGCTCGCCTCGAATAACAACGAGCTCCCCCGTGAATCGTCATACCAATATTCCTTCCTTATTTCCTGTTTTCGTCCCTTATACATGGTTAAAGCTGATTTTCCCTGCATCCTTTTCTCACACATCTTTCTCTCCGCTTGTTTTACTTCCCTTTTAATATAAATAGTCTGCTCTGCACCAGCACTTGACTGTTGGTATTTGAATTTCAGCTTTCGAGTTCGGTTTGTCCATTTGATGTTAAGACTTCATTTAAGTTATATATCTTTCTCGCCCGTCGTACATTTTCATTTGTTTCTCGACTTTGTTCAAATTTCAACTTACTGATCGCCTTTCTAGTTTCGAAAGATGCCCAGCCCCTGTCTCCCTGCACTCTTTCGTTTGCTGTATTCCTATGTGCCCCCAATGCCAGTCTGCCCACGCTGCTCTCTAAGCTACACTGGACCTCAGAATTCATGCATAATACCGCTTTACCAAAGAACAATCCCAGCACCATGACTCCTGCCCATATTTATTCCCCTAACAACTTCATATCTATTGCAATTCCATAGTGTCCTATGCTTCATAATTGATGCAATCCTTTTTCCTTTTTTTCATATTTTCTTCCCGTTCTTGTAAGTACTGTTTTCCCTCATTCAGTATACTCCTAGGTATTCATACTTCTTTACGTCTTCTATCAAAACGTCTTGAATCTCCAGTGGGTCTTCCTTCTCATCGTTTTAAGATATTATCCCCGACTTGTCGCTACCGAGTTTCAGGCCCCGAGAGTGTCCTTCCTCTCCACAGATCTTAATCAGCTCCTGTAACATATCCCGGCTATATGCTAACCGTACAATGTCGTCTGCGTAGAACATTCGTGGTATAACTTGGTTTACTTTTGCCCCTCTCTACATATATGAGACATCAAAACATAAATTGCACTCTTCTTACTTATTTTCCATTCCATAAAAAATAGAGGTGACAGGGGATAACCGTGGTCCTCCCTGAATTCTCTTTTTATTCCTGCCGGTTCTGTTATTTCTGTTTCCCATGTTATAACAACCTTATTACTTGTGTATACCTGCTGTAAAAGACTAATACGCATCTAAATCATGCTCTCTAAGTTGTAGCCACAGTTTTTTCTGACTCACATTGTCGTACACCACTTTAATGTCTAGAAATGCTATCCACAACGGTGTTTTACTCATCCGTGCGACCTCTTACATTGAGTGATGGCAAATAAGTTATCACCTAATCTTCTATCTCGTCGGAACCCGTTCTGTAACTCACTTAAAATGTTTTCTGTCCGTTCTTCTAATCTTCTTTTTACTACCTGCATCTCTAAGCTGTACATGACTGAAGTTCCTGTTATTGGAGACTATGATGTTACGCTATTCTTATTTACCTTGCCTTTATATAGTAATTTTATTCTGCTTAGTGTCCAATCATTGGGTGTCTCTCCCAATTATTATTTCACCAGTTGCCTGTCTTAACTTTAGTTTGCTTTCTGTTCCTAGTGGCTTGACTAGTCTCATCCCTATGCCATCTGGGCATGTCGCCGTTCCAGCAGGGACTTTACTTTCTGATTTGTTCCCTTTCCCCGTGGTCGTCTCAGATGTCTCGTTAGTGTTCTCGTCTAGTGCCGTGTTGCTGTTCCGTGTTCTGTCCAATCTCGTTCGGTTCAAGTTCTGCGAATGTTGCCTCGAACAAAGCATTTCTATACACGCTGGCCAGAGTACCTTTTCAAACATGGCTGCTTTCGCAAACGTTATTGACTGGGCGCTAAGATGCAGCCAACAAAGACCAGGGCACGAAAAATAAAGATAAAAAGAAGAGACGCGCCGGCGATTTATTAGTCTTTCAAAATAACAATGAACAAAGCTGTCAATGAAAACAAACAGAAGGACACTGGAAGCAGCGATGCATATAGTATACACTAGGCGGAAACAATCAAGCACGATAATAACCGGTCTTGCAGGCGGAGAGAATGCACACGTTGCACAACCTTTCTGAGCCCGACGAGCCACGTATTCAGGACAGCCAGAAGATAGTCCGTGTGTGGCGCGATATGAAGACAGCTGAGGAGTGCCTGCGCGAGCCACTCTCAATCAACTTTTGTGCAGGCGCCCAGCACTGATCGAACTATAGGCCCGTAGCTCTCGAGTTTTATGCAGCGCTCCAGGCCAGCAAAACAATATTTGGCTCGCGTTTCGAACGTGCATCAATACGTTTCCCCTCTAGAGTTTTTCATACTCCGTTGATTCTAAGTGCCAGCGTAGCAGAGGCTACGAGAGCGAGCTGCGAGCTTTCAGCGTTCCTGCCAAGCACGCGCGCCCGTGCAGTGCGAGCATCGTTCAGGAGGACGCGCTTTTGCGCGTAGCTTCGGCTTCGCTATCACTTAAAGTGAAATATACGTGCACGAGGAAGCTATGAAAGAAAGCAAAGATGAAATGAATGTTTCATTCATTTAATTTCGCTGCGGCCGCGAGCTGCATAATTTATTTTTTAACTTTTATTAGACGATTTGTTACCGCGCATCTACAGATGCTGACAGCTGCTTGCCTTCGAACGTAGCACGTGCAAAATCGAACGCTACAGCGCCACACGGATGATGCAGCCAGCATAACCTGGTCGCGTCTTGCATACGTCTTCCGGACGCACTCCCGCCCCCTGCCCCAGGGTCACTGGACGCCATATTTGAGGGCGATGTTTAGAGTAGGGCGCATGCTCAGAACGAGCTCACATTAGTAGCCTGCTAAGACCGGCAACCTTGATAGTGCTAAATGCACGCTCCAAAAGGACTGCGGAAGCTCGCCGTCAGCACGCGCTCAGCAGCAGCGCACACGGATACCCTTACAAAAATGGCATATCTGAACTGATATTAAAAATAACAGATATGAGTATATAAAAAATTGGGCAGATCTGGCCATATCAAGCATATCAGTTTAAATAAGGCATATCTGCCCAGATATGCCCAATTTTTTATATATTCATATCTGGGTCTGCCAAATAGGGGTATATCTGCCTCCATATCTGCAGCCTGATATGCCTCCATATCAGGCTGCAGATATGTCCAAATCAGGTAAGGCAACCTTTATACAGGTTTTTTTTTCATTCTTTCAGATTTGTTTAAAAAAAGCAGTGTACACTTATGCAGTTTGTGCAGCTGAGTTGTACGGCCAGGGGGACATAGTATAGGGAGATAGTTGCGACTATCAGTCGACTAATTAATTAAAATTTGTTAATTAAATTTTTAATTATTACAAATAGTTCCAATTAGAAACTTGCTGAGCATCATTGAAAAGCACTAAATCAACTCCTTTTAAAAGGATATAACGCCGGGGCAGCATTTTACGGCATTCTGTAAAAACGCTCCATTTGGATGCGTTTCTAGATTTCAGTCTCTTATCAGAGCGCATGTTTGTGCCCGCGGTCCTGCTCCCCAGTGACTTAGGCGCACCACACACGTGCTCCCTACTTCCCTCCATTCTACGATTCTATTCTATGGCCGTGCGCCGCGATTACTCGGGGGCAGGACCGCGGGCGCAAAGATGCGCTCCGATAAGAAAGCGAAACCTAGAAACACGTCCAAGTGAAGCGCTTTTTTAAAACACCATAAAATGCTTCCTTGGCGTTATATTTTTCTAAAAATAGTTGATTTCGTGGTTTTCAACGATGCTCAGCATGTTTCTAATTGGAACTATATGGCTATTTGCACTAATTAAAAAGTTAATTAACACATTTTACTTAATTAGCCGACTAATAGTTGTGCCTATCTCCCTATACAATGTCCTGCTGTCCATATAACTGAGCTGCACAAACCACGCAACTGTAGCTTTTGCGTTTTTTTTTAACAAATCTGAAATAATAATAAAAAAAACATGCTGTATATATGTTTTCTAGAAATCTATATAAAAAAATATAAATGGGATAATGAACATGTACAAACTTTTATTAATTTTTAGACAAGCTGCTTGACACCGCTCCTCATTTCGCTGAGCTTCGTTCCTAGGGACAGGAGAATCAACTTCTCATTGAAGTCCCAGCCTCTACTTTTGCACATGGCCTTCGTGTGCGCTGCAATTGAGATAAAAAAAAAGAAGAAATGTACACACTTCAGCTTTGAAAAACTAAGTGACTGCAAAAAACATTTCCTGATGGAGTTATACCCTTTATATCACACTTCTGCAAAAAGAAATTCGAATAGAAGTAATAGTACACCTGCATGCCTTTTTTACAGGGCCGTGCAACGATTTTAACATTGCAAGAATCTGCACTATGTTAATCTTCTTTAGTTTACCTTAGCACCGTGTATTGCAAAGTAAAAAGATTTGAATTTCCAGATGTACAGTAGCAAATGGCTGTCAAGGATTGATGCGACTGTTGAGAGACACTGCAGAGAATTAGCAAGTCGTCAATTATTTGTTCAGTCTACAGCTAAGTTTTGAAATTGTGCCAGTTCAACATGAGTTAACATGCCAAGAGCCTTTTATTGTCGTCAAGATTCATTAGACAAAGTGTCAATAGTTCAACCTGCCCGACATCAACAAAACCATTCCATAACTGCTTGTTCCCTAATGAACGGGCAAACGCCTTTTAACACTTGTGCTTTCCTGCTCGACCAGGAACGGATACAAGCTGCGAACATCAGCAATGCTGACTAGTTGTGGTTTTCCGACACGATAGAACCAGAGCTTGAAGGATGTTCCGATTTAAGCCAAAAACCTTCAGAAGCAAAGCAGACTAAAATAATGCAAAAACTTACACAAAATAGCCGTGATGGCTGAGACGTCCAGTGGGGGCCGCTGCTCGGATGGCCTATGGGAGCCTTTGGCCCGTTGACCTTTGACTGAGCAGATCACAAGGGCCTGCTGTGTGAAAACTGCGGTGAGCAATCCACGCGCCGTGGCCGTCGCGGTCTTCGAGTATGTCTCAATACTCCGGAGCTGGCTGCTTTCGATGAAAATTGCAGAGCCAGGCCCTAGCTCCACAACCTGCAAAATCAGATCACAGAGAAGAATGTTTGAGAGAAAACTCAAGAGCAGAAAAAGATGTGATGAACTACCTTAAGATTGACTGAGCAGGGATTAAATAAAAACACAGTCACTCTAGCCCTTTGGTTTTTATTTTCCGTAATATTACTTCTGCTGTAGCCAGAAAACAAGCCACTATCATAATTGTGCTAGTCACACAAGACTGATAATTTCTGAAAACGATGGGTAATTGCGCTAGTCACACAAGACTGATAATTTCTGAAAACGATGGGTTGATAACATGCTAATGGTGGGTGTCAAAATGCTTTTCAACTGTCAGCAAAAAAAAAAAAGCAGTAATATTAAGTGGAGCCAACTTACACTATAATAAAACTGCCACATAGATATTTGACCCCTTAACTACTGATGATGAGGTATCTTGTTACGTGGTGGCCGCCACTGCGGATGACCGAGATAACCCGTCACTACACTTTTTAACTGATGAACAGAAACTCTGCAAAGTTTTTTTTTCAAGGAAAACATGAGCCGCCGAATGTGGATTCATGTCCTCGAATTCAACACAGGCAGTATTCCATTACGGAAATTTCAAAAGTAAAGGACATGATGTAACTGTAGAGAAGTAGAGGACATGTTCTAAATTTAGCAGGGTCACATGGTCATGTTACCTTGGTTCACCAACAAAAATTTGGGACTGGGGTTTTATAAAATGCACTCCATGCATAAGACAAGACTATCATAGAATACCGCGTATCCGCCCATTCCACACTAAGTGCCCATTCCCCAATTTGCGAGATCTGAGAAAATACATACAGTACATTTATGTTATGTAAAATTGACGACCGGACGAGCGCCCATCGCCCATTTTTTTGTGATTATCTCAAAAGTTTGAATGGGCGCTTGCCCGGTATTTTACAGTACTCACACCAGCATCGTTCCAAGAGTGCAGTAGCTGTGAGGCAGGGGTGCCGCTCAAAATGTGTGGCCTAGCTGTGTGGCCATCTAATTTCCCAATGGCTCCCAGATGCTCCCGGGGGAGATGTTGGGCCTCCCTGGGGGCTTCCAAGAATTGTGTAGCCTCTCTGAGGACTGCTGGGGCCTCCCTGTGGACTGGTGGGGCCTCCCTGTGGGCTGGTGGGGCCTCCCTGTGGGCTGGTGGGGCCTCCCTGTGGGCTGGTGGGGCCTCCCTGTGGGCTGGTGGGGCGTCCCAGTAGACTGGTGGGGTCTCCCTCGGGTCTTCCAAGAATCGTGCAGCCTCGCAGAAGACTGGTGGGGCCTCCCTGAAGGTTTCGAAGGGTTGTCGAGCCCCTCTGAAGACCGGTGGGGCCTCCCCGAAGACCGGTGGGGCCTCCATGAAGATCGGTGGGGCCTCCATGAAGATCGGTGGGGCCTCCCTGAAGACCGGTGGGGCCTCTTCGAAGACTGGTGGGGCCTCCTCAAAGATCGGTGGGGCCTCTCTGGCAACCAGTGAGGCCTCCTTGAGGACTGGCGGGTCCTCCTTGAGGACTGGTGGGGCCTTCTTGAGGATCGGTGGGGCTTCCCTAAAGGCTTTTGAGGCTTGCAGGGGCTGCATGGGAGTCAAAATTAATACTTTGATAACTATGTGAAGGCAAACAACAGTTAGCCACCCGCTAACCATGGTTCGGCTCAACTGAACTGACCAAATGTTGCACAGAACTTTTGCTCTAAGTTAAAATTGTCTGGTATCACATGATTAACCTAAATTTAAAGTACATTCATGTTAACAGGCTACTTAATAACATTTAGTGATCATAAAAAAAGCCCATCAAAACGTATCAAATGCATGAAGTTGAGAAAAAACCAGACATTAGGTAATTGCATTGCCATCAACAGAATGTACAGTGTACCGCAGCACCACAGTATCGTCATGTCGCAACCGCATCTGATGGTAGCAGATAGTTTCGGTTTTGCCGTAGACACCCGAAAGCAAACTTTGAGCCCTTGATGTCTATAAAACTAAATGCAATATCAAAAAGCTTTTCTACTTTTGTGAAGAAGGAAGACGAAGCTGTACTACGGTGGAAATTAAGCATTTATAAATGTAAGGATTAAGGTGTGATTAGGTAATTGGATTTCGAGGCGAGCGATGTGCTCTTCTTTCGCAAGGAAATCTGAAGTGGAAGTCGAGGCGACAGCGGCTTTGCGGACCCATTCGCACTGCTGCGTATGTCGCCGCCTCTTCCGCACCCGGTCTTCTTTCCCCGAAGAAAAAGCACGCCGCCAACCCATCGTGAGTACAAACAGAAACTGATAAGGGCGTAGGAAACAGCACACAAAACAGACGAGGACGAAGAAGAAACACGGGTGACGAGCGCTGCACTCATCATGTGTGTTCTTCGTCCTCGTCTGTTTTGCGCGTTGTTTCCTACGATGAACTCCCACCAACTCGCCCAACTATCCCTTCTTCAATGAAAGCTGGAAAGGTTGCCGCAATCTATGAGCGATGGCGGCAACCAGACTGGTTGTCTGTTGCTGCCGTCGCTTGTAGATGGCGGCAGCTGTCCAGAGGTTTGTGTCGACATTTCTTTGGTACCGGGCACGATCCTGGGGAACGTAGCCCTTAACAGCACCGCTCTCAAAACCTTGTTATTCAGGGACACTGCCTGAGCTGAAAACAGTCGTAATCCAAAATTCGAAAGTACTGACCGGAGTTGCCCTTTAAACACCAAGATGGCTGAAGTGTTACTCTGAAGCATAGCCTGTTTAGTGACACGCCCAAACTAAGCTCGCCAAGCTCAATTATTCCAACTATGGCTAGGGGATAATCTGCACTTTTATCTGCCGTGGAACTGTGCAACAAGCCTTTCCCCAATCCCACGCCATCTAGCTGAGCCAATTCTAAACTATGCGCACCCGCTGAAGGTGGCCATGTGCGCTGCTGCCAGCGGGACCGCGCCTGCCATTACATGATATACGGTCGCAAAGGCCAGTACTCCGTAGTGCCCATGCAGCACCTTTCCAGATGCGTTTTTATTGCTCTGCGGCACTGCGTAGGCAGAAAGGAGTGATGGATAACCTCTCAAATAGGACGAGATTCACTGTTGTGCAGCAAAAATACAGCTGTCAACAAAAAAACATAATATAGACCAACACGCGGCCCTGACGTCACGCAGCTGCGGTGGCGCTGTCGATGGCACTGCGCATGTGCAGACGCTTCACTTCAAGTGAATTCGGTTTCTGCGCACGCGCAGTGCCCACACCTGCTGTGGGCAAACGCGGGCTTGTTTGTAAACAGCGTGTCGGTCTATAAACCAGTCCGTTATCTGCGTGCTCCCTACACTCAAAATGAATTAAGTCAGGACACGTTAGCGAGCATGAGGATTCATTGTGACAGCTCGTGCAATAAAAAGAATTATCATAGCTACAAGCACACACACACACACAGCTCTCCCTGAGGATACCTCATTTGAGCATGGCATTTGAGCTATTCTGAAATTTGGCTACTGTCGCCTTCAGGTGTCCCATTTCTTTTCTGTCCGAGCGATCCGTTGTTCATAGTAACCGAGAAATTGCTATAAAAGGTCAGGGGGGAAACATAATAACACAAAATATGCAAGGCTATAGGCTGAAGCAGTTCAGTAAGGTGGCTACCTCACAAACGTTGCTGGTAGCCGACGCCTTTTGATGCAACAAGTCGTTCCTAGTGCATTGTAAACGACTTAATTTTTGCAAGGACCTATTTTTCAAGAAATATTGTGAAAAACAGATCACACAAATTAATTAGCCTATGGTAAAGAATACAAACTACCACTCTTCATTGCGAAATATTGTGCTTGCCAAATATTCCCAAAACCCCTAATTTTTAAAATTTGCCAAATATTAAGGCTTCAAAAATAAAGTTCACAGTATTTGCCTTCAACATTGCCTAAAGGGAGAGAATGTGTCAAAGACAGCCAGAGCTGCCGAAGCAAACATTCTCTGCTGCTGCTGCCAAAGACGCGATAAGGGACGCTATCGTGGACAAACTCGGCAGTGATGGTGTGAGAAGTAAAGGCTGACCCACATAGGACATATAGACCCTTTCAGGCAACATTTCATGGGCGCCGCCATCTTGACGTCACGTGACCCTGCCGCCATAGCCGACCTTCAGTCTCTCACCGTTCCTCCACATTGCATGCTGCACAGGCCACTACCGGAGCTTTGTTTTTGTGTTCTTTTACGTTCCGCGTTGAAATTATGTGTTTTCTTTAGGTCTTTACGATATTTCGGGCTTTAATTTCATCATTTGATATCTATATTTCAACACAGCTCTAGTATTTTCGTATTTATGAAATGGAATTGTACAGCGAATGGATCGACGATACAAGATTATGCCTTCAGAGACCATGTAAGTTCATCCCGTTCTAACGTTTTCCTCGCTAATAAAGGGCAGTCTACACCATTTGACATATGCAAATTTCAACTGACGCAATAAGGCTCTCACAGTCGTGCTTCTCGCTGCATGTGCGCGCTCGTTTCCGTAAAGCCGACCCGCATGTAAGCGATTTAGCATGTTACGAGACGAGCGGTGGCAACGATGACGAGCGTCAACGACGAGCGACGGAGATTTTTTACTGTTGCCTGTAGCATCGCTCGGTTTTTGGGATTTCTAAAAAACGTTGCTCACCGTCTCGGTCGCTTGCTCCCGTCGCTTCCATGCGGTTTGCCTCGTCACGCGACTGACCGAGCGACAGCGAAACGGGTCACCGTTGCTGGTCTCGTTGCTCGCCAAATCGCTTACATGCAGTTTATACTTAATGGGGGGGCCCCGTCGGGGTCCACTTCGTTGTTTTTTATTTCCTCTTTTAGCTCGCAGCACTATCGCCATTCGCCATACACAAACACCGATGTGGTCGCGAGCGCGCGTGATTAAAAGACATTCCATCCGAGACATCGGAGTCGCTTGACGCTTTCTCCACACCTAATATCGAGGCTCCAATGGTTCAATGTTGTGTGCTTGTAAATTAATTGAGTATAAAGCGCACGTAAGCGATTTGGCGAACGACGAGATAAGCGACGGCGACCCGCTTCGCTGTCGCTCGGTCAGTCGCGCGACGAGGCAAACTGCATGGAAGCGACGGAGCAAGCGACCAAGACAGTGAGCGACATTTTCTAGAAATCCCAAAACCGAGCAATGTGATGGGCAATAGTGAGAAATCTCCATCGCTCGTGACTCGTCTCGTCGCACGCTAAATCGCTTACATGCAGGTCGGCTTTACGGAAGCGAGCGCGCCCATGCAGTGAGAAGCACGACTGCGATAGCCTTACTGCGTCAGTTGAAATTTACATATGTCGCAATAGTGTTGACTGCCCTTTATTAATGACAAAAACGTAAGAATGGGATGAACTTGCATGGTCACTGAAGCCTCATAATCTTGTATTGTCGATCCATTCGCTGTCCGATTCCATTCCATAAATAATAAAATACAAGAGCTATGTCGAAATATAGATATCAAATGATTAAATGAAAGTGCTAAATATCGAAAAGACCTAAAAAAAATGCAAGATTTCAACACGGAACGTAAAAGAAGACGAAAACGAAGCTCTGGTAGTGGCCTGTGCAGCACACAAGGCGGAGCAACGGCGAGAAACTGAAGGTCGGCTATGGCGGCCTGGAAAGTGCGCGGAGGGCACGCCGACTGGTGGCAGCACGAGTAACTGACTCCCTGAAAGCGTCTATTCTCAATGAATTTACGCACATTTCAGCAGGCGTAATCATGGCATTTAGCAGGTGCTTTTTTCACAGAAGAGAAAAGGGGAAGGTCGCCAAACCACACACAGCGCTTTTCGTCGGCATCTCCTCGTCGTTTGGTGCAGAAAAGTGTGAGTCGGCCCAACTCGCTCTTCTCATAAAACCTTGCCGCCATAGCCGACCTTCAGTTTCTTGCCATTGCTCCGCGTTGTGTGCAGCACCGGCCACCACCGGAGCTTTGTTTTCGTGTTCTTTTACGTTCCGCGTTGAAATCGTGTGTTTTCTTTAACACTTTGTGATATTTCGGGCTTTTATTTATTCATTTGACATCTATATTTCAACATAGCTCCTGTATTTTCTTATTTATGGAATGGAATCGGACAGCGAATGGATCAACGATACAAGATTATAGCCTATGCTTCAGAGACCATGCATGTAAGTTCATAACATTATTTGGTTTTGGTTGCTAATAAAGGGCAGTCAACACCATTGCGACATATGGTAATTTCAACTGACGCAGTAAGGCTATCGCAGTCGTGCTTGTGGCTGCATGTGCACGTTTTAGCGAGCGACGGCGACAACGGCGACAGTCAGTGACAAAGATTTCTCACTGTCGCCCGTTGCGTCGCTCGGTTTTTAGATTTCTAGAAAACATCGCTCACCGTCTTGGTCGCTTGCTCCCGTCGCTTTCATGCGGTTTGCCTCGTCGTGCGACTGACCGAGCGACAGAGAAGTGGGTCACTGTCGCTTGTCTCGTTGCTCGCCAAATCGCTTGCATGCGGTTTATACTTAATATCGAGGCGCCAATGGTTAAGTGCTGTGTGCATCGAAATTAATTAGGTATGAACATAAGCAATTTGGCGAGCGACCAGCTTCGCTGTCGCTCGGTCAGTCTCGCGACGACGCGAACTGCATGAAAGCGACGGAAGCAAGCGACCAAGACGGTGAGTGACGTTTTTTAGAAATCCAAAAACCGAGCGACGGTGAGAAATCTTCGTCGCTGACTCTCGTCGTTGTCGCTCGTCTTGTTGCTCGCTAAAGCGTTTACATGCGGTTCGACTTTTACTAACGGAAACAATGTCAAAGCGCGCACATGCAGCGAGAAGCGCGACTGCGATAGCCTTACTGCGTCAGTTGAAATTTCTATATGTCGCAATGGTGCTGACCTCCCTTTATTAGCAAAAAAAAAAGAAAAAAAAACAAAATAATGTGAACTTACATGCATGGTTTCTGAAGCATAATCTTGTATTGTCAATCCATTCGCTGTCCGATTCCATTTCATAAATAAGGAAATACAAAAGCTATGTTGAAATTTAGATATGAAATGATTAAATGAAAGCCCAAAATAATGAAAAGACCTAGAGAAAACACACAATTTCAACGCGGAACGTAAAAGAACACTAAAACAAAACTCCGGTGGCGGCCGGTGCAGCACACAACATGGAACAACGGCCTCCTTGCAGCTCTTATTACAAGCTGCAAGGAGGAGCCGAAAGTGTCTGTCGTCCGCAAGCGTCTCTGCCTTTCCCCCTACCCACGCACTGATGCAACGCTTGCGCACTTGCAACCAATCTGCACAAAAGGCGTCCTTACATTGCAAATACTCTCCAAGCTTTCAGCTGCATCTCCTTACAGATCTAGGCTCTGTATTCTCTGATACAGGAAGAGCTGCCATCTCTGTCTGTTGCACCGATCAGACGCACTTCCTTAACAGACGGATGCCGTGAGTAGGTACTTCCAGGTTATTGATTTCTAACTTTTCACTCAGCTAAGTTTGCTCAATGAGAATTTGATACACAAGATCAGGCACTTCAGTGTTTAACAATAGCATGATATGCGGTGCCTTCAGCCGCCAATCTCCGACTCTTATTGTACAGTTAACGCTTCCTGTGTAACCAGGGTATAACTCTTGTCTATTCAAAGTAGGCAGAAATCAACTTGCAGTTACCTCATCACCAGAGGGGTTCTTTTCTTCATTCAGGACAGGAACCTTGCTGCCACAGTTCCGGCATTTGAGGTGTCTCACCAGCTTTTCCGCTGTCTTCAGGTAGGCTCCAAGCTCTAATATAAAAATCAAAAACCAAAAAAACATATGTAAACATTTAAACAAAATAAATCAGAGTATAAGGCACAGTAGGGAGAAAAGAGGTGTCAGGCAATTATTCTTGAGCATTTTTTAAGTGATACTATTCTGTTACTAGAACAGATGGTGCCATAGTAAGTATGGCTTCGGTACTAATGGCTGCATCAGCATGGCCCTTGTTTCTCAAGCTAAATTTTCTTCTTTCAACGCTCATACTTAAAGAGAAACTGAAGCAGTCCTGTATTTGAGGATAAACACTTAAATATTCTTCCTTTGGCCTCCAGGATCACAAATGTTGTTCAGGGTTGGCTTGTTTAGCAGGTCAAGATTCTACCAAAATAAGGGTTGGCTTGTTTAACAGGTCAAGATTCTACCAAAATAAGGGGGTTGAAACATTTGTTTCAACTATGTGAAGAAAAAGCATGCCTAATAGACCAATCTCACTAAGCATTGGGCACATGTGTGAAGCCGCCATAACTTTAGTTCACAGGCGGCAGGTGCCAGAGCCCGAGACAGCACGAGCCGTCTCAGGCTCTGCACACGCAGAGCTCCAACAAGGTTGTCGCACGTGCAAAAAGACTGAAGTTTCCTCGATGCATTGTGACAGCAATGGAATAACCAAACTAGCCGGTGAGATCGGTCTATCCTTTGAAGGATGGTTTTAACAAGGTTGAATTGAACGAACTTGTGAAAACTATAAAAGCTTACTTCGATGGTTCTTCAACTCAGCACGCAGCTCTGCCACCTCTTTTTTTAGTTCCGTGTTCTCTTTCCTCAGGTTCGTTTGTTGTGCTTCTATGGTGGACAGCAGCTGCTGACCCTGCCTTTTTTGTTGCACCCTTTCTTTCTAAAAGAGAGAAGTATTATGCAAGAGAATCATCAGGTACATGCACTAGGTCCACTCTGTCTAGCAATCCAGCAAACTGCAAGCTGCAAGCTCTTAATTTCGGCAGCTGAGCAATAGATAGTCTCACTGAATGTAAAATATATCATACACTTTTCTTTGATGCTGCCATGGCCATCTGGTTTTGGCGAGCAATGATATCTTCCATCTCATCGATGAGCTGGTGCTCGTCCTCTGAAATAAACAATGTTCATATAGTTTACGAGACAAAAATTATGCTACTTTCAATCCCAATGTCAGACAAAGTTAGGTCTATGCAGGGTTAAAGAGCAACAGTAAATGTGAAATGTATGCTTGGTAGAAGAGTGTGTTGGTTTAAGTCATGAATGAAGAAAGAATAAAACAATTAAAGCAGGGAACAGTATGAAAGATGTGGTTTTGTTGTCCCTGTTTTAATTGTTTTACTCTTTCTTCATCCGTGAAATGTAAAGATCATTTATCACATCACCTCTCTCACAGCTGAAGAAACAAAACAGTATGATATTGCATTCAAATTTTATAAACTGCATTATGATCGCGATCACGCTCCCTCGTGCATACCCACGAGCAGAGAATGAGGTCAGGTGATAAAAAGGAGGCAGCTGATTGGTCCGGCAAGCGCATAGCTTCCACCGCACTGTTGGCTTAGGGGTGAAGGGAATAAGTGAGGTCCGGTATCGTGTGACGTGCATTTGGGCCCGGTGACGCACTTTGGGTACCGCGGATGTATCACAGTGAAAAAGCTTACGAAGGGAAGGAGGTACGAAATAATCCGCTGTGTTTTCAAATTTTCGTACCAAAAATCAGGCTTTTGACATTCTGCCTTCTTTCTTTTGGCCCCACTAAACGATACGCTAATAGTAAAATCTAAATTCATTTATCCCAGACGAAAATTCATTTCATGGGCCCTTTAAGATGAGTAGACCATAGAAAAATCGACCTGTCAGCAGCCAAAATGCCTCCGATAGATGCTGGCGATGTGACTCCGAAACAGAAAGAACCGGCACGGGTGTGTGCCCAAAATATGTCCCTGGTTGTACATACAGAGTTCTGTCATCAACAGAGCCACTCGCCATGCCTGTGCGTTTCACCAACACCAATAACAATGTCAATAACTAAGCCTCTGCACGCAAACTAATGGAGAAAATGGGGGACACTATTCATCAATGTGACAGAACTCGGCTTACCGGAAGTGCGAATGCATTTTGTGGAATAGCCCTACACATGCCTCGCACTTACATCACACAATGACGTCAAACACTGCCAACCACCATGCTGGTGATTGAGTCAATGGCCATTTGCAGTGCGAGCTAGGGTAAACTCCGTCACGTTCAGCTGCAGCAATTGCTATGTATCACGGCAATCGGTTCATCGCCAGGCCCTGTGTCAACGTAGCTGACAGGTTTGAGAAAGTATGAGTGGCAGAGAAGGGATGCGGCCACACATTACTGATTTCGCGGAACAGATTTCGCGGCAGTGATTGATCGATGGCACTTTTCTCGCATTGTTTATGTTTGTGAATGCCTCTGCATCAGCTTTACCTGTTTGTGATGTGGATGCCCTTTGCCTTTCACTCCATCATACCGTATGCATGCTTTAAGTGCATCAGTAAGTATGGGGCCAAATATAGGCGAGCGTGTCGCGTCGCGAGCCCGGCAGTTTGCGAGTGCTCGCTCACCGAGACAGTCACTGGGACATCCCCAGCAACAGCAACCCTTGCACTGTTTACGAGTACTTCACAAAATCGGAAGAAGTTCAGTACTTTATTTTGAAGAGCTTTTAGTGGTGACTCTTCAAGGGGCACTGACACATCAAAATCATATTTTTTTTTATTATCCGAAACGGTCGAAAACGATGCCGGGACATTACCCTCAAAATTTGAAATTTGGGAATTCAGTATTTGTGAAGTAAAAAAACAATTTCCCAATGCCGAATTCGAAGTTCCCGCGCGATCGGCGCCGGTGCCTTGACGTCAAAAATTGCAGAGACCTGAGAGTCCACTTTCCTGTCACCACTCCCTGCTGTTGCCATGGCGACCCAAAGCGAGGAGGAAAGGAGCCAGCGCAGGCGTTGCGGCGGACCGGTTTTGAGCGGTGTCGCCTGTTTTCCGTTGGAGGATACAAATCCAGGAGACGGCACCACAACGAACTCCCGATTTTTGGTATTTCAAAAAGAAGGGCCGTAGTGCGTTCGCAATTGCGTTAAAAAACATGTTTCAGGATTGCCGTCATTAAATGTTATAAAGATGCCGCCTACAAAGCTTCTAAATTTCTTGATTTTTGACGTCACCGATCAAAAGAAGCGAGGAGGCGAGAGGCGGGAAAATCAAACGCCAAAAATAAAAAGGCACCGCGTGCGCGCGAGAAAATTTTTTTTCGCGATGCGGTTTTTTTTGCGTGTCTATGGCTGCAACTTGCATCGTTTTAGACAATAAAAATAAATACGACCTTTGGGGTGTCAGTGCCCCTTTCAGGTCACTTGTCAAATAATTATGGGATTTCAGTGATTTATTTGTCTTGAACTACATAATGAAGCTTTTCTTTGCCAAAATGACAACCCTTTGTGTTAAAACATTGTCGGTGGCACATCGAAACTCTGCACATAGCGCAATCGCACCAATGATGAAAAATTCCCTATGTACTAGCTGAACATTCTCATCATAAACTAAGCACGTTTTTCCAGGTTCACACGTCAAAAACTAGATACCTTTGTTGAAAATATGGTGCCTGTCAGCAAATGTCCGGGCAGTCAGCAGCATTCGACACCTTGATAAGTGCATACATGCAATGTGAAGTCGACCACCAGCATGGTGAGGTGTCCTATCATTCCCTAGCATGATGTCAAGTGCAAGGCATGCTAGGTGGTGTTCAGTGGTCGCCATACATGCCTTGCACATGTCGTAGCACTAGGGAAGGATGGGGCCCTGCATCATACCGGTGGCTGACTTCACACCACTTGTCTGCATACTTACCAAGATGTAGGATGCCGCTAATTGACCAGATGTGCACTAACATACACCATATTTTCAACAAAAGTATCTTGTCTTTCACATGTGAATTTGGAAAAACATGCTGAGCTCACAATGACGACCTTTAGCCAGTAAGTGTGGAATTTTTCGGCGTTGGTGCGATTGTGCTACGAGCATAGTTTCGATATGCCACCGACGAAGTTTTGACACAGAGTGTCGTCGTGTTTTGGCAAAAGAATTCTCCTTGCGTGCCCCAAAATTTGGTGAGCGGCTATAGGAGCCGCTTCTAGTAAAACTGCTACGATATTGCGAAGTACTGGTAAACAACTCAAGGTTACCGTCGTAATCTAAACCCTGAGACAAGAAAAAATAAAATCACGGACAAGACGACTCTAGTTGTCTCAGGGTTTATATTATGATGTTTCCTAACCAGCTTGCCTGCATACTTTCACTCCTTGCAAAGGTTACCCTGCCGCGGACGGCACAAGCCGATGTCCTGGTCGCGGCGAGCGTACACACATCTGCGCTGACCGATCCTCGTCTGGCCGGGCTCCCTGCACAACACTCTTGCCCTTACTTGGCAGGGAGCACCAAAAGCGCATTCAAAGCATGGAAAGAGAGTGATGATACGAAAGGCAAAGGGCATCTACATCACGAACAGGCAAAGGTGATGCAAAGTCATGCACAAATGTAAACAATGGTAGAAAAGTGCCGTCATTCGCTGCTATAAAATGCGTCCGGCAAACTCAGTAATGCAAGGCCGCATCCCTTCCCTTCCACTCATACTTTCTCTAACTTGACGGCTACTCTGTCACAGGGCATGCCGATGAAATTATTGTTTGTATACATAGAAATTGCTACAGCCGAGCGTGGCACAGTTTACCATGGCACTCGTTGCAAATGGCTATCGACTCAACCGATGTTTCCAACATGTGCATTACACACCACCTAAATTATCGTCCTTTGGGGAAAATAAGGATATTTTTTCTGAGCACTCGGTGTGAACATAAAGCACCAATATGGCACCCAGTGAATACAGCGATAGTATTTATTGCTCCTAATTTACGGTGCCGCTCAACGTGCCAGTGAGCAGGGAAAGGCTTTGCACCCCTACACGACTAGTGTGCCTGGCACCAACAGGGTGGCGCTATATTACAGAAGAAAAAAAGAAGACAAACACACACATCTATACTAACACTTGGGTGATAGTTCTGCAGAGCCCTGGGATGTCGTCTCTGTCACGAGGTATTGTATCCGTAAATTGAAGGAAAAGCGTGCTCAAAAGGGCGGCTACGAGCATGACTCCCTGTGGCGTAGGGTTCGTGCTAAAGGCGACTGTAGCCTAGCAGTACGCTTGTATGTACAGTCGGCGACAAAAGTCTCCAGGACACGCGAGCTGCGACTGAAACGCATTGCTCTGCCATCTGCCGGTGGGTCGCCTGGTTTCGAGATCACAGAAAAGCGCATGCGCATCCTACTGTGCCTGCCAACATGTGCGCTTTCCCGCTCTTCTGCGGCGCGGCGCCTAACTCGGAATCGGGCGCGTGGTACCGCCTCGGAGATAGCGCTTACTGACATGGCACCTATCAAGCAAGAAGTCACGGCATCTCAACTGAGCGATAAGCTCAACTGGTTATAAAGCAAGGTGCGCTGACGCGGCGAAATGCGGCGAAATGCCCCAGGCGGCATCTCGAGTTTCGGAATGTGTAGCAGACGCTCGTCAGCCGCCAGCGCTATCACCGAGGCGGTACCACGCGCCCGATTTCGAGTTAGGCGCTGTGCCGCAGAACAGCGGGAAAACAGACATGTTTGCAGGCAGAGGAGGACGCGCATGCGCTTTTGTGTGATCTCGAAACCAGGCCACCCGCCGGCAGATGTCAGAGCGATGCGTTTTAGCCGCAGCTCGCACGTCCTGGAGACTTTTGTCCCCGACTGTACCTACGCTGAGCTTGACGAACGACGATGTTGCGCTTTGCACTTTGGACCGCAATAAACGCTACCTGCAACTGCTAGTACTAGCCACCAACGGACTCTCAGCGATGAGAAGAGGCATTTCAACACTCACTATGACTCTCAGAGCTTACCTGATGTGGCGATTAAAGTGGCTTCGAAGGTGCCTTTGTCCCGCCAGCGAACTTGTACTTTTTCCCCTTCAGTGGGGTATTCGCCGGACGGGCTACTGATGAAGTCCATTTTGAGCACATCATAAGAGTGTTCTTTTTCGAAAGACACAAGCCCGTAGCCCACCATGACAAAATGCCGGAGACTACAGGCGGCTTTGCTATCACGCACGCGGAAAACACGAAAGCAAATGGCGGCTGGCCGGCCGGATTGGATTGACGTTGGATCGACGAACGACTATAAAACACTTCTGTGTTTAAAAAAAAAAAAAAAAAAAATGCGGAGGCGTTTTGAGCATTTTTTTTTTTGTTTCTTTTTGCAGCTAACGTGATCAAATAAATAAATATAAATTATATGGATGTTTTAACCAACAATAGTTTCTATCTGAAACCTCGGCCCAAACTACGTATCAGTTTCGTGCAAGGTTGGTTTCGATATGCGGTGTGTGTGTGTGTGTGTGCGTGTGTGAGGGGAGAGGGGGGGGGGGGGGTGTTTTCAGTTTTAGATGGTACAACCGGTACAAACGCAGAAGTGGTACACGACCTTACGCCGGTATGATCGATGCTCATCCGGATCAATATTTGGGGAAGGGGGGGGGGGGGGGGGGGGGGGGTTCTGCAGCTTTGCTGTTTGACCTTGTTTGCTCCACGTGTACCCAGCTGGTGTGCGCCAGCCCGCTCGGCCCGCGCAAACGAACTACGTAACGTAGAAAGCCGGAACTCCGTGAAAATGTACCGCTAGCGACGAAAACTTACACGTTTGAGAACATGGCGTTATCATGACTAAAAGAACAAAGACAAGCACAATTTCTCCGAGCCTACATATATCCACTAAGCAGTGGCATACCAACTTTTTTTTAGTGGGGGGGGCAAACCAGACCCAGATTCCCCCCCCCCCCCCCTTCCCCCCAGGGCCGGGGGGCAGTGCCCTTGGTATCCCTTGGGCGCCGCCGGCAAGTGTTTCCCCTGCCCAGTGGCGGCTGTTTCAGGGGGGGGGTGCCCAGTGGCGGCTGTTTCAGGGGGGGGGGGGGGGGGGGGGGGGGGCAAGCGGCCCCTCCGGTTGTTACGCCCATGCCACTCAGCCTATGTTTCCAAGCTCAGCAAACCACCAGCGCCTACGAATTGCCGACCTGCCCCTGAGTGTTCCAAGCCAATATCCGGATCAATATCGTAATTCGTAGGAGCAACTTTCGTGGACAACTTTTTACGAACTCATATATCGCGGGTATCATGTTTTGAGACGTGCTCGAGGGACGCTTCATTGACAATGTTTTTCTTTCTTTTTTCTTAGTGCGTGATCAAATCGTGAATCGCGGAATTCACCAAGATATATTTACCTATGGATCCCACCCCTTTTTTTTTTTCTCTCTACTCCCTCAAACCGGCCCAGACGCGAAAAATTCGTTGCAAAAAGAGCAGGGTTGTGTTCGACGGTGACGATGAGTTCATCCAATGAGAAAGATCGTTTTGTCCACATGCGACGCTTATTCATCATCAATTCGTTTTATCGAAAGGCTCCCCGCGTTCGTTCCATTGACACCCCTTGCGACGTTTCGCCGAACACAGCCCTTCTGTTTTCGCAGCAAACGTTTTGCGTCTTGCCTGGTTTACGGGGTTAGAAAAGGGGGGCGGGGGGGGGGGGCACGCAGAGACAAGCACGATTTTGCGGCTTCCGGATTTTATTAGATAAAAACAAAATATGTTGACGTAACATCGCAAGAGCATGTGTCCACGAAAGGAGTTCCCACGAAACGACCAGTGTCGACAAAACGTGTGTCTATTAAAAGTTGTCCACGAAACGTAATTATAAACAAAACGAGTTTCGATAGGGACCTGGATGCGACAATACGTCGCAAATTTGGTGTCGGGGGAATTCCATTTGATGAAACGTCGTATGGCAACGAAGCGCCCTGTTGATAACGTTGCTCGACGAACTGATTGCCAACGGTTAAGGTGAATCCACACGACGGACCAAATTGCTGTTTTGGTCCGCGGGCCGCGCATCACGTGATCTTACGTCACCGGTTTTCGAGGTCTGCCGACGGTCCGCGGTCCGCGCTTGTGAGAAATGCCAAGTGACTTTTCTTGCCCGGACCTTGGCGGCGGACCGCGGCGTTTTTAGTATAATTGAACTGCTAAGTCTGGCAACAAGCTGACTTTTGTTGTTTGAATTGGAATCCAAATCCAAAGTCGTGTTCTTTTAGCGCCAACTGTTGAAGACGAAGAAGGCTAACCTTTTGTTGTGCGACGATGGCGGCATGGTGCGACGATGCAACTTTTTACTTCATCGCGCTCGTGGAGCAATTCCCAGCTCTGTAGGACAATAGATGCATGCCCTTTCCGGTTCACTTAAGTCCTCCTCGTCTTCAATAGTCAACGCCAAAGCCACCGCGGCCAAAAGTCTCTTTCGTTCAACCTCCATCTTGGCTCCTTACAAATAGCCTCAAAGCAGCTCGCTGCATGTTTTTGGCGGAGCTGTGGGGTCGAGGGTTAGACCGGCCCGTTCACTCTGTCGTCTGCTCTTTTGGTCCGCCGTGTGGATGCTCATTGCAGCCGGGCGGCCCGCGGGCCGCGCATCACGTGATCAATCGGTCCGCGGCCCGGTCCGTCGTGTGGATACACCTTTAGGAACCCAGTAGACGCTCCATTTAACTGCACCTGCTTGTTTTGGCCGGGCTTCGATTGCGCGAGTGACGAAGTATCATCAAGGCAGAATACTCACGCCCGAGGCGGAGGTATACAGCCAAAGGTATACAGGCGCGAGCTAGCCCGCGCCCCTGGCTTTCAGACGTGCATTTCTAGCGCGAATGCTCGTTCTACGGAAGAACGCTTCGAAGCAGCGACCCCAAGCTCTCGAAGTGGCCCTTTATAATGTCGTCACAACAGGGAATGACAGTCGGCGCCTGTAGTATTTATTTCAGGGACACAAACTTGTCAGCGAGAAAGAAAATAACATTTATCTTTCTTGCTAGCTGCCACGTGGTGCTCGACAACCCAATGTCAGAAATGACATTGTGGCGTGCTTTGATGATCTTAGGCTTAGGTGGACGACGGAGAGAAACAGAGGGAGAAAAAGTATTTGGGGGGAAAATTGTGTTTTTTTTTTTTCTTTTTATTGTTTGATCAAGGTAACGTCATGTTTTTAAACTTTCGCGTTATATTATCACAGCTAGCGTCACGGGGTTTCACGTTCCTACGATGCGAGTCGAAAAACACTGTTCTCTCTAGCACAGCCGCACAGCTTCACTAAACGAAGACAAAAAATAAAAAGAGGGGGGGGGGGGGGGGGGGTAATTGTTCAAAAGCACAGCTTTCGCTTTTTTAATTCTTTTATTTACTTATTTATTTGTAAAATACAGAAGAAACCGAAACAAAACGATCCACTTCAGAATCCGTTTAAGAATCCAGTCATATTTATCCAAGGCAGATCCAAATCCAGCTGCGAGGACCATGTGCAAAAATCCACGTTGTTTTGTTTTGTAAGTTCTCGAGTTGGGGGTGGAACTGAACGGGCGCTCACACTACAAGCATCGACACGAGCTCCTCGGAACGGTGAATCGAATTACCTAGGAATTAAGTAATTTCCGATCTGATCAGCGTCCGCATCACATTGCAACTACTGTCAACGTGTCTGGATGCAACAACCACATTTTTCCAACGTGAGTACATTGTGTTTGTACCAACCATGAGGCTGCATTTTGATTAGTGATTCTACCGGGCGTTAACTTTTTTGTGCGACGTTATTAATACTGCCACTGTCACACAAGATCAGTTAACTATGTGTTATAATGCCGGGTGAGACTATTTTGCGGGCAGCCGGCACAATAGCCCGGGGGAAAAACTGCCGGCAGTTTCGGACGGCGTTTCGGCGGCAGTCTGCGGCTGCTCATTAGAAAATATTAAACCAGTTGGCCCAACCGTACACGCCGCTTCGCGGCGGCCCGCCGGCGGCCCGAGCCCCGCTGTCCTCCATTCACCCCGGAAAAGGAGTCCATACCATTTAGTGCAGCGCAATTTCGTCGACAACATTCGGATTTTTTTTTTTTTTTTGTTAATTGTGAAAAATAAATGTCGTAAACGCTTGACAAAAAAGAAAAAAAAAAATCGAGAGAGAAAAGAAAAAAGCAAGTTTTCACTGTGGATCGAATTAGGGTCCTGCTGCATATGAGACAGACACCTTACCACTGAGTTACTCTACAGCTTTGAAAAACGGTGTTCACAATTCTTTTTATACGAGACACAACAGGGGAGAACTGCCGGCAATTTTCCTCCGGGTTATTGGGTCAACTGCCGGCAGATTATCCACTTCCTATAATGCTTTTGTTTACGTTCTGGACCATAATCTGCAAGGCTGATATCGCTATGTAGTTGACTTACACCCTAATTATTCAACTAGGCACTAGGAAAATTCTTCTGACATTGCTGCCAAGCTGAGATGGATCCAAGCAGAAGGCGAGGACCTTACAAGAAGTACCTTGCGAATCCCGAAGAACTGGTAAGTCAGCTTTTTGTGATCTTGGCACAAAGGCGTGTTGCAATGTCTGTCATGGGCGCAGATAATATAATACATGAAAGTGGCATACCTATCGCAATTTCCATTTTTCTCCTTGAGAAAGACTACTGTGAATGTTATGAGCAAGTCCAGCTAATCTAGAGCTGAAAATGTGCCGCATGACTTCCGTGTTGCTCAGAGCACAAAGTGATGTCTCTCAGGGCTGGTTTGGCTGAAAAAGTGGACCACTGTTGAATCGGCAGCGGTCCACCTTAAGGGAAAACAGTATATAAGCCTTGTAGCCTAGTTGAAGTGTGTGGATGAATGAGCTGTACTGATCAAATAGAATAAATGTTACGAAACTACCGAAAGGGGAAATCTTTAGGCTACAGATTTTTGAAAACCGGAGACGACGGACGAAAAAGGGGACAACACACAAAACGTCTCAAAACATCTATTTGAGACGTTTTGTGTGTTGTCCCCTTTTTCGTCCGTCGTCTCCGGTTTTCAAAAATCTGTAACATCAACCAGCTCGCCTGCCTACTTACTTTATCTTCAATTGCTCTTTACGCTAGTTGGTGCATGATCCTGAGGAAACTTATTTGCTCAAATATAGACCAAAACAAAAAGGGGCACAGACAAGTGCAACACTAAACAAATTTAATCACGGTCAGATGCTAGGGAAAATGTAGGGGGAAAAAGTGAAAAAACCAAGAAAAATCCCCTGAGAGTCAATTTCACCAGAACAAACCAGGTAAAAATCCCATTTATTACTGAACAAAAAAAAAAAGAAAAAGCCGCTTATGCAGGCATCAAACTTCTTTATAATGTAATAAGCTTTCATGAACTCTCTTGCTGTAGTATCTTCACTTCTGCACATGTTCTTAAGCCCGTGAATCTGTAGGTCACACATGCAAGCACCACAGTGTGTTTTCAAGTGTGCATTTCCTTTATTGGTTTTACTCACAACTCGTGTTCCTGTGCTTGGTCATTGACACGACGTCCTGTCTGACCAATGTACAGAGGACATCAAACCTGTCTAGAGCATGGGAGTGGTGCCCTCTGGTCTGCGCGTGCGACATCTGCCAGCAGACTCTGGGTTGGAGATAGCGTACCTCTGAGCATGCACTGCCTTTATGCAGCACTGGGCAGGTGCCAACATTTACGCTGACCCTTCTACAGGTTCTGCCGGCTGCCAGAGGAGCGCTTGGCACCTCCAGGCTGCCAAATCAAGGTGCTCGGTGTGGCAGCCCACGTGCAGCCGGCTCTGCATTATCACGCATTCTTCCGAGAGGAATTTGGCTGCTGAACTCGCACGCTTGCTTCCGTACTTGCGTGAAACCGCTGATGGTGTGCGCGGGAAGCTACACATTTTCTTGTTTGCATGTAATGCTTCCTCACCTTTACCAATTTAAGTGCTTGTTATCTCTGTTGCATTTCTTTTTAAAACCTGCAATTGGATAATCTCACTCCTATCTCTTTCTACGAACGACTCCAAGGCTAATAAATGACCAGCTTACAGGATCTTAAGCAATAAAAGCAAGCAAAAAACATACCCACCCCATAGGCGATTGGACTCTGAAGAATGGCTGTACCGTGCTTTTGTTTTTTTGAAGCCATAAAGTGTAAACTCTATCGCTGCTTGAGTGTAATATGGGAATAACTTTAACACCTGGTTCGGAAGCCCAATGCATTAATAAAATCACCAGCATTCTGTTGGAGTGCCTAAAATTAATCGCTTGAAAGAGCTGTAAAGCATGAGTGGCTTTTATTTTCCGCATAGCTTTAAGTAAATGTTGCACAAGTGACAGTGGGAATTGCTGTAAATCTTCGAAGAATTTGCACAACACTATACTGGGGGTCAACTTTCTGCGTCAATGCAGCCTACGGTAGGGGGGAGCGAGCGCCCTACGCTATGAACACACTTTTTTTCTTTGTTTTGCCACAAGTTGTTCCTGAGTATAATGACATTATAATTTAAATTTTCCTTTTCAGTGATAAGCGTTTCAAGCAATCCCTGCCTGCTTCCTTTTGGTTTATGTGCTTGAATTTTGTAGCGCTTGAAATGTGCTTTATAGACCCTATACTCCATCTCACCCTACGATAGACTTAGAGCCAAAGTTATGTGGTTGTGTTCTCATTGTGGAAGCAATTTATCGAAAGAGCAGAGGTATCAAGCAGTTGAATAGGTAGTGGTGAGGAAGCTTTACATGCAAACAAGAAAATACGTAGCTTCCTGCACACACCATGAAAGGTTTCGTGCAAGTACGGAAGCAAGCGCAGAATTTTAGCGGCTAAATTTTTCTCGGAAGAATGCATGATAATGTGGAGCTGGCAGCGCATGGGCCGCCATGCCGAGCGCCTTGATTTGGTGACCTGGAGGTGTTGAGCGCATCTCTGGCGTCCAGTGGAGACTGCAGGGGGGTCAACACAAATGTTGGGATCCGCCCAGCACTGCACACTGGCAGCGCATGTTCAGAGCCGCGCTATCTCGGGCCCAGCTTCCGCCGGCACACGTAACACGCACAGTCTGGAGCGCACTGCGTCTGTGGTCTAAGACAGGTTTTTCCTGTCTATACGTCCTTCTACACAAAAGTTGAATCTCATAATGCACACCTGTAGAGATTTCCACAAATTACCTGGCATGCTTTTAGTTGCACATTCAGTACAGTTTATTCATCTGTACATATAGACTGTTTTCTCTTTAGACACCATGTAAGGTAAGATGAAGCAAATGCTTGGCAGCTTGATTTTTATCTTCCGATTACCAATATATGCATCAACGGACTTCTTCTGTCTATCTGTGACATTGCATTTGCTGGGTTCTGTCCTTCGAGCCTCTACTGGCTTCGACCGACCCGTCGCCTTATAGTGTTATGAAGGTATCTAAATAAATGAAATAAAATGAAATGAAAAATTGTCAAATTTTTTTTAACTGGTTAGATGCTTGGGTTCTGAGTTGGGAAGGGTGGTCTTGAGCTGCTTACCATTTCTGCTATTGCCCCTTTTTGTTTGGCAAGTTTGTTGTTAGGTGTACCATACATAATAATGAATTTTATTTTGAATCTCTAATTAAAGCTGCCTCGGGAAACCTGTCGACGATGGCAAGCCTCGGCAATGGCAGCCTCCAGTGCAACAACCAGCCCAGCAGTTCTAGACGATGCACCAGATACTGTCCTCTCCTCAATGCTGGATGGTGCCCAAGCTCAACCATCAAGTCCTGCTTCATGCTGTGAGAGTGAGACTGAAGAACCGATTCACTGTTCCGACTCTGAAACTGACGATGATGTACTAGAGATGAACACTGAATCTGACGATGATGTACTAGAGATGAACACTGAATCTGACGATGATGTGCTAGAGATGAACTCTGATTCTGACAATGGTGCTGCAGAAAGTGATAGTTCAGCTGCTCCTGACAGTCCTAACATTGACGAGTCTGCACTTTTTGAAGGCAGCCCTTTCACTAACATTGAGGCTTGCCTCTTTTTGATGACAGTGTTTTTTAAGTGTGGACTAACAAGAGAATGCCTAGGTCAAATCCTGTTTGCTTTTGCAACACTTCTGCCATCATCTAACACCCTCCCGAGCACCACATTTATGTTCTTCAAGGTTCTGTCGCGCTTTCAAAGAGGCAGAGGAATGTGCAGCCACTTTTTCTGTAGTAAATGCAATGAATACCTAGAACAAAATGCCACACATTGTCCATGTTGTAATGAGCCGTGCCATAGCAAGGGCAGTTTCCTGCAGATGAAGTTGGCAGACACTTTGCGATCATTTCTAGAGGATGATAAAATATATAAATATTTCATTAAACCAACAAGTTCAGCCAGTGACAAGCCCATTGAAGATATTGTAGATGGTGCGATGTACCAGTCACAACCTGCTTGTTCTTCTAAATTTAATTTCTCTCTTTTTTGGAATACGGACGGTGTTCAGGTCTTCAAGAGTTCGGGAAAGTCTCTTTGGCCCTTACACTGCACTATTCCTGAGCTTCCACCTCTCATGCGTAAGAAGTTCCAAATTTTGACTTGTCTGTGGTTTGGTGTAAAGCCGGTAATGAATACATTCATGAAGCCTTTTTGCATGGAGCTTATGGAACTTGCCACTAGTGGACTTGCTTGGCGTCACCCAGAGACAGGCAAGACAATAATCTCTTACATTACAGCTCCTGTATCTTCGGTAGATGCAGTTGCGAGAGCAATGCTTCAGGGTATAAGACAGTTCAATGGTCTGTATGGTTGCTCCTTCTGTGAGCATCCTGGGAAATCCCTCTCGTTGCCAGGCAAAGGGCATGTCCATGTCTATCTGCCTGGTAGCACATACTCCCTCAGGAATGGCCATCGGATGCAACGGCAAGCTGCAGAGGCACTTGAGAATGGTCACCCGGTGAAGGGCGTCAAAGGTCCCACTGTTTTGAGCCTCATACCCGAATTCGACTGCGGTAGCGGATTTGTTGTCGACTACATGCATTGCGTTCTGCTCGGGGTGGTGAGAACATTCTTGCATTTATGGTTTGACTCTAAGTACCATGGAGAGTCATGGTACATGGGCCGTCAGGTAGAGGTGGTGGATAAGAAACTACTGGCCATTAAGCCACCGGACTATATCACCAGGACCCCACGTTCCTTGAAACACAGATGCTATTGGAAAGCAAGCGAACTGCGTGCGTGGCTTCTGTTCTACTCATTTCCTGCTCTGCACCAAAGCCTTCCGGATGTTTATTTTGATCATTTTGCCCTTCTGGTTGGCGCAGTTTACCTGTTGCTTTCTGAATCTGTCTCTGTAGAGGACATTGATATTTCGGAGAGGCTGTTGCTCAGATTCGTTTATGGTGTTAAAAATCTGTATGGAGAGCGGTTTTGCTCATTTAATGTTCACCAGCTCACACACATTGCTGACTCAGTAAGGAACTGGGGGCCACTTTGGTCCACTTCAGCATTTTTATTTGAGAATAGAAATGGGGAACTGATGCGCCTTGTGAAAGGGACACAAGCTGTGGAGAAACAGCTTGCGAGCTTGGTTGCAATAAGCAATGCCCTCAGTGTCATCCAAAATCGTGTTGGAGACCGCTTGCATGTTGACTTTGTGCTTAGCAAGCTAGAAAATTTACATTTCACGAGAGTATCATCTAATGGTATTGCCTTTCATGGCAGACCATGTCAGACAAGTGGAGCTGTGAGGACAGCTCTTGGTTCTTTCTTCTCCAACAGAGAGCACGTGTACGTTTACAAGAAAGTCACAATGGGCACAGAAACATTTTCTTCTGTGTTGTGCATTAATCAGAAGAGAAGAAACAATTTCACAGTCATGTATGTTGTTGAGAGAGAGAGAACTTTTGCATTAATTCAGTGCTTCGCAAAGTATGCTGGGCAAGTGTACATGGTTATTAACAAACTTCTGGAGTGTGGTGTGCAGTACAGGCCTGAGGGAACGGGATTTTCGATTCCACACATCATTGCTGTGAAGCAGAAAGACCATTTGGACGTAATTCCTGTTCCTCCTAAGATGACGAAATGTGTCAAGGTGTTGGATTTTGTGTGCATTTCTCCTAACTCTTATGAACTGAATTTGTAGTTAAAATCATGTCTCCTCAGTTCGAGACCTTTCTTGTCTCATCATTCATATCTCAACAGAGGCTGTTAATGCTATTTGTCAGAGCTAGTAAAATGTTTTTAGGTGTGATCAAATGGAAAACGTTTGTGTCACGTAGCCCGGTGCACGTGACACAAACGGTTTTTGGCAAATTGGGGGTTTTACGTCCCAAACCAACGAGGGGCATCTGGCATGCCCCAGCGGAGGACTGAGGATTAATTTAGACCACCTGGGGATCTTTTGACGTGCAACCAAAAGCTCGGTTACACTGTGCTTTCTCTGCAATAAGTCCTCGCTTGTCTGGTTTGTGTTGGACACCATAGACAACATGGCTGATGTGATATGATTAGGAATTTGTTTGAAGTGGGTGAGCGAGCTGTGATTTAGTTTCTAACAATTTGAGGGTGTAGATCAGTCGACATTCATCGCAGAATGCAGGCGATTTTTTGTTGACAAATCTGTATCGAAGGCAACAGTGACTGACTGGGTGTGTATGTTTCGGGTAGGATGTCAGGAAATGAAATATCTCTCTTGGCAGGCTTTTGTTAGGATTGTGCAGGATGCGTTAGCACAGAAAGGGTGGGAGGTTCTGCTTCATCCAGCTTACAGTCCTGACATATCACCACGTGACATTAATTTGTTCGATCCCTTATATAGACAGCTCAAAAGGGACGACAATTCCAATCTGATGCAGACATCATGGCTGTGGTGGCAAATTGTTTATGGAACAACCACAGTCCTTTTTTGCAGACTGTGTCCACTGCCTCCCCAGCTGCGGGATGTGTGTCTGCATGCATATAGAGACTTGATTTATGGGACGCCTGCTGCACTGTTACTACCTTATATATTGCTTTGTTTATTTCTACCCCACCTGCTAATGTACCTTTTCGTTTGTCTGAAATCATTCTAACAGATTTCATTGGGTCACACCTCTTACAACATATCATTTGTGCTGCGATGCACTTTGACTGCTTTGAAGACAAGCCGATTTGAGTCTTCTTATACTGAACTGTAATTGATTGCTGCATGTTTGCAAAACCACTTTTTTTTCATAGAAGTATGAATTGTTTGAAAAGTCAGTTGTGCCAGTGCTTGATATTGGACTTGAGATTGTCATGTATACACTTTAGTCCATTTTAGTATATCAATTTGTGTGTATGTCTTTCTATGTATTTTTTCCAATGTTTGAAAAAGTAAATGCATATCTTGGTATTTTCATATATTGCAGCCTTTCAGTACATTTATCTCGATATATACTTGTATTCTCAAGCGCTTTTTTGAGTGTCTATGTCCATCCCTACTTGTTGTGATTTTGTGTGTTTCTTGAAAGGGATATTAATTTTTTGAATGAATAAAATTGATAAGCTGTGAAACACCAGTATCTAGTTGTTTGAATGCCTTCAAAAATCATCCAGTTGTGCAGTTAAGACACGGTTTTTCTTTAAAATTTATTTAGCAGGAATGTTGCATGCAAATGTAATTCCAACTGTTAATGTTGGAAGAGTACCAAATTAACTTTTGATCGTTTTATTGGTGTGTTATGACATAAATAAGTTTCTTCCATCGCATTATTAGCTTTGTGGAGACACATTTCATGCGAGATTACTCACCAAAATTCTTGCAAAAAGTTGTATGTAATTAGGAGAAAATGCGGGTTAATTTGGGCGATAACCTTCATTTCTGATAAAACGAGGAGAAAATATTTGCAAAAATAAATCCGTAAGTAAGGCATTGAATCGTACCGTGTGTTAAGTACATATGCAAATGAGCACAAGCAAAAAGGAGTCTCCCGGGACTAATTTTTATTTGTCAAGAGCTTTTTTTTTTTTTTTTTCCTCGATCGATCAGCTCGTTTCAGTGAGTGCACATTAGCGATCCATTCTGCTGAAGTGGTTATAACTTTCGTGGTAATTAACATGCGGCGCTAGCGGCAGCGAAATGGATGTTAAGACCGTGTTGATCGGGTTATGAAAGAAACCGCGGGGAGATATATGCCGCACGTATGTGCCCCAACTGAAAGTCTGCTAATAAGTCGCTGAAGATCCATCTGATGAGTTTGTCTTCACATGTCCCATTCGCGGACACAATTAAAATGCATTGTTTAATTAACTCGCTTTCAGATCTTACTTCGTCATATCGTCACACGTCAAGCATATACAACCACATTTACTTTGACTTTCATTCTTCAAAATATGCAATTAATTGGTGCAAATTTTACCTGGAATAATTACTTCACTTTAAGGATGTTAACAATAGTTAACCAATTGCAGAACATGTCACTCTCATGCAATATAGATAAATCAACTGTCTTCACGAGTACGACTTTATACTACGCGGTCGATATCTGATATACAAACTAAACGGGGCCCATATATCATTATCAGGGATATTCTATTTTCTATGTCGTGAAAGGATCAGTATTTGACTTTTACACGGCGATATGTGGACGCGTATTTACGCACTTATATGGCCCGATACGCCACTATCTGCGCACTGATATGGCACTATCTGGACGTATTTACGCACTTATATGGCCCTATACGGCAGTATCTGCGCACTGATATGACACTATCTGGCCGTATTTACGCACTTATATGGCCCTATACGGTGCTTATATCATCATATCTGGGCGTATATAAAATATATCGGGGCCATATCTGACATTTTCGTAAGGGTATATATGGCCGCCAGTGAATCTTTATCGAGCTTGTTGTCCACACAGCTCGGTGTTTACCAACACAGCACAACAAAGAAATTGAACCTCGCCTAGTACGGTCTGGGCGCGAGCGGTTCGCTTTGGCCAGTGCTTTGGACGCACGAAGAGCGGTCTTCGAATCGTCATCTTCGATTTCTCTGATCAACAACAAACAAGAAACTTTGGTTTGTCGCCCACACAGCTGAAGCATGTCGCTAAAGGCGTGACTGTTCGATCTCCTCCCCAACACCATGAAAGAACTCTATGTTCTTTCGGTACCTGCAAGAGTGGTCTCAGATTCTCACCTGTACATATATAGGAGGTTTACCAGAACACCGAAAAGCTATCCTGGAGGACTGTCTCTTAGACTTTATCGGGCCTGGAGGGTATTCATAACTGTATTTAAACTAGCCGCATGCACACATCACTGCACCAAGCCTGCATATAATATACCGTAGTTTCATATAATTTCTCCATGTTCTTTTTATCCGAGGTACCTATTAATCTGGCGCCATACAAAAAAACCATCGTCGTATTCTCCTTAAAATTTTTTTTCTTTCTCTTTTTACATAACATATAAACGTGTTCTTTTTACTTTTTTCCCCCGTCTGAGCAGCTATTATCCAGAGACGTTCCACGCGCGTCTATACATTCCCACAGGACACGTGGGCATGTTACCTGCGTCTAAGCAGGTGATGTGTCTTTCTGTGCAGCATACCCCGAGTATAACTACAGTAATAAATGAACGCGAAACTAAAAATCGGCCTCCCTCTCAAGAACACACCCATTTGACGACGATTATGGACCGGTTACGACAACCTACTACAGGCTACGCGATGTGCTCCGCTTAATCAGAGGTGCTTCTTTTTAGCGGCGGGCATTTGGTGGTAGGCACAGCTCGTGTGCCGCCTGTCGGTCATCGTTTGCGTTGCAGTTAATTCATTGAGCCGCAAACCTACCGCTCATACGTCATACAAAATACACGGTTTTCGCTGCACACATCACGACAGAAGTACCTGAGGACAGGCCTCAAAAGTATCTTCGAATCATGCACGCTTCATACATAGTATGTAGGCTTCGAAGACGCACGCAGGCGGTTTTTGTACGACCGATGTGACAGGACCGCTGTAGTATTTCATTTTTTTTTAGTCAAGTCTACACTACTTAGATGGCGCCACCGAACGTCACGTCTACCCCTGCTTCCAGGGTGCGAGGCCCCGTGCTTCGGTCCTTCGAATGAACAGTGTGGCTCGAACTCTCAAAATATTGAAATACTACAACCGCCATACAAGGAAGAAACACGCCCCAGACAGACAGCGTCTGAAGATTGTCTTTTGTACGATGAATTAGCAGCGGCGCCGCGGACCTCGTGATGAACACGAAACACTGTTAACCACAATGTCAACTAAAACTATTAGCAACCTTGGTCACGCTTGAATGTAACCTTTATCACGAGAGACGGAATGAAAGGCAAACTTAAAATAGGAGCGGGCGCGTCAATGTTTCTAGGCTAGGTGGCGCAACCTACCGCCGTTACGAGGTCGACAGCTACACTCCCATTCATTCATTCATTCATTCATTCATTCATTCCTTCATCTGTCGTCGAATGGCTACAAAACAACAAAATACCAAGTTTCTGGGGGAAACAAAATTGGTCGGGGAACCGCTGTGGTCAAGTAGCCTAAAAGCATGATTTATTTTGTAAGCGGAAAGAAGCAAAAAAAAAAAAAAAAAAAAGAAAAAAAAAACAGCCGGTTTTACTAAGCGACACAAATTATTCCCGCTTATACGAGGAAGCTAGGGTGTTATGACCCTAGGCCGCCTCTTTATTCTGAAAACGAAAACGGTGTTTAGCGTATACTATTTACGCCGGGAGGCACGTTTTAATTCAGGAACGAAACTGGAACTAACTTCTATTTTGGATTTAATTTCTCGATATAGGTGCTCATTTCGATTTCTCTCCCACCTCAAGATGTGCCTCACAGCGTAGTTATTATATTAAAGAAATTGTTCGCGGAAACTTTATTTTGTGACATGCATGTCCGATCCAGACACTTAAAAATATACTGGAGAGTTCAGTGTCCCTTTAAAAACAGGGTCTTCCTTACAGCTTAGAGGTAACAGAGAACTGCATGTGTTGAAAAAATCAGCGCTGGTATTTATGTTGTCTTGGAGCCTTTTTTTTTACTCGAATAAAGGTAATGTGAAATAATGACCTGCAGGCCTTTTAATGGGTTTCTGAGCATTTAGATGATTAATTGCTTTAGCATTATTACCAGCACAAGAATAATAAAATCGTTCCGCCGTGTTCGCTGCGCAGGAGAACCGGGGGACCCTCACTAGAGCGCTTGCTTTTTCCGCCGCGGGAGGGCGAGCAACGAGCTGGAGAGGCGAATAGTCGGACTGGCCTGAATATCGGAATATGTCAAAGGCCCACACTGGCGACAGTGCCATTCGACTACACAAGCGAAAGTTCGAATTTATTATTTAGCTCATTTTGTAAGAAGCAAACAAACAGACAGTGACGCCAGTCCCATGCCAGATACTTTGTTGGCAACCGTTCTTACGCTTATGGTCATCAACAGCTTCCAAGACAATGGGCGCGTTAAGTCGTCGCTCCTTTACTCCTACTCCGACGCTCCGAGTTTCATACTCCGAGCGCAGCAACTAAACGGCGCATAGCGTACAAGAGCGCGACGCACCGAGGCTAGGTTCCAAACCTACTCGAATAGATACAAGTTACCCTGGCGGATCATGTCACGTGACAACAAAAACAGAGAAACGCTGGACGCGGGTATGTTTTCGATAACCACCTTTACCCTAGAGTTAGATCGGGTCAGTTTTGGAACACGGCCAGAAACTGTCGACGGGCCCCACGAGCTCCTTCCGACCGTGGGTGCGGGTGGCAGAAGCCGAACCCGTGTGGAGCGGCAATCTAAAGCAAAAGAGATGGCAACGTTATGAAGTTTCTACGAACGTTTTAATATTCCTGAAATGTTTAAAGACTCGTTTCGTGCACGTATGTGGAAGGTTATCTTGACCGATCTATTTATTGACCATGCATGCTGTTCCGGTTTAAATTAAAGACATCATTCTTGAACTCGCTCGTCCGACGCAGGAAACCCTCAAATTTCTCATTCCCTGGTTCCGTTGGTTCCGTCTCGCAGCGAGACGGAAGCTACGCCGATACCGGCACACCGTCGTTCGACGGTATGCATGAACAAGCCTTTCCCGCAACGCTAACTGGAGTTTCGGCTTTCCATTCTAAGTATCTTTATTCACTGCGGTTGGGCTAAGCATTCTAAGCAGGGCAGAGGTCTGACTGTCTTTTCACCGCAACTTTTCTGTCGCCGAGCTATCGCCACGCTCGTTCGATAGATCAATTCGTTTTCAGGCAAGACGCACGAACAAACCTTTTCCTCAACGCTCACTGATGTTTGGGCTTTCAAATCGAAGTATCTTCATTCGCTGGGCTAAGCATTATAAAAGGGACAGAGCGGTGCGAATGTCTCCTCATCTCGACAGCTTTTCTGTCGCTGTGCTATCGGCACGCTACCGTTTGATAGATAAATTTCTTTTTCAGGCGAGATGCACGCTGTTTTAACCTTTTAAGAGATGCACGAAACAATCCTTTTTCAGAACGCGAATTGCTGTCTTGGCTTTCAAATCAAATCGTTTTTACCTGCAGGATTAAGCACTAATCAACTGAAAAGGGGCAGCGTTCCGGCTACGCCTTTCGTCTCGACGGTCTCAACAGCAGCGCAGCCATCTTGTTTGTTTACGTGACGACACGCAGCGCGAAGAAGGCACTCGCGCTCCGAGAAATTCTCGGTGCACGAAGAGCGCGCTCGAGTGTCAATCTCCAGCGGCACTCCTGTCCGTTTAGTGAAAGGAGCACCAAACTTTTGCGCTCCGGAGCACGGACTTAACGCGCCCAATATGTTCGCCAACGTGTTGGTGAAGATACCTCCGGTCGCCAACGGGCTGTTCTTGTAATGTCGCTGCCAGACAAGATTTCCTGTTTGTTATGTTGGTAGCATAATAAACAGTGACTCCTTCACAGTTCAGTTATGTTGTATATCCTAGGGATGGAGGAGACGGCTTACTCCAAAACAAATAAAAGCGCCAAGAAGACAACGTCGCACTTGTAGGTTTTTGTATACTGCCATTGTCTACGTGCAGCTGTTACACGTTTCTGTTCGCGCCTCAGAAACCAGGCCCTGGTTCGATACCTGGTCCTGGTATCCAACCAGGGACCCCTCCCCCCCGCCGCGTTCACACCGCTTTGCGGCGGCAGTCTGCGGCGGCTCATTATAAACATTTAACCCACTTGGCCCACCCGTAGATGCCACTTCACGGCGGCCGAGCCTACCCGTTAGCGGAGCGATCAGCTTGACGTTCGACAAACCCAAATAACGCCAACCGACAAAACGCGAAGAAAGGGAAGGTTGCATGGCCCTCACCGGCAGAGATGCGTTTTTTTTGTTTTCAAACAGATGTTTTTGTTGTTCTTAAAAAAGAGAGATGTTTTTTGTTTGTTTTTAAACAGATCGAGCCGCCAGGCCCACCTAAAATCCCCCGAGCTGTGATAAACCCCATAAGGAAAATGGATGCGATGAAACGATGGAGTTAATTAGCTCGCTCCTCGATCGAAAACTCAGGTCCAGTGCGTTCACAAATTGCGTCGTTATCGAACCGCGGCACCTGGGGGCTGGGGGCCACATTTACATCGAGTAGCCACGCTACAAAATCTAGCCTGGCCAACGTGGATGGCAAATTCTCAGTGTGGGTGCTAGTCTGGCAACGGTGCGCCCGCCTTAGCAAGGCTCGGTTATCAGACGATCTAACGCAGAAAAGCAGCAGCAAGATGGCGGCTCCAATGGGCCGTACTTGCAAACGTGTCGCACATCTACCCCGGACACCCGTGGCAAACTTCTGGGTTATCATCAGGTTTCGGGAACTGTGAGCGTGTGGCATGTATGCACAGGCCTGGCCGCCCCAGCGCTGGTTTGAAATCAGGCCCTTCGATTGTATAGAGCGTTCCAATAATCATCCCCTACGAGCTGCCATCCTTTGTTCACGGGTGCGTGGAACGCGTTCTGTAGCATGCGCAGTAGCTCTCTCCTTCGGGCTATCAGACGCCGCGCCCCCGTCCAAAGCCCAGTGACTCGGCATTTTTCGCCTCGGTGATAAGCAATGGTGCAAACGGCCTGCAAGTTCACCTACAGGGGCCTTATCTGGACTACTTCTACTACTACTACTAAGCGTTGTTACATTGGCGGAAGAGTCGGCGAGAAATCTGGCGGCTCTGATTGGCCGGCGCCAAGGTCAAGTGTGGAGTTGGCCAATCGCGGCTGCCAGATTTCTCGCCGACGTTTTCGCCAAGTGTCCAGCTTAGGGCCCCAGGCTTGCGCACTTCGAGCGTTTGTTTACCCCTTAAACCCGCACACGTGATCTTGTCCCGCCCCGCCGAACCCCGGCCCTCCCCGAGCCAAAGAACGTCTCACGTTAAAACACTAGCGCGCCACATAAGGCAACGCGTGCGTCTTTTTGTGCCTTGGTAACCAAATTAGCCTGGTTGCATTAAAAAATAATAATGATAATAGACGTGTCTGGGAATCTTGGTCGGTGGGTGTAGATGTTGAAATAGTCTCCTCGGTCTGCTTGCTTCGTGACGTGGCCTCAGCAAACGTTTCGCAGTGGAAATTTTGAAAAGGTTAAAACAGCGCAAAGCAGAAGGAAACAGTAAAGCTTCTCGTCCCTCGTCATCTGCGCTGTTTCCAAAGCTTCAACCTTAGCGCAGTGGAAACTGACAAGGGAAACCGATGCTGTTGTTGCTGGCATTCTTTTTGTTTTCCCTTTCGGTTTGCGGTGAAAACAATCAAGTAGCGAGAACAGCACAATGGCTTGAATTCGGTGAACAGTATTGTTCTAAAGGCGCGTTCGAAAGAAGAAATAGGAGGAGCTTCTCCCGGCGTTGTCTGTTTGCTCAAACACTCAGACAAAAGAAAGCTGTTTATCGCACCCACTTCTTTCCAACTTTGGCATCACGTCAATCCGCTTTGTTGTTAAAGGGCAACTCTGCTCAATTCCTAAAATTTTTAGACAATGAGTGATTTCACATTAAAAAGCATAAATAAAATACGTCATTTGCTTCACGAAAAATGTTATATATATATTGTTAAACCTTACTTTAAACATGAGCAGAAATCGAAACCGAAACTTCGGCACCGTCTGGCAACAGTGGTCTCGGGCCGCCAGAAACGTGGCTGCCACGTGGTACGAAATGTCACGTAACCCTCTACGCAACGACGAGTGTGATTGGGGCTGGCCGGCGGTGTGCCAGGCGCGAACGTCGCCTGCACCGCACTCTTCACTACGTTTCGGTGTCCACGACTTTCGACGACGCCTGCACAACTGCGGCATCAGTCTGCGCACCTACACTCTAAAAAAAGCCCGTGCATCGACTTTCCCGCGCAACACTCGGAGAGCCAATCAGCGTGACTTACGAAAGCAGCTTAGCGAATGACGATGCCGAAACATATGTTTAGACCAAAAAGCGCAGTCTGAGTTGTGACATTAAGCAATGCAAAACGTCACTCTTGCATTGCTTAATGTCACAACTCAGACTGGGTTTTAGAAAACGTACCCTGTGTGGACAGACCTTGACCAAGTCGAAAAATGACGAGCCACTCCGTGAACGTATTCGCGGCTTCGTCTGGTATCCAGTAGAAGAGAGCGATACACATACTCAAGTCGCGTTCCACGGACCAGTAGACAAAGATGGTAGCAGTTTTTGAACAGAGGAAGCGGAGAACTGCTTCGAAGGGTCAAATAGCGGCACAGACACGCGTGGCGGCCATGAACGTAGTGAAAGAGTAGCTCAATCAATGGTCACTCACATCACAGCTTTGCTTGAACGAACGGTCTAACACGCGTAGTCCATTTTGTGTGATTTGCTATCTAATGACCCATCCACACGATCATAAAGGTCCCCTTAGCTAAGGGACCTTTAAGGTCGGCGGCGAATCAGTTCGCAATTCTTCGCACGTGGCGCATGTGCTGGCGGCCCAAGACGCCGACTGATTCGCCAATTGCAGAGACCTACATTAAAGGCGCCATCAGGAGGTTTCTGAGATCGCCAAAAGATAACTCACTCTGCTGGTCCTAAGCATTCTAGAAATTTCTAGATCATGAAGATAAGCGGCCGATTTCCCTATGAAAAAGATTGTAGAGCCCATCCACTTCACGTGAAGATGGAAGACCAGCGAAGCTGTTATCTTTACGACATCGGCGGCCCGATCTTCGTCGGTCCTTTTCGCACGGCGACGACGTTCACACCACCGCTTCTGTTGCCGCTGACGCTCTAGACGGGCACGTTCTTCGTCGGTGAGTGGAGGATCAATCGAGGCCGATGGACTCACACAATCGGCCGCATCACGTTCGGCCGCTGCGCGTTCGGCTTCTCGACGCTTTCGCACACATTCGCGCTGTTGAGCGCGTCGACGATCCTTGTAGGCACGGTCTTCCTCTTCAGAGCGAACAACACGCGGCCTAACCATGGCGAGTACAAATTGCAACTGACAACGTCGCTAGGAAATGGCTACGTCAAGAGACAGAACAACACAGCCATTGGTTGGAAGCTATTTCAGGTTTTACAGCGACGTTATAGCGAATTGCTATATTGATTGAATAAAGACACATGCTTATTGTACATAAAGGTGATGAGCTCTTTCAATACACGACGTTGTAAGTTCTAAACCCAATTTTGCGAGCCACACCTCGGGGACAGTTTTTTTTTTCCGATTGAGCCCAAGTCTCTTTATAGCATCGCGGAAGCGAAAGAAATGAAGGTTAGATCGGCGCGTTCTGCACTCAGCCTCGTCACAGCGCACGCTTAGCTGAGATAAGTCGGTCACCGTAGATGATAACAAGAGATCAGGACCTCAGTACCTAATAATGCCAAGGAAGGCTGACTCACGCGGGTTTCCCTCTCTTTTTATTTATACTTGACACGACCAATCAAAGCAAAGGAGCACCGTTTAAACGGGAGTTTTTTTGTTCACATCCACGGACGCATATTTTTTTGTTTTTTTTCCTCTCCATATCCTCACACATAACAGATTCGCTGTAAAACGCAATCAAAGATCGCAACCCACCGAGGTGACCTCCGGCGATGGGAGAATGGTCCTCGCGTGTCCGACCGGTGAAACCGCAGAGGGGGTATCTCGAATGCGGGCGGCTCGTTGCCCATGCGTGATTCCAGAGCTGACAACCAAAAATACCACTCCTACACACACACAAAAAAAAAAAAAAAAAAAAAAAAAAAAAAAAAACCATAGTGCGTTATTTTTAAAACGATTATTGCAGTATTATGTTCCCTCTCCGCGAAAAATACTCTTATTTACTTTTATCATCTACCAAAAAATACACATTTTGTGATAACAGCGTTTGCAATCTCAACGAAATGTCCCGTTTTCATTGATCACGTGTCGTCTTTTCTGCCGGAAACGACCTCAGTGTGTTGTATCTTCGATTGATAATTTACTAGCGAAATCGGCCGCGCATCGTTATGATTTATGGATTTCTAGGATGCTTAGAGCCCGCAGCAGCGTGAGTTATCGCTAGATTTAGGCGATCGCAGAGACATCCTCAGGGCACCTTTAAAGGTATCTTTATGCTGGCCGTGTTAATAAGGTATAAGGAACGCACACGGCAATTGTTCGGGTCATATACATTATAATACGTCGCTGCTGGGATCCATCCGATGGTCTGGAGAAAGGTGAAAAAAGAAATGTTTACGCTTCTGCCTCACAACTCAAGGTCTCGTTCATGAAGAAACAGTCGTCCAAGTTCTTCGAATGAAAGCTGAATTCACAAATTTTCGCGCTTTTTTTCTTCTTCTTACATTTACGTAGTTTCCTTTTCAGTCGTTATAATTCCGATCTTAGGATCACCCCCATCCATCTTCCTTTTTTTTTTATTACTTATATCGTTAATGAACTCTGATCACTTTGATGTACAGAACGTCAAAAAGTTAGCGCGCACAAGCGACCGCCTGTTTTTCCTCTCTTTCTCTCTCCATCACAAGTGAGGGGCCATCTTCTAAATTGCCGTAGTCACCGCCAAGATGAGAACGGCGGGCTGTTTCTTTTCGGAGGCCCGGCCTTCGGTCTCTGCCTTCCGCCGTGCTTCGGCGGAGCGTGCACGCTCGAAGCCCACGAGACGCCGAAGTGCTGTCGAAGCTGTACTCGTTTTCACCTCAAGAACCGCAGTAGGAAAGAAAAGGTCCGGCTCCTCGCAGAGCTTCGCAATTTCCCCCCTTTATGTGGAGAATTAAGATACATGCAGGCGCATTTTAGGTTAGATATGCGTTATCTTATCAAGACGTACACGTTTCAAACGCCAAAAGCGTCGCTTCTTCCTCGGACAACCGAATCTTGTAAAAACTATTTCGCGTGGCGTCTGAACAATGCGCAGAACTTGCATTGGAGTTAAATCAGCAGCCATTGTGGCTGATGAGCACGTGTACCTGCTGCAACATTCCTTTCGCACAAGCGAATCTGTTTTTTTATCGGCAAGAACAAGTAGGAATGGCCACCGGCATCGTACGATAACGTCACGTTCAAGCCAACTTCCTCTTGTTACTATTAGTAGATTCCATATGCATTGTGGCATTGCCCTCGCAGCTGCCTACGTAGCAATTTTTCATGTCTGTGCGTGCGTCATTACTCCAGCCCGCCCACAGTGACGCATGTATACCCACGAAGGGCGCTCCACAAACAATGGACAACAAAGTTTGTTCGTTTTTTTTTACTCCGGCAGTTACTTGTTTGGAACGAATGAATATAACTTACTGTCTCCCCTCAGCGAACAATGCAAGCAACCGGCATGAAAAATAAAATTTTTAAAAGTGAGAAATTTTGTAGCGACATAAGAAAACGACGAGGTAGTGCTATTTTGTAACGTATAAAATGAAGTGGCATATGGGACAGATCCGCTCAAATTACGACACATCATCTGAAGGCCATTTATTATATTAGCATACGACACTATAGATACAAACAGCGGTCGTCCTCGATAGGACGACGTTAACAGACTCTCTGCAGGTAACTAGTTCTGTACAGACAGTGTCAACACCTCAAGAATCGAATTTATTCGAGAACTTAGTTTTTACCTATTTCGCAGTTGGGAGAATAACGCTACCTTTCTAATTTGATGCCCCTTGTTTATCGTGTGCCCGAGTATATCAATTCGCCATGCAAAATGCAGTTTGCTTTGAAAGTACACCTATATATGCCGTTCGGGGTATATGTTTCGAGTCGGGGACCCGACAGAATTAACAAACAAAGAAACGCTGAAATAACAAATCTTCATACGTTTGGTACGACTTTTTGTAGGCGTACAAACGCCAAAATGAATGAAGACACGGCAGAAGGTTGCTCGCAAATGAAAACAAAATGGTTTTCAGCACCGATTCTAAGATTGTTGGTGCTGCGCACCTTGTAACCTTTTTCATTTGTTTTTATTTCATTGCCATGTATAGATTTAGATGTTCTAAAACTGAGTAAACAAAAAATCGGTTTTTACAATAATATTTTGCGACCAATTAATCATAATGACCGCTGCTTCCGATGCTGTCCAGGGGTCATCCCCCACTCGAATGTGATTTCGAATGCGACGAATATGTGCGCCGTTCCCATCAACTGCCCGCCGTTAACCATCAAGACGAAACACGTGTTTACATTGCTTTTATATTCATTCGAAATTAATACAAGGGATTCGCGGCTCTACTCTTTCAAGTTGAGGAATACCAAAGTTTAGACAAGCAACACTTGCCCTAATGATCGTTTGAATGTTTCACTGGGGTCAAGAAGCTTTGCACATGCAGAATTTCTTTTCAAAAAGCTGAAGGTGTTAAAATAACATGAAAAATTATGCAAAAAAGCGACAAAAAATAAACGTTAGCTAATTAAAAACGACATAGGGTGACGCAAACGTCAGCCTCTAACATCATTATCTCAGTAGCTGGTCGCTGGGCTGTGCGCCCGGATGAGGCGACGAGCGATTCGAAAAAGGTAGACACGTTTGTGCTCCATGTTTGTTGACCTGATCTCCGCTGGTAATTTTTGATCGTTTGCTTCCTCGCACGTCACAAGTTTCGTACTTTGGGTACTACATGTATATCTGCGCTCAAGTTCAAGTTATCATTGGCGCTTTGTCTCTGACTGTATCCGAAGAATGCGAATTTTCAGTGAGTTGGTTACTTCTAGGGTTGGACAATTGATCAATTAACCAATCGATTAATCGAATGATGTTTTAATCGCGATTAGTATTTTTATTGGGCTAAAGTTTGACAACCCCCTCCCTCTCAAGAAAAAAAAAAAAAAGAAAACGCAATAATTTAACGTTTTCACTGTGCAGGCGTGAAAGAGTACTCCTGTATGAAGGTAAAACTTTAGGGGAAATTTTTGGCCTAAAATAAGCTCTAGGGACGAGGTTTGTAACTTGAACAAGTTCAGAAGGTTATGTCTCGGCCACCTCAACGCCGTGCGAGTTTCCGTTTAGCGTAGCAGAGACTACCGTGAACAATGAAAAAATTGCCACGGAATATCAGCGATCCTTTTTGCCTCTACAGCTGAAGTAATAATTTACGAGTGTAAGTAAGTGTCTTTGGACTGTTCTGAACTACACATCGATGCTGATTTATAGTCAAAATTGTACAATACGTGCGCCGCTTATTACATATTCAGCAAAAGGCAAAAAAAAAAAAAAAGTAGTGTATCCTGACCTTTTTCATTTATATATATATTAATGCACGAAAGTGAACGACACCGATTAATTGAATAATAAATCCATTCAAGGGTGGCGATTAACTGGGTTAAAATTTTTAATCGACGCCCAGCCACAGTTACTACTAGCGTTCCCGGCCATGATTCACTCGGTATTTGTGATCTTGAAATTATATATTTACTGTCGCGTGGTGACAAAAACACCCGCTTCATCACTTCAGCAGAGGAATAAGCTGAGCTTCCTACTCCAGATAAAGTCGTGTATAATCGGCGAGAGGGTCACGGGAAGCTCCTGCCATCTCTTTCCACTTTAGCAGAACGAACGCTGGAGAACAGGTTTGCCTCCCCTCCAGCGTTCATTTCGGGAAAGAGGGGAAGGAGTTTTACCTTCACGGCGTCAACATCTTCCCAGAACGGCGCATTGCTTCTTTTTATTATGATTATTATGCAATCCCGAAAGCCACATCCAAAAAGAAAAAAAAAAAAAAAAACTACGTTCTACGAATGTCTTCTTGGCCGCTTTCTGCTACGCCTAAAAGCGACAGGCACGACAGAAACAGCGGACGGCGGCGGCGGAGAAACTGGTGCCGCGCTACCGACTTGCCCTTTTTGTCGGAGTGGCTGCACTTGTCGCCGGAGCGTATGTGCGCGCAGCACAGAGTGGTCTTTGTAGTCGCATTTGACTCCAGTCACAGCTAACGCACTCGACACGCAAATGTCGACTCAATCAGCGGCCACAAGTGTCCGACACGGCGTTGGTTTAATGCGAGTGTGAGCTATACCTGTCACTCAACGTTGCCATTCGGACATCTAGCGAAAGCGGCATATGCTATGCCCGTTCGTTCGACCTTGATTAGAGTCGCCTGCTCTGTTCAGTTCAACTTCCTTGTGGGCACCGCCATTTTAATGCTTAGTGCACCAAAATGGCTGAAACGTCTAAAAAAAAGAGGCAAGGCCTCGCAGACGTCATTGACGGAAGCAGACGGCATTACAGAGCGACTAACGGTTCAAAAGCGAGTTTTCGCAAATATATACAAAAGTGTTTGTTCTCTGAGCCCCAAAACAACGTGCAAAACGGTGAAATCAAACTTGGAAAGCAGCAACGACCGTTGAAATGCGATTAAAAGAGTCGAGCAGCATCTAATGAAGCAGGTAACAAAGACCATTTTTAAAGAGTCCATCGAGCAACATTGGTGGTCGCCATTTTTTTAGGGCATTGAAGCGTGTGATTGGATCCGGGTCTTCGCCGAAAGCTGACGCAGCACTTATTTTCGATCACGTGCTGAGCCGAGTTAACGGACAACGGTGACGCCACCCTAGTGTGCAGTACATTGTAACACGAGGGAAACGCGCCGCGTCCAAAATGGCAGCGCCCAGGGCCATTTGGTTTTTTTGGTGTCAGTATGGTGAGACTTATTAGCTTATGTATGTGTAGGATGTCACGTGAATCCTTAGAATGGTAGCCGTCGGCACGCGCCACACAGCTCAAAACAACAAAATGGCGGACGAAATTACGTGAGTGAATACTCCGTACAATGTTCTCTCGGTCGTAACGCTCTTGCGCCTCCCTTTGTGCGTCTGAGGTTTTTCGCCAAGTTATAGACCTTTGCGAAAATCGCCTTCTGCGCGCTGCCATCTTTGTCTGCTGGGCTGTGGAACGCCTTCTGAGCATGCGCTGTTGCTCTGCTGTGCGGTAGACCAGACGCTGCGCATGCGTCCACAGCTCAGTGACTCGGCATTTTTCGCCCGGGTGATAAGCGATGCAAAGGTCTATACCCCGTTCAAAACTTATATCCCACGCTAAAGTCAAAGCAAAATCAGAAACCAATTAATCGCGCGACGCCGGTTGACGTTCGAGATAAGACATACCCTATCGTTCTTGAAATTGTCACGACGCGATTATTTTTGCGCAGATGACCATTACAGGGGCCGTGCAATAATATGGGTCATGAACGTTTCTCTTTTAATAATTTTTCCTGGCACCAAGTATACGGTAAACCCAAACGCAACAGAACTGACCAGAAAGTTCCACTGTCACGGTGTAATTAAAAAAAAAAAAAAAAGGTGACTTTTTTTTTTTTTTTTTAATGAGAGGTTTAGTAGATTGCGTTTTGAGGACTCCGATAGCGATAGCCGATCCTTCGTCACCGCCTTGGGGCATGCACCGTATAATTATCGGTTATCGTTATTGGGGCGTATAGGAGGTATCGGGACGATCTAGTAAGACTCTCTACTCCTTCGCAAAAACCTGCTGACTTATAGTCATACGTATCGCAGTGTTGACGTATTCACAGGGCGCACCTGCAGGGTGACGACATTCCAATGCTATAGAGAAGACCGCGTGAGCGTTACAATTGGGCTCGTGACAATAAATGCCACGACAAGCATTCGGGTACAGACCGACGCGCTGTCTACAAACAAGACAGCGTTAGCACAGCGCACAAACCAGAACCGCGTGAAGCTTTTGCGCACGAGCCGTGGAAACAACAGCGCCACCGCTGCGGCATGACGTCAAAGTCGCGTGTTGGTGTTTCGTGACTCGTGTCCAATGGCTACAGGGACGGAACGAGGCATCGACGTGCCCGACAACGAGACAGCCTCGTCAGGCATGCCGATGCCTTTTGGGGCGGCCCAATAGACAACTGTATTCCTCGACGGAACCTCCAAAAAAGAACAAAAAAAAAAAAATTCTTTTTTTAACAGTTTGGGGGGGACATGTGTGTAAAAAAATTAATTTTAAGCGAAAAAAAAAGTTTTTTTTTTTTTTTTTAGAGGAATATTGACGGCGCGAGATGCGATTTAGTCGGCAGTCCCCTCCTTTCCACTTGTTTTCTCTCTGGGCATTTCGGGCGCGTGGAGGAGAGGTGGGTCGGCTTCGCCTTCACGACCGAGATGGTCCTTCCGGAATGAACCGTGACGTCATGGACTTCGCGCGCAGAATTTCAAATAAACCTCTCGCCGTCAATATTGCTCTAAAACTATTTGGGGGCGTAAAATTAATTTTTTTTTTTTACACGCGCGTACCAACCAATCTGCTTAAAAAAAAAAAAAAAAAAAAAATTTTTTTTTTTTTTTTTTTTTTTTTCTATGAGTTACTTAAATTCGGCACGTTCCCTCTCTTTGCCAACTCCAACGCGCAACCACGATGATTCGTGGCCGCTTGTTCTGGCTGCGAGTAAAGCTTGTGGAAACGAACGCTGCCAATTCTTGACAACTTCTCTGGGTTATTTTTTTTTTTTTTCTGCAACTGCTATTGTGTGGAGCAAAATATGAAGCGCAAAATAATTCTTCGAAGCACGGTGTCACGCTCGAACGAAAAGGGAAAAGTCGAGGGCTTCTCTCAAATCTTTGGTTCCCTTCCCGATAATGAGCGCGCGCTCACAGTCGCCAAAGGAAGAACAAACGGGAAACAACGGCGCACGGTGAGCGCGGATGTCGTTAGCTGACGGCCGCTCGGATCAGCAGCGGTGCTGGGCTTAATAGTTGCTAATGGCTGTCTCCAGGGAAGCAACCTCCTTTCCTTCCTCGCGGTCTTCTTTATTTATTTTTTTTTCCCTAAAGATGCTGCGAACTTAATTGCAGAGGTCCCAGCAGGGTAACAAACTTACTTATTTCAAAGATTATATATGTTAGCTTTTATATTCCGTAAATATCTAAAAGTAAACATCTAAAAGTGGAAAAGTCGACAACACTGTTCAAAAGTCGAACTTCGTCGAATTTTCCCCAAAAGTGTGAATGTTCGGCGATCAGCGCACCTCTAGGTTCGATAAAAGTTCGCAAAAACCCGTACTGTTTTCTTGTTTTGTCCGGCGACAGAAAATTTTTGAATTTTGGATTACGCCTGTTTTTAGTCAGAGTGGCTAAATTACAAGATATCTTTCTTTTTTATTTTTCGCACGACGCACGACGCAAATGCGCTGCGTTGCGTCGTGCAGCACAGCGCCTCCCCATTGGCTCGTCGTAAGGCCCGCTTCAGACGGGGAGGGTTGTTCCCTAGCTTTCCCTAGATTGACACCAATTGCTGAGATCGGGTCCGGTTCGAAAGGAGCGAGCAACTGAAGCGGCAGTTGCCAATCAGGGACGCAATATTTTTTTGACGTGATACCCCGTCCTGGTAATGATGACAACTAAAGGCTTGGTGTTTGTTTAAAATTAACCGTTTTTTTTTTTTTTTTTTTTTTAGGGAGGGGGAGGGGATAGACTGTTTTACAAAGATCAGTTAGTCACATATATAAACGCATAAAAGCACGTTCATTGCGCGTAAAGGCCTGTCTGTCTATGCTAGATCGCAAACTCAACGATGGAGTTAACTCAATCGGTCGCTGATTGGCTGCCCTTTTGGTCACGTGATGTGACGTTGCGATTGAGTTTTTCCCTACGGATTCCGATGGAGTTCGAGGTATGCTGGTGAAATAATAAAGTTAGCGGTGACGTCAAAATGTCGTCACGATTGAGTTTGGCGATTGAGATAACTTTGTAGTCGGGGGGCAGCCGGAGTTGAACTCCATCAGTAAAGATGGCGACCCTCACGTACGGGGCGCTGTTGTTACGTTCGGAGTCGGAGCGCGTTTTCCGGGACCACCGCGACGCCTTCGATATGTCGGAGGCTAGGTTTGTGCGTGAATACCGCCTCACGAAGGACGTAGCCCGTTGGCTTTGCAACGAGCTCCGCCGAAAGCTCCAACGACGTCGCGTGGGGCCTCATGTGCTGACCGTGGAGCTGCAAGTGCTCGTCGCCCTCCGTTTTTATGCCGCTGGCGGCTTCCAGGGAACAGTGGCAAGCGATGAAAACATTGCAATTCATCAGTGCAGTGTAAGTCGCGTGCTGGTGGACGTGACGGAGGCAATCATCGATTGCCCCGGTCCAGCGTGGGTGAAGTTCCCGCAGACGGACCAAGAGAAGGCGGCAGCCAAGAGGAAGTTTTACCTTCTGTGCGGCTTCAGTGGCGTGATCGGTAAATACCTTCTATGTAGTAACACTGCTGTGTCTGACAGTCAATCAATGCGCTTAGTCGAGAGTTTTCGGTGGAAAATAGAATTTGGAGGTGATAGCTTAATCAATCTAACGACTTATTAGAGCACACGGACATGATATATATAGGGGCGAGAACTATCGTAAGTTGGCGACCCCCAGGATCAGAAAATTGTTCCGATTAACTATGTTGCAGCAAGCTGTATTCATTCTCGTGTTTTCATTTGCCCTAGCATGGCACCAGCCCTTCTCCTTGAAGTTTTGTGTTCATAGAGATGAAGTGAACTGTTGCTTGATTAATAAAGGTGCTAAAACCATTTTGTGTTACAGGGTGCGTTGATGGGACTCAGATTGCCATCCGGGCTCCATCTGAGAACGATGAACGGTTCTCTAAGGCGGCATACTGGTGCCGCAAAAACTACTATGCCCTCAATGCTATGGTGGTAAGTGTATTTTCACAGTTCCAAGTTATACATATGTGATAGGTGGCCAGAGGATGCTTCTGGTGTGCCCACCATGTATAAAGCACAGGTTGTCAAAAAGAAATCGGAGTAACAATGTGCGTGCCTGGCATGTGCTCGTCAATTCCCGGTCTGTTCCTCGAAGCTCAATGGATATCACAATGCAGGGAAACTTAACAGTCTGGAAATACTAATAGACGGATCTCACTAGCCATTTTAACTATGCCACTGCTGCCGCAATGCCTCGAGGGAACTTTAGTTCTTCTGCACGTGCAACAACCCCACTGGAACTCTGCACGTGTAGAGCAGGAGATGGCATGAGTCCTCATGCACTGCAGTGTGCCTCCTGCAAACTAAAGTTGTGGCGGCACCACGCATGCGCCAAACGCTTGGTGAGATGTATATTCAGTGAAAGATAACTAGTAGACTTGGAACGGTTTTTAAAAGTGACGGATGGCGAAATCATTTAACACATTAAAGGCACGTTCACCCTGGCGAGTAGCGACACGCGACCACTGCACATTCACACTGCCGGTGTTCGGCGAGTCACTTCTCAGTAGCCGCAGTCGATTCAGTGCACCCCGCCACAGCTTGGGTTCGCATTTCGCTACTTTTGCATTTTTGTTGTCTGACAGCTGCACGTGTGTCATCATTACCATATGAAAAAGACTTGTTATGTTGACTTGAGTCCTTCGGAACCATACAGAGATAGAAGAACAATTGCTACTTGGGCGTGCACTCACTCGAGCTGCCGCGTCTCAGCACATACCTAGCAAGAAGCGGCACAGACTTGCTGCCAGGCCGAGTTCTTTTTCCGGCGCTAGTTGAAATCGGGCTGCTGCGTTTATAAAGCAATGGGCATTATTTAATAGCGGGGACCAGAGCCGCGCCGCAGAGACCTCCGTGGTTTTGTATCCCCATCCACTACCGCGAACCGAGGCATTGAACAGACATGTCGGTTGCTTCTGGCACAAATATTCGGCGTACCGGATGTAAACAAATGCGAGGCGCACTCATGTCAGATCCGAGGGGCCACTAATTGGTTCTGCTGCCGGGGAACCGCGACAAGTTGCAAAATGTCCTCGAAGCGACTGCTCCCGACCTGTCGCTTTTGATAATTGCGACTGTCACTTCTGTGACAAAAGTTGTTGTGCAACAGCTGCGACTTGCTGGTGTGAACGTGCCTTAAGGGTCTTTAACGAGTACATCATACATGAAACTTATTTGTTCATAAGATTGGCAATTCGTGACAACAGGCATTGTGTTACTCAAAGACGCATCTCTCTCTTCCACTTGGGACAGCATGGAGCAACATGTGTTCGGCCAGCTCATTGAGAGCCAAATCGTTGAAGATCAACTTGTCGAAGACTAACTTATCATAGGCTAATTCGCAGAAAGGGGAAACCTGTTGCATGGCAGTTTGTCGAATTATCTGAGATAGATTTCTAGGTGAAGGTCTCTGGTCAAACAATCGCACAATGGAAAGCAGAAAAGATTGAAGATACACTTCTTGGAACACTCATATCACACATTTGTCCCCTGTGTCCTGAATCTCCTAGAATATTAGTGTTGTGATTTCTAGTTTTACGTTTTTCTCATCGTTGGGTTGCTAGCATGTAGTGATGGGAGCTCATAATGTATCTTTTAAGGTTCGAATCGAACATGTGAACATAGTGCTTCCTGTCCAGAGTGTATGAACTGATAATGTGCAAAAGAACAGAACACTAACTGGTCGGTTGTGATTCAAGCTAAATGCAATGTTAAAAAAAGTGGCAACCAGATTACCTCTTTAGCTAACTGACTTTCGACGAGCTGCCCTATTACGAGCTTGCCTATTCGACAAGTTGGCCTTCGACGAGATGTCCTTGACCCGTACACCCCGCACAAGTTATGCTCATATCATTTTATTTATTTTCCTCTCTTCTTTTACCGCCTCTCCAGCAAGATGCGGTTAAGGCTGAGGTTATCAAAACCTCTCAGCTGTTGTGATGTTGCATGCTTTAGGGTCACAGTACAGTGCACATTACCTCTACACGCATTAGACTCTAATTACACTCTAAGAAACGTGACCAGTAATTTTAATATTAATTTATTACTTTTAGCTTTAAAACTTATTGCAATCTGTATTGAAAATGGCTTTTTTTTTCTTTTTAACCTTAGTAGTTGCAAAATATGAATTGCGCTACCAACTATATTATGGTTTTGTCGCTCTTGAAGTCACAGGCAAGGGAAAACACCCCGAGCGTTTGCCTCACTGCCCTTCTGCCAACTCGTGGAACTTTGAAAGCGCCAAGACTGGGCGCCGACTGTGGAGCTGAATGACCGTCGCGCCGCAGGCCTCCGCGACGCCAATGTGGTCGTGCCTTAAATGTGTGTCTACATAGTGCAAGAAAATTCAGATTTAATGATGATGATGACAGCAAATTGCGGCAATCGGTTGCTGCGTGTGAACGCGAGCGGCCCGTGTTGCTGGTACTGCGACGTCAAGTTGCTGGGAGAAATTTCCCCGTCTGAAATGTTATTTTTCTAGCACTATTTAGACACAGAGTTAGGCGCTATAGACGTGTTTTTGTAGATTTAAATTTCATAGAGAATACTTATCCATCTTTCGGAACGGTTTATTTCCAAAAGCGATCAATTTCAAACCAGAACCAAGTCTTTAGTTTTCATTGACTCATTACCACCGGCACGGGGTGTCACGTGAAAATATCGCGTCCCTGATTGGCTGCTGCCGCTTCAAACGTCTTCGAATTGCTCCGAGTTGCTCGCTTGTTTCGAGCCGGACCCGATCTCAGCAATTTGTGTCGATCTGCAGGGAAAGCTAGAGAACAAGCCGCCAGCAAACAAAAACTTGCCAAGAAAGTTGTCCCGTCTGAAGCGGGCCTACGCCCTCCGCTACTAAGAAGCCGCTACTGCGCCTGCGCGCCCAAGGGCCTGACTGTAGGTTTCCGGGTATCGTATAGCGGGTTGCAGAGAGCGTTGCTGGACGGCGAAAACGATCTACGAAAACTCCCTATTGTAAAGTGATTCCCTTACTTATACACGTAAACACTTCGCTGTAAATCGCTACATTTTTATTCACAAAAAAAGGCGGGAATCTGGAATCGAATAGGCTACCCACCAGCCCCCCCCCCCCCCCCCCCCCGCCCCCCCTTCTCCCCCCCCCCCCCCCCCCCCCCCCCCAAAGAAAATAGGGAGTTTTCGTAGATCGTTTTTCCTGTCGCGCAACGCTCTGCGCAACCCGCTACGATACCCGGAACTCTACAGTCAAGGTCATTAGCGCGCAGGCGCAGTAGCGGCTTCCTCGTTGAGGAGGGCTTAGCGGAGGGGGAAACGCGGTCTACGGAACCCCCCTAATTAGTGTTCATTTCGGTAAACTTGACCGCAATCACGCTATTTACAAACGCAAAACGAGGCCTGGCTTTCTTCGATTGCTCGAAGCCTTTCTGTACAATGCCTAACATGTGTTTGTTTTCTTTTCTGCAGGTTCTAACGACAAAGCCAGAGGGTCCAGGTGGTTATTTCTATACAAAAACATGTTCAAAAGTGCGGGCGAGCTGGCGTAGTGTATCTATATATCTCATCTTTTTTTTTATTGCGATAGCAGTTAGTGGGATACTTCGCGGGTTTCGCGCCGTCGACCGCGCTTCATAGCGACGCGGACCATTTACGGCACTCCGCCAAAAGATTCACATTGACGTCACGCTGCTGACGTCACGCCGCGCATCACGTCATATCTGGTATCTGGAGTCAGCTGACACCATGACGTGACACGTTATAAGTCACGTTGCACAGCCACGCGACTTAATGACGTCAGGTGACACGGTCAATCACGTGATGTCATGACGTCACGTGACACTGTCATGCCACGGGACATTGAAACGCCACGTGACAATACGTCGTCACGTAAAACCGTGACGGCATGCAGAAACGTAAACATGAGTCTGCTGATAATAGAAACGATAAAAACAAAGCGTTTTCGCTAATTATGCCAAAGGCACTCGGGCCATAAAACCAAAAAAGTAGGTGGGTGTTCAGCCGGCTAAACCACGGGCGTCAAATCAGGTGTAGCTACACCCTTGAAACTTGAGTGCGCGATTTTGGAAGCGTTGTTGAGTGATTCCAAGGCGGTGTGTGGGAAGGGTTCATGCATACGCATGCAGTTCCGTCGTTCCCTGGATTTCCAACTTGGGCGCGCTATTTTCGAAGTGTTTCTCAAATACCACGAGACGGTCCTAGTTAATTTAACAGGTTGACGGAATGCTCTCTACTTAATACGAGCTAATTGGTTCCAAAACCCTATGGAGCTTTCGTCGGGGTGTTACTCGGTTTACTAAGAAATCGCCTGTGCGGACCCTATGATGCGCGCTTGCACCTTTATAGTTCATTCGGTCCATCTGCTCGGAAATAAATGTTTTTTTTCGATTGAAGATGGGAAAAGGTCACTAAGCAATTGTTTGCCTCCTCGACAAGCTCAAGGCAGTCACTGCTTTCAGAAATATTAAAAATGCCCCTCTCGGTTTTTGTGAATACGACCATTTTCATAATGTCACTGAGATGGGACGCACTGAAAGCGACGTGATAATAACTGAACGTGTTCTAGTTACAAGCGTCCTCGTGTGTTGCTAGCAGCTCAAAGAATATTAGAATACTTTTCTTGAAACACAGGATGAATTTTTCATTTTCTTTTTTGTGCTGCTTTTTTTGCTGTATTTGATGAAGACAAATTTGATTTTAAAAACTGCTAGCATCCTTGTTGTCACACCTCTAGAACAGGCCTAACGTTATCTGCGTCCCTGTTTATTGTAAGCCTTTTAATGCAACAGCTTTTAGTAAGCTCGTCAAGAATAGTAAAGATTTTTTTAACCACAACAAAACTTTTTTATATATATATAGCACGTATAGTTATTTTTATTTTTGGTAAAAAAATAAAATAAAATGGTTGAGATGGCGGACTTGAGGAGGAAGTAAAACCCGTGAGCGGGGCTTGGGTCTCTGCCGTTCGCGTAGCGCGTGGCCTCAGGGGACGTCGATCTGAAGAACACTGAGGTCTGCCGGCCCGTGCTCCGTGCGTTTTCAAAATGCGTAAAGAAACGGTATGTAGGGAAAACATGCGCTTAACTTTTATTGCTTAAACCAACGTTCTAATTATATTTTTTTTATAAATGTCCTGGTGTTTTTTTTTTTTTTTTTCAATTTATATTTATATTTAAAAAAAGAACTGGTTTATTCTATTGTTATTTAAAGTCTCAACTAAGGCTCGACCTGGTTAGAGCCAAGGGAACATGAATATATATAAACCGCATTTATTATTTAGTGACCACGTATAACTACCGCCTTACTACCTTTGTGTTTGCATGAATGACGGCATCTACAGCTTCGCGATTCCGACGGCACGAAGCATCGGCTGCAAAGACGCTTTTCTCTTCCTCGAAAGTAAGTGGAGCACTTCCATCGCTTCGCTGGAAAAGCCCGATGCGGTGCTCCAAGCATACGTGAGGCACAATACGGCACTCCCATGCAGTGCCCCAGTTAAAAGACATCTGCACGAAGAAACCAAGCAAGACGTCTGGCCACACATTTGAGAGCCAGCTACAGCAATCTGGCAAGTAATGCCACAAACGTGACGGATTACTTTTTGGTGTAACGGTCACTTAATTTTATGGAAGGGTTATCGTAGCGGTAATTAAATACAATTCAGCCGCGAGTAACTGTAAATGTAATTCCTTAGTTCCTTTTTGTTTTAGGTCGTTGTAGTTTATGCAGATCCATCGTATCATTATAGGGTATCCTAATCAGAGGTATCCGAACGATTTACTAAAGCCCCCTTAACGTTTCAGAGGGTTTGTAGGCCAGTGCTGATTATATACTCGTGAATACGTATCGTGTCACAGAAACGTAGAAAAGAAAAATGACAAGAAAGAAAAGCTCAAGGCCACCGCTGTTCCCCCGCCGCCGCAGCGGCATGGATGGATGGACTCACCTGCAAAGGAAGCTTATCCCATCGCTGCCGCGTCTCGTGGTACCTCTTCTCGAACGACTGATTCCAGTAACTCTTGGAGAATCTCTTGAAGTCGAGCTCCGCGAAGACATCGGGCGTCCTGATGTCCACGTCCGACCTTGCGGGCACGGCGATGCACTGTTCGCGCCCGCTCTTCCTCGTCGCCTTGGTCCACGGCCAAGAGAACGGGGTCCGGTGATGCTGCAGCCGCGAACGAGTCGAGCTGCTGTGCTGCGACGACGAAACGCCGGTCCTCTTCGCGTCTCCTTTGTCGTGGGGCGACGCCGCCGCTCCGTGCCCGACGACGTCGTCCAGCGGCGGAGGCTGATCGCTCACCTTAGACTGGTGGTAGAAGAGCACGAGTCCGACGGCCACGAGAAAGCAGGCGACGAGGGCTCCGCGGACCTTCGCCTTGCGGCTGACACACTTCATCTCGTCGCGCAGGTAGCACCACTGAACGACGACGTCTACTTCGAGCCCGATGGCACACCGTCTCTGCTCCCGTCGTCGCCCATCGGAGGAGCTGCAAATGAAGCGCGCGGAGACGACGACTGCTGTCCGATGTTAGCCGACGCTACACTGCGTGACGCACGTCAGGGAGGCTTCCTCACAACGCCGCCGGACTCTCCTCCGCGAGCGCGACTCCTCGGTTCGGGAAAATCGAACTGCGAGAGGACGGCGGGGACGCCGAGTTGGCCGAGCCAGCCGAGCCGCCGAGCCGTCGATGAAGGAGCGTCCTCTGACGGAACTTCGGGCGAGCCGCTGCGGCCGCTCTGCTGCTGCTGCCGAGGTGATTTCTCCGGTGCGCTGTGTGGCGCCGAGGTGGGCCCCAGTAGGCCCGATACCGCACGCTGACGGGCGCAAGTAAACAGACACAAAGACGGATTGAGAGCAGCGTGCCAGCATGTCGCTCACTGGGTCAAAAGACGCCGTGCGGTAGCGTCTCGACGAGCGCGCTGCTGCTCAAACCTGCGCTCTTTTTCTTTCTCTTTTACGGTGAGCTTTCCCCCACTCTCTTTCTGGGACGTTTCTTTTTTTTTTTTTTTTTGCACTTTTCGTGAGTGCGGGACGGTGCTTGAAGGGCCGCGCCGCCGCCGCCGCTGCGCGTTGGTGCCGCCATCTATCGAGTTCTAGGTCACAGTGTCAAGCGCACCAGCAGGCGCTCAATCTTGGCGGCTGTCGAGAGGTCAGGGCGATTTCAGCGTTGGGGGGGTCGCTTTCGGGGGCAGGGCACAGCTGGGGGGGGGGGGGGGGGGGGGGGGGGGGGGGGAAAGAGTTAAATTTAAATTTGCGGAATCGGCAGTGCCAGTAAAAAGAGTGGGAAAAAACCAGGAAGTCTAAAATGGAACGGAAAACGCGCCAGTCTGCCGTTCCGGTTTAATACACCCGGGCCGGCTTGCTACCAGTGGGCGCGTTAACCGCGCTCCTTAGAGAAACCGTTTATGTTCAATACGCCTCGCAAGTGGGCTCATTTTCGTCTTCTGCGCATGAGAAAGGAAGTAGCGGTGACGTCAGAACGCCGAGCCCTGATTGGCTGATCGCGACCCCCTATCTGAGCGTCGTCTGCTCCTTTGCAACGCCGTCTGCTCGCAACGTCGTCTGCGTCTGTCTCACCTTTCCTGTGACTTTCGGAAGTGCAGGTCTTCACGAGCGAGCTCGACTTCGCCTTTCAGAGAGGGCAGACGAAATAACTCGAGCGGTACGTTGTTTTCGTTTAACAACTAGCAGACGCGCATCAAGGAGGGAAGTCAAAGGACTCACTGGCGAGGTGTCCCGAGGCGCCGAGGTTTGTTCGCTAAGGACCGAGAGTGAGGGTGGTTAGTGTCCGCAAGTTCCCTCCCAAATACTTTTTCCCTCCTTTCGTGTGCGGCGAGACCCCTCACTCTTTAACGGCGTCTGCGGGTTGGCGCAGTTAACGTCGTCTGCTTTACGTCTGCTAGTCGAAGCGATGGCTGCTTTGCCTTTTCTGCGTCTGTCGGAGATTCACCGCTTTTTCACCGGCGAGAGTCACCGTTGCCTCGGGAAACAAGGAGATAACAAGAGGAAGAAATTGACCTCTTAATCTAAAATTGAGGACAGCGAGCAAAGTTTAATACGGGAACGGTTCACAAGGGTCGCGCGGGCATATTCCATTCAGCAGGCCAGCCGGTCGTGGGCAGACGGTCGCCGAGTCGCGGAGTGCCTGCTAGGCCTAACTGCCGATCTCGCTTGGTCGCGTTCGGTGGAATCGTGGCCGTTGGAGCTTTTCCCGGGTGTTTGTGGACCGAGCGTTCTTGTTCGTCGTGGTCTGTTTCAAGTACTTTTTACTTTTTTCTTGCTGCTTGAAGTCGGGACGCGTGAGAAGCGCACGTAGAAAAATAAACGTCCGTGGGTCGTCGCGACCGCGACGCTGCCGGCCATGCTGATTTGATAGTAAGAAGTGCGTAAGACAGCTTCAGAGCTGTCGTAGGATTTTGTCGTTACCTGCGCAAAACTTACGAAAATTTCGTTTCGTGAATACTTACGCACATTTCTAGCGTAAGATTGTTTCGTGAATCTGGCCTCTGCACTTCCGAAAGTCGCAGGAAAGGTAAGACAGACGCAGACGACGTTGCGAGCAGACGACGTTGCAAAGGAGCAGACGACGCCCAGATAGGGGGTCGCGATCAGCCAATCAGGGCTCGGCGTTCTGACGTCACCGCTACCCCCTGCGCAAGAAGCAGACGAACTTGCCCTCCGCATAGGCCTTCCCGTAAAAACCCAGGAGACCTTGCAACGGGGAGAATTGCGGGGCTTTTCGGATGTACGCTCGGTGCAGTCTCGAATGCTTCGTACATCATGGTAGTAGCGCGATTCGCTTCTTATTATATCGGGCATCCCCAAATAGCGGCCAGGTTCTTTAAATCGACCGCAAAATGCGGTTTCTTAACCTACCGCGCTACAATTTTCTACAGAGTTGTCCACAGGTGGTGCGTTTTTACAGCGGAGCTGTTAAAGGGGCCCTGCAACAACTTTTTGACTCGTTTTTAATTTGCACCGGGCCTGAGCGCACTGGTAGCAAGCCGGCCCGGGTGTATTAAACCGGAACGGCAGACTGGCGCGTTTTCCGTTCCATTCTAGACTTCCTGGTTTTTTCCCACTCTTTTTACTGGCACTGCCGATTCCGCAAATTTAAATTTAACTCTTTCCCCCCTTTCTATGTATCTTCCTCATGTCTAATTACCGTTACCAACACGCTCGTTTTGTTCTTAACTTAAAGAAACTTTTCTTTTCTCAAATTTCGCTTTATTTTAAAAGTTATAGGCAAATTAGAATTACAAAAACAAGCAAAAAATAACCTCCTTCATGACGTCGTAGGTCCTGGCTTGAGTGGCCGTGAACTAGCGGAGGAGTAGTGAGCTCATCAAGCGCTCACGGCCAGGGTGTCGAACCGAAATTTTTATCGGTTCGGTTCCGGTTCGGGTTCACGGCTTTCGGTTCGGTTCCGGTTCAGTTCCGGGGAGCAAAAAATAACGGTTCAAACCGGTTCGAACCGGTTTGAACCGGTTTGAACCGCTAAATTGAGAATATATTTTTTGCGTTGTTCTGGCAATATACACTATTTACGCCGTAAAACGAATAACTATATAGTTTCTTCGATCGTCCGTGCACTTTACTTTTGTTTTTAGGCGCCAAAAATGTGAAATTCAGTTATTTAATTTCGACGCAACAGTAGAAGAAAATCTACATTAACATACATCACGACGTGTTCATACGACTCAACATCCTTTTGTTTACCAGTAACATATATTTTACCTGAATCAAAATGTTTAAGTACAAGAGTAAAGAGTTGAGCTTATTGGTACATGCCTGTAAATAGATCAGCTTCAAATTTAGAACTATACTGTGTTTTCTTGTCTTTTCTTCATGTTTAAGTAAAATTCTAAAGTTCAAGCTGATCTATTTACACGGTATAAAATGTCGCGAAGTGTGGTAGGTCGTCTAAAATACCCGTGATTGGTACAACTTTGTGTCGCAGTATTAAAAGTGAAATCGTCTTCTTGAACTAAGGAATTAATTACATCACATAAAATTATGAAATGAGCTCTTCGTGGCGATATATATCATGAAATAAGGTTCACGAAATACACTTTACAACATATATGTATATGATGACGACCCAACAGAGCTAAAAGCAATAAAATTCTCAAAATGTAACAAATGTTTTAGGATAATTCCTTTCAGTCTATTTTTATAGAAACTACGAGCGGCAATCTAAATGCCTGTTGTATGCGACTAATCATGGCGCAAGGAGTAATTGCACTTGTTCACTCTAATATATACGCACCTTCGCACTCAGATCGAATCTGGCCCAAAATAGCACTTGCCCAAGTGAACATTTTTTTATACAGAATAAGCTGGCATAGCCTGGCTGTTGAGGTTTGTTCTGGACAAGATGCTGGACAATTTAATTTGCAAATGAGCATCACCCTTGCTAATTGATGATTTTAACACGATAGCGTTAAGGAGCTCATGTCGCAGAAAAGCCAATGCTTGTGGCGTGACTGGAAAATCCTGGTTGGTCGATAGCTTCATGACATCAGAGCTACATACCCTCGCGCAAGAATTTCAAACAACCCAAAATGCTTACGTGAAACGTGACATCACGCGTGGAATGAGAGTGATTAAAACATGACATGTAATGCGAGTTAAAGCTTGCCGTATGTCTCAAATGATTTCACTTTTGAAGGTAATTCCTTTGCCTTAAATAAAAAAAAAAATTAAGAATTTTAGACGGGATTCGAACCCACGACCCTTTAGTTGCGAGTCAGACGCTTTTCACTAGGCCAGGCGAGGCACGCTTGCGCGGCAAATGAGAATGCGATGCAAACGAGGCCCGTTGACGCTATTGCGTTCCACTTTTAAAGGCGAATCTTTAAGCTTCCTTCAGGATTTTTTTTTTGTTAAATAAAATGAAGTAGTATTTCAGGTTCTACTCGACATGGCAGCTACTTGATTAGACACTTTCTGGCGGTTTGCCAGAAAGTGTCATCGTCATAGTGCCGCCGTGCGCCCCTGTTTACTTTGTTTTTGTCCATCCCACAGACACATAAAAGTAACGTTCACCACATAAAAAAGGCAATAACAGACTTCTATATGTTTGAGAAGTTATATGTGTGAGAAACACAAAACACATAGTTATTTAAATTAGCTTCAAAATCCGAAACGTATGTAAGGCCGCCCCATATCACTTACAACGTGCCTGTCGAGGATAAAAACGCCGGAAAATATTGGCAGAAAACCTTTCAAATAATTTGGGGGGCATTGCTTTAGGGTGGTCGGCCCTCTATTTATGTTGTCAAATATTCAGTTAGTAAGTAAATATATATTTATATTGATCAATAAATTTTACTTTATAAAGTTCGCATAACCGCTTTAGACCGACGCAGAAGGACGATACTCGAAACTACGCGAGCTGTGGAGTATGCGTAAAAGTGTTTTACTGTTTTCTTATTGGCAGTGTGAAACATCGGGTTGCAGGCCACGCTAAAAAGGACTCTGTGCTCACATGATGAATTGGAAGTCAAATACACGAAATGTTCAAAAAGGGAAAGATAATTAATTTTATTTTTCCAAATAATCACTTGCAGAACGCCTTACTGCAAAAGAGATACGTAAAGATGCACGCAATAGAATTCATGATTTTACATAAATAGCGCGAAGGACAGACGAAGATTCTTAAAATCTTAGTATAAATTACATTTCATCAGCTTGCATGAGCTCGAAACTTCGCGAAATAGTGCCTCGGGAGGCTAATGTTATATTCGGTTTTACCTGTACTTGTTTTAGGCCCTCACTTTACAACACTATGCTAGAAGAGTCATGCGCTCTAACATTTCTCTAGGCTGCCATATCTCATCGCGAGACTGCTATAAATACTACACAACTTTACAATTAGGACATCTATTGCTAGCGTTGCGAATTTCACATTTCACCAGAAAGCTGAACTTTTTAGCATGGTATGCACGGGATGTCATCGCACTGTAGGCTGGTAATCATTCTGATTTCTTCTTGCTGCGAAATTTGAATTCGACGGTGCAAAAGGCACGCTGCAGGAGGTTCAAGCTCAGTGAAAGCCAAGTATTTGAAAGGCACGTATTATTATTCTTAGTGCATCGTTGTGAGGAACGGCGCGAGCGTCTGGCATGACAGAAACGTGCTTTTTGGCAAGAGCGTTTTTACAAACAAAGTAGTTTCCGGGGTCACGCTTTTTGGTCTGCGCCAAAGATGCAGGGAAGAGGAACCTTTACAACACAGTATGTTTTTAAAACTCCCCCGCTCCCCCCCCCCCCCCCCCCCCCCCAAACACACAGACGCACTTGCTGTTAAGCGCTAGTTTCCCCAGTGTCGTATCCGTCAGCAAACAAATGATGATACTAAACTCTGGAGAGCTACCGCGATCTATAAATGACGACGGCAACCAGACTTGCCGGTTGTCTCGTGGCCGCCGTTGCGCATAGATGGCGGCAACCCCTCCAGCCTTTCCAGTCTGGCTTGCCCACTTGCGGCCGGCGATTACTTTATTCCCCCCCATAGTACAGCTTGGTCCTACTTCTTCACCAGAGTGGAAAGGCTGAAAGTATTTCTGAGGAATTGCCTCCTCCGTTTGTCTGTTAATTCGACAATTTTATTTGACACTCATTAACCGCAACTCTTCATTGCTTTTATTTTGCACCCTGTGAAGTTTAAAGGGGTCAAAAAACGATATGGGGTTGGAATGTTCACGACTTTTCCGAGGCGTACTGGTCCTCTGGCCCAAGTGTACTCGCACAGGCCACCCCTGATTCAGAAGCTTCTTTGTCGCGGTGCAATGGCGAGGATTAAACGAGGCTATTTGTTTTAGTCTTGCCTTCGCAAAGATTGATGTCGTAATTGTGGGATCAAAACCACCCGCCTATCGACAGTCGAGCGCGGCTCATGGATTGGACAGGAGTACTGCGTGAGCACACGACTTCGGCTCGTAACAATCAATGCCTCGGTGGACACTCGGGTAGTGGCTCGTGTCCATCCACTGCGGTCATGAGAAGAGCCCAACTCTAACAATGCCTGGAGCTCCAGCACGGGTTTTCCTCCTTTAAAACCCCAGCGCGGGGCGTATGAATAACGTTGGCGGCATAAAACAGGCACTAGGCGACGTGGCCGCTTCTGGCTCCGAGTTCAGGGGACGAACGATGCTCATATTTCTCTAATCTTTGGGCGACTGTCATTGCCTAGAAAAAAGAGCAAAGCCAAGTTCAATCAGTTATTAACGTTTGGGAGTGATCCTGAGTAGTATTAAGTAATGTATAGAAACATTTTTATAGCTCATTTAAGCAAAATACAGAGGGGGTCGAAACTTGGGCAATAACTTGAGAACGACGCTCGTGCGAGACTTACAGCGACCGCCAACGTTCGGCTGTTCCTCTGAGGTCACTAAAATATCCCCTTTTTTTAGGCATTCCTTCCGTACACACGTGTAGTTCTATGTAACGTCACATTAATAAGTCGCGTTTAGTCATTTCAGTACTTCTATTCTCAGGAACTTCTTTCGGATGCAGTTCAGCAACAACGAAAACAAATTTCGGTGCCTCAATAATATAAAACTGGTCTTGCAACAGTTTTTTTTTTGTATTTCAATAAATAGTGTTAAAAAATAACCCCTGACGTTGATAGCTTGCGGAAACATCCATTAGTTTTCCCCTAATAACAGATGCAGAAAAAATAAAGGGTATACAGACACTGTCGATATTTCCTCAACTCGCAAATTGAACAAGCGGCCACGTGATCTGACGCTAATTATATACCGGCTAGGGTTTGGAAAGCAAAAGCTTGGCCTGAGCTTCAGATATTGTTAGAGTTGGGCTATTAATTCTCATATTTAATTGACATTAGCCATTACCCGAATATTTGGCGATGCTGATTGTCATGAACCCGAGCACTTAACTAGGGGTTATGAAAATCGCTTACGTCACGGTGTCAGGTGACTCTCGGAGCGAAATTGTACGTCATGCTGTGAATGATGTTAATACATCTAATGACTTCCTCAAATTAAATCGAGTTGACGCAGTGAGTCACGTGACGTCACGAGGCCACATTACATTACTTGACAACATGTACTGACACCATAACGTCACGTGACAACATGACATATGGTTAAACCTAGTGCCAATACAAAGGTGCCACGAAAACCCACAATTTATCATACATTGCAATTCTCTATATGACGATTTGATCAATAGATAGAAATACAGCCGCCAATTTTTTTCTCATATGTTCATTTTGTGATACTAACAAAAAAGAAAAAAGAAACATTACCTTGAACCGTTTTGAACCGGTTACCGTTATATTTCTTTTCGGTTCGGTTCCGGTTCAGTTCCAAGATGGCGGCGAAGGTTTCGGTTCGGTTCAGTTCCGGTTCGGCTAAAAATAACGGTTCTGTTCCGGTTTTCGGTTCGGTTCGGTTTCGGTTCGACACCCTGACTCACGGCTGCCGCACTCCGTGTCAACGGCTCGAGAGGGCGCCACTAAAGCACGTGTTGGATAGGCTGTATGAAGCAGGGGGGTAAAGGTGGGTGAGGAGGAGAGGCAAATCCCGCGCGCCGACATCCTGGGTCCCGAGTGAAAGATCGCGAAAAAGAGCGACAGAACACGAGAGAAAGAAACCAATGTTGCCAGCTGAAGGACGGCTGTCGCAATGGTAATCGCGAAGACTGAAAACTCTCAGCAATATAAACAGTGATAATTTAACGTTGCAAACTAAATCTGAGCTATTCTAAGGTTTATAAAAAGCAGCATACTCATTACGCTGCGTTAACTTCCCTTCTGTCGAAATCTCGAAAATCTGGTTGTTGCGAGGTTTCGTATTTCCGGGCGCGGGTGGACGCGCCCGGAAATACGAAACCCCGCAACTACCAGATTTTCGAAGCCGGTTATCTGGTTTAGTTTAGATGTTGACGGGAGGCCGTACATCCGCGTGCTATGCAAAAAGAAAGCTTCGAAAGGAACGCGAATATCTTTCCACCGGTGAGTTCGTGGGTTGTTGAAGTTCATGACACTGCTCTGATGATATATTTGTGAAATCGAAGGCAGTTGGTAACCATGTGGGACCCCGATGGTCTGCCTGCATACTCCGCCGCTTGCGGCAGCCAGAATGCATGGGAAAATGGCGGACCTTTTCCTCTAGAGTTAGTATGATCTCTATGGTATGAAGCGGGCGGCCAGGGCGGCTCGCATCGCATTTGCTGCACGCGATTAAAGACTAATTCCGCATAACACTTCATTGGCCACAAATGACAGCAAACACGGAGTAAAGATCAGTTCAGAACGGGAGCCACTTCGCGCTGCCATATCGCCAAATGGCCAAATCGTCAGCCAAGCCCGCGCCGAAAGCCTTCGGAACGCTCGGATCCTCGAGCCGGTATACGACCGCACGCCGCCGCGTACACCCGGGGTCTTTCTACGCTTGCCGTTCGTCGGAGCCTCATCCCACTAGCCCTTTCTAGTATGCGCCGTTTTTTTCCGCTGCTTGGTGGCGGGTTTGTCGATGGGTCTTTTCTTGTTTCCGTACTTTATAAACTGCATTTGTTTCTTTTCTGATCTAAAATACTGAACAAAAACTACTTTCATACATAATTGAAACGGTTCGCGACACTTATATTTTGTATTTCGACTAAAAAAAAGCTTTTAGCGGCTCTGACCAGTGGTAAGCCCAGGACCAAAGACGTCACATTTTGCGCGCTTTCGGCAACGTGGGTCGCCCTCGTAGGTGGAGGAGGTTTCCGCGTCGTCCAGTTAAAATATGACTCACTGATATTTAGTTACTCTCTCTGTGCCCGCTGGCTTGCCCGAACCCCAAGAGACGTGGAAACCGCAAAAAAGGCAGACGCTTAAATATGATTGCAGGGCCCCTTTAAGGGCTAGTTTCCAAAGGGTCGTGTCCCCTGCAAAGAAACGAAGACACCAAACTCTTGACACCTACCACCATCTATGAGCGACGGCGGCAAGCCACGTATCTGGTTGCCGCCGTCGCTCATAGATGGCGGCAACTTTTCCACTCTGGCTTGCCGACTTGCGGCCGGCCATTACTTTCCATTGTACAGCTCCGCTGGTCTTCCTTCTTTACAAGAGTGGAAAGGCTGGAAGTTTTTTTTTTCTATAAAATTTGCAAAGAGCAAACTTACCTGAGGAAAAAGTAAAGAAAGAAAAAGTCCTAACTCCTATGGGAACCCAGCGAAGCCACCGGCCTTCAGTCAATAGGGCGGCCTATTGATTTAAGACCGGTGATGTCGCTGCGTTTCCATAGGAGTTAAGCCTTTTTGTTTCTTTCCTTTTTCCTCAAGTAAGTTCGCTCTTTGTAATTAAAAAAAGAAGCGCCACCTGTGGGCAACGCTGTAGAAATTCGTAGCGCAATTATCCTAGAATGTTCGCAGTGATGCCAACTTTACGGAGCTCTCACGCAACCTGTGGTTCGAAACACCATCCACTATATGCCACTTGGCGCCAAAAATATGCAAATTCAGTGGAGTTTCTTCAAACTTAGCATAAGCAATCAGTTTGATCTAGTATGAGTCTACCGAAGAATGTGATATAAAGTGTAGGAGAAAAGCAATGGTTTTCAAAACTTGATAATGAGCTTGGCACTTACTGCGTATGTAGAGGTGCAGTTTTAAATGGACTAGATTTTTAGTATCTGGGGTTTAAAGCTGTGAAAAAGGTATTTCCCATGTAAATGTAGGATGGGTGTATTCGTTATTAAGCTCGGGGTGAGTAATCGGTTATGTATACAGCACACTTTGAATTAAAGAAGTTGACAAGTGACAGGTAGGAGTAAATTGTCATTAGTACGTGCTCAGGCTGGTGCGCTGGGAAAGCGGTTAACTTGTGCTTGCGCCTTCTAAAAATCATTTTCGATTATAAATATCGAACTCTGGGGAGCTTTATCACATCCATATACACGAACTCAACTCTCCTACGTCACGCCGTGGTGGTGGCGCGTCGGACGCACTTCCGGTCTGGGGCGGTGGGCAGAAGTCGCCGTGCGAGTCAAGCATTCCTGTGTTCTTTCGGAAGAAACCAGACAAAAAACCTGCCTTCTCGTCAAAATGCTGCGACGGGGGCTGTACCAAGAGAGTCTGGAAAGGTTTGAAGATCAGTTTACGTGTGTTTCTGCCCCCTCCGTTCGTCCGAGAACGTGGATAGTACCCGTGAAAAGTGCAAACCAGACGCTGTCGAACTAGGATTGCTTGTGCGGACAACACTTTTGTGGTCGCCAGATGTATTTGTTTTGCTCCAACATGAACGAGAGAAAAACGCCAAGTTGTCCGGACCACCCACGGAATTTATTTATTTATTTAGGAATACTGCAGGCCAATTGCGGCCCAAGCAGGATTAGGGGTTACAAAAGTGAAGTAAAAAAGTGAAGTGCGTCTTCAAATTTACACGGCCGGCTGATCGTTCGAACTTTCGTCTGCTCTTTCAAACTTGTCTGCTTTTTGTCGTCTGCTCGTTCAAACAAAAGCGGCCCGTAGACCAAACTTTGACCCGGTGGTTGCAATAAGAAGTAATTGCAGGCCTCAAATGACTTTAGTAGGCTTGGTGTAAACAGTAGATACAAGATGTTTATCATTGGTACCAATGGCCATCACCGACTTGTTACGCTTCGTCTGTTCCCGCTTCCGATTTTCAGTATCGACGTCGATCATCGCCGCTACCTTCTACAGTTTTGCAGCACGAGCGACGTCGCGACCGAAAATAGTTTGAAGTATGTCATCATGGTGTTGGCGTCCATTCTGCGGCGTTCATGCGAATGAGTCGCCGCACGTCAAATTATTTACGCAAAGCCTTTAGCGGCGTAACGAGCTTTGATAATTCCGCTCAGGCGATTAAAGTGGTAAAACATTGCTATGAGGACGTAGAATCGACAATTCCAACGCGAAAAAGAGTATGCAGACTCACACAGACGCCGACAACGTGACATTCCAATGGTTTGTTGACGCGGGACGCGGTGCTTCTTGCCCGCACTCCATTGCACATGCGTTCGAACTGTCGTCTGCTCTTTCGAACTGGTCTGCTTTTTGTCGTTCACTCGTTCAAACGACAGCGGCCCGTAAACCAAACGTTGACCCGGAAACTGCGATAAGAACTAAGTGCCGGCCTCAAAACACTTTTGAAGGTTTGTTGGGGTAAGTAGGCTAAGTGTAAGCTGTAAATACAAAAAGATGTTGATCATTGTTACCAATGGCCATCACCGACTTGTAATGCCTGATTCTACTTGCGGTTTTCAGTATCGACGTCCACTATCTCAGCTACGGTTTTCGCTTTTGCAGCCCGAGCGACGTCGCGACTGAAGATAGCGAGCAGAATCTCATTGTGGGAGTCAGGCTTTAGCGCCCATTCTGCGGCGTCCACGTGAAATGAATCGCCGCATCAGGCACGTAGCCAGGTAGGAGGCCCATGGGGCCCGGCCCCCCCTCCCCCTCCCCCCCGAAATCTTCCATTTTGCTGGGACCTCCTCTCCCCCCTTCCCCTCATACAGAATTTTGTTATGGACGCCCCCCCCCCCCCCCCCCCCCCCCCCCCGAAAAAAAATTCTGGCTACGTGCCTGCGCCGCATGTCATATTATTCACGCGAAGTTTTGCCTCTTTAATTTTGCTGAGGCCGCCCAGGTAGTCAGACATTGTTGGGAGGACGTAGAATCAACAATTCCCACGCTAAAAAGAGCACGGGGACTCCCACCGACGCCGACAACACCGCAAATCAATGGTTTGTTTATGGACGACGGCGGGCTTCTTGCCCACCGTCCACCGCGCATGCGCGGCGCCGGTGGTGTCCGCTAGGGGCGCTGCGGTTTGTTTGTAAACATGAGTTGGTATATATGTAGTGCGGCTCATTGGGGCTGTAGCCTAAGCAGGCCGTAATTGTGGAATCTTTGTAAATAGTCCTCAGAGAATGTTCCCTGAATGTAGCGATGTACCCGCGCCACGTTCCGAGGAGATTGAAAGGATGTCCCTGCATAAACTTGCAACATTTCAAGAAAGTTGCAGAAGCTCTCTGGGTGTTCTGAGAACGTTCTTAGAACCTTGTTAGGATATTGGAATGTTGATTGATTGTCCTGGTAATGTGCTATGTCTCTCTCAGAACGTTCTAAGGATGTCCCTTAGAAAACATTCCCCGAATGTAGCGATAAGTGCCTGCGCCACATTCGGACAACTTTGATAGAATGTTCTTACGTAAATTTGCAACATTCCAAGACTATTGTCCATGTTCTTTTGAACATTCCCAGAATGTTCTTAGAACGTTGTTGTGCTACGTGGGCTGCTGTAGATGAGAAATTTAGCCAGTGCAGTACAAGCGCTAGCCTGGGGTCTTTAACGTGCACCCCGCAGTAGTGATACATGCACGACTGCAGGCCGGTACGATGCCCATCCAGATCGAGATGGGCAGGGGTGGGGAATGAAAAAATCCCCACCCCTGCCCAGTGTTATATGTGTGGCAGTGCTCGTGCCTTGACGTGCAGCGTACGCGCGAGACTATCGCGTGAACTGACTGACTGCCTACCCGAGCGACAGCATGCAGCCGTGTTCTAACCGGGCTGATTTCTGTAACCCGTTTTTCTTGTAAATACACCACATTTATTGGCGACGAGGATGTTCGGGTCCACGGGTTGGATCATCGTCTGACTGCTGGGAGCTTGACTGGAGCCAAGGATTGTCCAGCCTCGGAATCCTGGAGCGGCCATCAAGCGGCAACCCCTCAGCGAAGACCATGAGTCGCATCGGGCACATCGAGTCTTTCGACGATACGACGAGCGACTGGCGCTCCTATGAAGAAAGACTGGCGTCATACCTCCTGGTAAACGAGGTTCCCGAAGGTAAGAAGGTCCATGCCTTCTTGAGTCTCATCGGTCCGAAGACGTACGCTTTTTTGAAGTCGCTTACGGCCCCGCAGTCACCGTCCGAAAAGTCGTTTACCGCGTTACTAAGCTTCTGGGCGATCATCTTGCGCCGCAGCCATCCGTCATAGCGGAAAGGGCGAAGTTCTACAAGCGTTCGCAAGAAGAAAGTGAGTCCATCGCCGAATTTGTAGCGGTACTTCGACATCTAGCACAGCGCTGCGATTTTGGAGGCTTTCTTGATGAGGCGCTACGCGACCGTTTTGTGTGCGGCCTTCGCCGAGAAGATGTACAGCGCGTCCTCTTTACAGAAGAAAAAAAGCTGACTTTCCAGAAAGCCGTAGAGAGGGCTCTTGCGATGGAAATAGCAACTAAAAGTGCAGCGTTAACGCACACCAGTGGTGCATCGGTCCCTGACGTCCACAAGGTTCGGGTCGACCACAAAGCGCGGATCGACAAGCAAGTACCAGAGCAGTCAAGTTGTTTCCGTTGTGGCTCGACCAACCACCGCAGTGACGCGTGCCCCCACGTCGGTGACACATGTTTCAAGTGCAACCGGAAAGGGCACATTCAGCGCGCCTGCCGTTCGGGTAACAAGAAGCCGACAAAATCGAAACGACAAAGGCAGGTGAAAACACTGACGTCCGTTCACGACGCGGTATCTCTGCAAGCGGTCAAGGCTGCGGGCTGGGAACCGATCACCGTACCCATAAACGTTGACGGTGTGAAGCTTACAGTGGAACTTGACACAGGCGCAGCTGTGTCCGTTGTCTCCTTGACTGAATTTCGGAAGCTGTTCCCAAGAAAGCAGCTACAACCTACAACGCTGACACTTCGCACGTATACAGGAGACTTTGTGAAACCGAAGGGTCTGGCCTTGGTCTTTGTGCAGCACAACGACCAAAGTAAGGAGCTTCCACTGTACGTCGTGGAAACCAAGGGACCGGCATTGCTTGGCAGAGAATGGCTGCGAGAAATTTGGCTAGACTGGAAGAACCTGGTCCCTGTCAACAGGCTCGACACGTCGGAGAGTCTCAAACAAAAGTTGGACGCCTTGTTGGAGAACCACAGCGACCTGTTCAAAGATGAGCTTGGCACCATTTCTGGAGAACAAGCCGAACTTTTTCTTCGTGAAGGTTCACAGCCGAAGTTTCTGAAGGCTAGAAGCATTCCATTCGCACAGCAAGCAGCAGTCGAGACAGAATTGGCAAAAATGGAAAAGTTGGAAGTCATCACGCCCGTGGCTACCAGCGAGTATGCGACACCCCTTGTATCTGTAGTAAAAAAGGATGGCAGTATACGCCTCTGCGGAGATCTCAAGGCTACGCTCAATCCCTGCCTGGAGGTGGACAGGTACCCCATACCACGTATTGATGAGCTGTTGGCGGCCTTAGCTGGCGGACAAGAATTCTCAAAGATCGACCTCAGCAGGGCTTACCAATTAACAGGTGGTTATGGCGGACAACTCAAAAAAGTTGCTAACGCTGAACACGCACAAAGGGCTGTACGCCATAAACCGTCTTGCTTTTGGCATCTCATCAGCACCAGGCATCTTCCAGAGGATAATGGATAATATGCTGAAGGGCCTGAAGGGTGTCAGCTGCTATCTCGATGACATCCTGATCACCGGAAAGTCGAAGCAAGAACACCTCAGCAATCTCGAAGCCGTCTTGTCGAGATTACAAGAACGTGGTGTGCGAGTGCGGCGTGACAAGTGCTCGTTTTTTCAGCACGAACTACGTTATCTAGGCCACGTCATCAACGCTGAAGGTGTTTGCGCATCCCCTGAGAAAGTGTCTGCACAACTGAATGCTTCTGCTCCGAAAAACAAGCAGCAACTGCAGTCGTCCCTTGGGATGGTGAACTACTACGGAAAGTTCGTTCCGCAACTTTCTACGCTGGCACACCCCTTGTACAAGATGCTAAGACAAGGAGAAGAATGGACGTGGGACGAAGTTTGTCAGTCCGCTTTTCAGAAAATCAAAGCTGCGATGACTTCCCCACCGATCTTAGTTCATTATGATCCCAAAAGACCCCTGCAGCTCGCCTGTGACGCATCGCAATACGGCATAGGCGCCGTTCTTTCTCAAGTTTCTCCGGACGGAAAAGTTCAACCTGTGGCTTACGCGTCTCGTACCTTATCGGAGGCTGACAAGAACTACAGCCAGATTGAGAAAGAAGCACTGGCCCTGATCTTCGGAGTTAAAAAATTCCACGTGTATATTTACGGCCGTTTCTTCACCTTGATTACAGACCATAAGCCTTTGCAAACCATTTTCGGCCCGAAAACAGGTATTCCAGCAATGGCTGCTGCACGGATGCAGCGCTGGGCAGTGACGCTGTCTACGTACAGCTACTCGCTCCAGTTCAAGAAATCAAGTGACAACGCTGAAGCAGACTGCTTGTCAAGATTGCCACTTGACATTGTGGCAGATGAATCTACCGAAGGAAACGAAACTTTCTATTCTCTGCGTCTAGATACGCTACCTGTCACCAGCCGTGACATTGCTCGTGCCACACGCCACGACCCTTTGTTAAGCAAAGTACTCGACTTGACACACGTGGGCTGGCCATCGTCCATGACTGACAAGGAAATGAAGCCTTTCTTTGACAGACGTCTGGAGCTCACTGTGCATCAAGGGTGTCTGATGTATGGCATGCGGGTAGTCGTACCACCAAAACTGCGCAATCTCCTGCTTGAAGAAATACATCTGGGTCATCAAGGTATTGTCAGAAGTAAGGAATTAGCCAGGAGCTACATCTGGTGGCCTTCAATTGACAATGACCTGGAAGAGCAAGTGAAAGCATGTCAAGAATGCTATCAACAGCGGAACGAGCCAGTCCCTGCGCCCCTCCACCCTTGGGCATGGCCGACATTGCCCTGGCAAAGGGTGCATTTGGATTTCGCGGGTCCAGTCAAGGGGAAGATGTTTTTGGTCGCCGTAGATGCACACTCAAAGTGGCCCGAGGTCTATGTGATGGAGAAGACGACATCAAAGCACACGATCCAACGTCTTCAGGACTTGTTTGTCGTTTTGGTGTACCTGAGGCCATTGTTACGGACAACGGTCCTCAGTTCGTCTCAACAGAATTCAAGGCTTTTATTAAGAATCTAGGAGGTCGTCACATCTTGAGCGCGGCCTATCACCCGAGTACTAATGGCCTCGCGGAGAGGTTTGTCCAGACATTGAAGTCTGCTCTCCGAAAAGGACGACCGCAAGACTCCCTGGAGTTGACGGTACAAACGTTTCTTCTGACGTACCGCAATACCCCTCACACGACGACAAAAGAAACACCTGCCAGTTTGTTCTTAGGCAGAAGACTTCGCACAAGACTCGATGCCATTAAGCCTTCCGTTGGGGGAAGAGTAGGACATCAACAGTTCGTCCAGACCTCGCAGCGAAAGGCACGAACAAGGATTTTTAGTGTGAACGACAATGTTCTCGTGAGGAAGTATAGAGGCTCCCAGGAGTGGGTTCCCGGCACAATTCTCAAGCAATCTGGCCCAGTGTCGTTCCAGGTTCGAGTCACGACTGCTCGGGACATATATATCTGGCGCCGTCACCCAGACCAGATGCTTCATCATCGTGAAAACTTGATGCAAGCCACATCAGACGGATTCCTGCCCGACCTGAGGGATCCAGAGAACTGCGTCGACGAGCCTGTGGTCAGTGAGTTTGCAACCACCCCACAGAGGGCAACCGACAATCCCGCTGTGCAACAGCGCTACCCCACAAGACATCGTCGTCCTCCAGACAGATACGACGCATAACGTTTTCAACATTGTGTGCAGTGTGTGTTTTCCTTTGGTTTCTTCAATTACGCCGGGGGAAATGTTATATGTGTGGCAGTGCTCGTGCCTTGACGTGCAGCGTACGCGCGAGACTATCGCGTGAACTGACTGACTGCCTACCCGAGCGACAGCATGCAGCCGTGTTCTAACCGGGCTGATTTCTGTAACCCGTTTTTCTTGTAAATACACCACACCCAGGTTCTGAAATCACATGTTAAACCATAGCCTCCTCTATACTCACAAAGCCTGGCAGTTTGATGATGGTGCCATAGAGCGCCCGGTCGCAGATTTGATGAGCGAGGATCTGGTAGCACAGAGCATTTCTCGAGGAGTGTGATATTCAGCTCACAGCTTTTGCAGCGGCGAGGACCCGAAACATGGTTTTCAAACCATGTTTCTCTCTTTCTCTTGAGAAATTTGGGTTGGGAACGTGTTTGACTGGGACTTAGGACAAGATATCCTGGGTGGATATTAGTATTTAGTGCATTCGCATGCCGCGGCACGCCGCCGAGCTTAAGGTATGTCCACATTAGAGATCAGCAGCACCATTAGAGCTGGACAGCGTTTAGCGTGCAGTTCAGTATAGGAGCCATCCCTGGACAACAAAGATTCTGCATGTTCGCAGTTTTCATCGAATAGTCACCAGAAAAAGGACAAAAAGGACGTGTTCGTGGTCAAGCACGGAAACAGTACTTCCATCAAAGCGACAAACCAATGATTTTACTATTATCTTCGAGCCAGTTAATCAAGAAACAAGATTAACATCTCTCGGTAGCCTGAAGCCTACGGAAGCACTGAAAGGCACATGTCAGGAATCTGCCTGTCAGGTCCGGTACAACGACCGTCTCAACCTGATCGCCGTCGAAGTTCTGAACGAACAAGCTGCACAGGCGCTACTGAAAACTACGTACTTATGTCGTATACCGGTTCGACCTTACTTAGCTTTGTCTGGGCCCACGACAGTCGGCGTCATCCGGGACGTTGACATGGACGCTACAGAAAAACAGCTGGAACAGAATCTCCGCTCAAAGAGCAAGATCGCCGATATCAGACGTCTTGGAAAGTCACGCGTAGTGAAACTCACATTTCAAGGCCGCCAGCTGCGAAACTATGTTCTGCTGGGGTATGTTTGTCACCCTAGCTGTGTTGCCTTATAAGGAAAAACCGCTTCAATGCCAGAACTACGGCGCATTTGGTCTCAAGAAGGTCTCCTGCATGCGCGTTATGGCTTGCGAACTATGCGGAAAACATCACGAAGCAACCGATGTCACGTGTCAGTCACCGACACTCAGATGTGTCAACTGCTAGGGAGATCACGAAACTACGTCATATGCCTGCCCGAAGTGGATCGAAGGGCGGAAGACACTCACTTAGTCCAAGACCAATTCGATTGGACTTCGTGCGGCCAGGTCAGCCTTGGAGGGCCAGAAGGCATCTCGGTCTGGCGAAGGGGGTGCCCAGCCAGAGATACTGAGTCAACAGGCAAAACACCTTTCGAAGTCAAGAGCTGCTACCTACGCGTCTGAAACTGGAGGCACCCATTCTTCGTCTCCTGACACAGAAGCAACCCACGGAAGTGCTGGGAACGGTGCGTTGGCAGCGGCTAGATCGGAACCTCCGAACCAAACATCCAAGCAACTGCCACAAACACGACGGCGCTCTTCCACACAAGAGGGCGACGCTGATGACAAAAGTGCATCTTCTGCCGAAGCCCCTGGATGGACCTCCATAATCAGAGCAGCTGCGAACATTGCCTTTGCTATATTGAGAAACACTGAGGCATCATGGGCTCGCACAGTCATGACGATGATTCCTCTTCTTGAGGTATGTTAACAGGACTCTCGAATGACCAACGCTGAAAACAAATAAGTAACCCCGGAAACAGTGCACAAAGAATACAGAAAAAAAAAAAAAAAACTCCCCATTTTTTCCTTCTATCCTTCAGTGGAATGTGAATGGTTTACGCACACGTTTACCCGTTCTCCGCCAAACTCTTGCAACCGAACGAATCGATGTACAAGGAACGTACGTGATCCCAGTAGAAGTCCGCCTGTCTCCCTATGTCTTTCATCACAGTGAAACTCTAAGCACCAATGGAAGATCGCGAGTTGCAGTACTGGTCCGTGCCGATGTACACCCTGCCCCCCTTCATCTTTCGGACTTGTCTTCAGAGATTGCAGAATACGCCGGGGTGATAATCGCAATTGGCCGGCACGTCACAACGGTTATTTCTGCATATATTGTCCCGCATGGTGTATGGGACGCGAAGGTGCTAGAAGAAATTCACAAACGTAGCCTTGGACAGCTTAATATATGTAGAGATTTCTTTTTCTTCCGGATGCAGCAGGCGAAATGCGTTCGGGATTCGTTTGCCTTGCGATTCCTTTGCAGTTATGTTTGTTCCGCTCGCTGTTCTGTTCTTCAAGATGATTTGTTTTGTACATTTAAGTGTTGGCAATTAGTAGTGAATGTCCTTGGGGAATTGCCGTGATCGGCTCCAAAAAGAATACTCCCAAGATGTTGCGTGAGAGCTGCCTCACATCTGAAAGTGGCATTGTGCGGCGGAGGTGCCAAAAATGGAATCCCATACCATTTAGCTCCCAGCGACGTATCGTCCACAACAATTTTTTTCAGTGATAATTGTAAAAAAAAGAAGTAAATATCGCAAAATGTTCGAAAAAAAAAAATGGTACGCCCACACTAAGGATTGAACCGTGCCCGCTGCGCGTGAAGCAGACGTCTTTCCCCTGAGCTACTAAAAAAACTTTTTTTGTGTGTGTGTGTGTGTGTTTGTGTGTGTGTGTATTTATTGCGTGAAAAGGTGACAGGACAAACGGCAAGCACACAGTTCGACAAAGTTATCACTTATAAGAATAACAATACAAACAATTAAACGGTTCTTGATTACATCAAAGCATTGTTATCGGTTTACGCTCGGGAAATGAAGAAAGGATTCAAAATAAATGACATAGCTAAAAATCAGGAAGGTGAAGACATCGATCACTGAGAGCATACCAGTCTGGGCGTTCCTTAAGATGATCCAACACATTTCTCACGTAAGATACAGTTTCTATAAAATTTGATTTTGTAGTCCGGGGTGGATCGGCGTTTCTGTCGATCATTCTCGTCTTCCAGAGACTATCTTATTCGGTCGACTCTATGTGGGAAAGTTTGCTGCCGATTTTCCTACAGTACAGTCGCCGGCCATATGAGCTCCCCCGACCGAACCCCGACCGGGTCAGCGAAAATCCCGCACGCGGCGCGTCGAGCGTTGCCGCGTTTTGGGAACCGGGCTATTGGGACCCAACCATTCAGTTATCATAGGGGTGGATGCATAGCTTTTATTGGGTTTTCAGCCTTTACAAGTGTGAATCACGAAAACATGGCCGATTAGAATTGCCGTCTTCGGGTGCTGGCCCCAGGTGTTTGGAGATGATGGTATAACTGCTGATAAACTGGAGCTTGCTTTAGGCGTAGATAAAGCAGCAGTGTTCGATCGATGTTTACAAATGTAAAGACCCTATGTTTGATATGATATTAGGCATGACAACAATGATCCCTCGGCAAGCGAGAAGTGGCTGACCAGGAAGCCATCTGCAAAAGTCATCGTGTAGATGACTGAGATGACTGAGCGCAGAACAATAGAGTCTCTTCGATAAAACGCGTTCATGAAAAGTGCCTGAATCTTTATTCTGCTTCGACACAGATCTTTTTCTTTTTCTTATTTATAGCATATCCCTATAAATTAAATAAATTATTTCAAGATCGCTTGTCATTGTCTAGTCTAGGTTTGAGAAAGATTGTAAGAAAGTTTGTGCGAAGGATTACTCTGCGGGTAGGGAATATTTAAAATGACAAAGCGGTTTTGCAACTAAAAAAAAAGTAGCATATAACATGTCAGAGATATTATGCAGCGAAGAATTTCGATAAGCCGTCTGCGTTTACCTACGACCGGAATGGGGATTGTAATCTGCCGTGCTTCATTCAGATTCACGTTCCAAAACGCGGAATGCTATTAAACTTCCTGCGTCCACCCCTTTGATAACTGAATGGTTGGGTCCCAATAGCCCGGCTCCCAGAACGCGACAACGCTCGACGCGCCGCATGCGGGATTTTCGCTGCTCCGGTCGGCGTTCGGCCGGGGGAGCTCATATGGCCGGCGACTGTACATGCACTCCCGGCTTGAAGTCAGGCAGCACCACGCATTGGCCACATTCACACCAAGTAAAGGCCTGTTCACACATGCAGCGGAGCGCTACAAGCATAGCGCTTACCTCGCGCTAAGCGAGTGCTGACGGGAGCGTTCACCAGCTTTATATCGCACCGTCAAAACTGTTGCTCATGGCAGACGATAAGTAGCTGACGGCACGTGAGAAGCGTTACATCAGCGCTCCGCTGCATGTGAGAACCGGCCTTAAAGAAACCGTACGCGTGCGTATTCAACTCGATGTACGCACTTCGTGCTTGACGTGTTTGAGCAAGCGATGTCTTCAGCCGCGAGAAGGGACGACGGCTCGGCGACGTCTTCGTGCGATCGACTTGCTGGTCGTGCGTGTCGTACGGGATGAATATCAATTCTTTTGATCGGTCCAAAATTACTCTTTCGAAGGAAGACAGAATTCGCTAGTACCGTGAACAACAGTTCTGAAGTAGAGGTCCCACGCCCGTCGTCCGCTACCACCCGTGAGTCCCGCGAAACGACGCCATGTTGAGAATTATGTAGTGAACGCACAGAATGCTTCCGGTTGTCTGTGCAGCCTTTTTTTTCAATCAAGGTATTTGCAGCTTTTTGGAAGCCACAAAAATGGGTTTAATATTTTTTTCTTTTTTTAGTATTGACTGTGTACCTTCAATGACCCACGACTTTGATTAAATTTGGTGGTCGCGTCCAAACCTTAGAAAACGGCCCGTGACCCAGGAAAAAAGAGTGAGCGCGACTTAAACCGGCCAGTTCTCGATTGGCGGTTTCCGGGCGGAAAAAAACCGAATTTCGAGCCGCAAATTCTGTTCTGGGTAGTTGCGCTCTCATATGTCACGTACAACCAAAAACCTCTGCGAGCATAAAGACCCTGTCAGTGTACCTTTAATGACGGGTCGAAGACATTTTGTGGACGTGGAACTAACGCCAGCACAATAGACCTAACGTGGGTGTCGTCGCAGGTTTTCGCCTTGTGGACAGACCAATGGGACACTGGAGGGAGTGATCATGTTCCCATCAGCCTTAAGGGCTGCAAAGTTACTAACTGGAACCTATTCGGCCAGCACCTCTCTTCTGCCATTGTAGACAGCAATTATGACGACCTTACCGCATGCATTTCAGAGTGCCTGCGGCTTTCAACGCGATCCGTCACAGTTCCAGTTACAAGCCCCTCTCATGAACTTGAGTGGCTTAACCTACGAGCAGCCCGACGACAGTCACAATAAAGGGCGCTTTACACCAACGCCTCGTGGGACTGGACTCAGTACAACCGAATTGACACTAAATTCAGGCGACACATCAAGGCACTTCAGCGGTGGCAATGGAGCCAGGACTGCGCATCGCTTGGTGGTCCAGGAGGAGGCAAGCGCGCTTGGAAGATCACTTGAGCCCTCTCCGGCGCGAAGGTTCCACGACACCCTATTGCAGGGCTTGCAATCAAATATGGTATGTCCATGACGGAAGTGGCGGAGTTATTAGCGGAGGAATTTTCCCGCTCCTCTATATCACCATGTCAATGCCAAGGAAGACTGACAGATCCGCCGTAAAGCCAGGTTAGTCTACCTCAAGACAAAGAGACATCGTTGGTAACTTGCTCTGACTTTACCATAAAGGAGCTCATCAAGCACTTCATCAGTGTCGAAAGAAAAGCGCTCCGGGCCCCGATGGCATAACCTGCCAGTCGCTTAGGTAAGTGGCTCCTATACACCACCCAGGCACGCTTGAAAAGCTCAACGACATATGGAAGGCAGGAGCATTTTCGTATGCATGGAAAGAATCGATGGTTAATTCCCATACTCAAACAAGGGAAGCCGATAGAAAAAACCTCATCCTACAGGCCGGTTTCCTTGACAAGATGTTGGGGAAAAGTTCTTAAGCGAATGGCTCTCCAACGTCTAACCTGGCTTTTGGATAGAGTGGGTACCTTCTCGCACGAACTCCCTGGCTTTAGAGCCAAGAGGTGCACTGGTGATGCAATAGGAGACCTTGCCTCGACACTAGAGGCCACGGCTACTTGGCATATGGCACACTGCGTGTTCCTCGACATCAGTCGTGCATTCGGTACATAGCCACATCCAACCATCATCCGCCGACTACAGCTTTTTGGAATTTGTGGCAGACTCTTATCTTTAATTGAGGCTTTTCTTTCTGGACGGTTCATGAGCGTGAAATTGCCAGGTGCTACTAGCACATCTAGACATATTGCTCGAGGAATACCCGAAGGAAGTGTATTGAGCCCTCTTCTTTTCAATCTCGCCATGAGCGTCCTCCCTCGATGTCTTCCAGCAAAGATCCGAGCTCTTCGGATAGGCATGGCAATCTACGCGGATGATGTTGCGTTGGGGTGTGTCGGGCCCTCAAGGAACGCTATAGGAATCCGTAATCGACTCCAGGTGGCACCATTGACTCTACTGCACTAGCCATAGCGCAACTAGGCCTTACTCTACCAGCGGAAAAGACTGCCTCCCTCCTCTACCGACTCACAGGCCGAGCACCACAGATTGCGCCACGGCTAAAACTTGCTGGAACTCCAGTTAAAAGGGTGAAAATGCACACGTATCTCGACGTTATTATCGATGATCGGGCGACATGGAGACCTGAAGTGCGCAAGAGACTTGGACGTTGCCGTCAACTGCTACGTGTCGTTAGACAGCTTGGAGTCTCCTTCTGGGGTGCATCCCAACGTGCACTACCTCAAATGTACAAAGGGCTCATCATGTCCAGGCTGCTTTATTCACTACCACTACTGGCTGTTGCAAGGGCACAAATCCGAGACATCGATACTTTTCACCGGTGCGCGCTACAAAGCTGCTTGGGACTCCCTCTTTCAGCAGAGAACGTGGCGACAATTGTTACAGCGGAAGAGTGGGTGCTGTCTTTGAGACTTGAAGAGAGCGCTGCGCAACATCGCTCATACGAGCGATGTTGCTTGGGGACAAAATCCGTATACATCTCTTTGCCCGGCCGAACACTCACCTAGGGCGCCAAGCAAGACGATTCGACTTCGAGATAGGAGCTCCTAGCGAATTTATCCTTCCTTAACCATCACAATCCACGCATTCTCCCCTGGAGATACACGAGACACTCCCAATCCCACAGCGCAGGGCGAATGTCTCAGCGTTTGTCGCTCGCTCAATCGCTCTTGAGCGCATAGACGAAGTGTACAAGGGTTAGATTCATGTTTATTCGTACGCCTCGATTTACCTTTCCAAGCGGACTGCCACGGTAAGGGTAACAATCCAGAAATGGGCTATGATATATCGGTCAGGCTAAATTTTGTATCGTCGTCAACCACGGCAGAACTCGTTGCCATGTGGGCTGCTCTTGAGTCTATTAAGAATACCTCGTCACCAACAAAAGCTGTCGTACTCATAGACTCAAGAGGTGGTCTTCAGCAGCTTCAGAGACTCCATAATGTAACCCCACTGCTGGCGAGAGTCGCGCCTGAGGCAGCGGCAGTAAGGGGCGGATCCAGAACTCCGTTTTTTTTTTTTTTTTGGGGGGGGGGGGGGCGGGAAGTTTGTAAGGATACTATTCTTTCATTCTGTCTTGTGCACCGGGAGGTACACCCATGTCAAATTGCCCTCCTAGAAGGGGAAAGCAAGGGGGATTGACTGTTTGGGGGGGGGGGGCGTCCCCGTCGGCCCCCCCCCCCCCCCCCTGGATCCGCCCCTAACGGTTGAAGACATTGGATGGTGCCTTGCTTTGCAATAGATCCTGTCTCATGTCGGGATTCCTGGCAACGAACAGGCTGACCTGCTGGCTGCCAAGGCACATGACGATCCAGTCCCAACCTTCTTACTGGATCGCTTCAACGGGGCTCATCGATTCATCCGTGAGATCCTCACAGGAGAGCATCCACATCCTGGTGTCGCAACCGGGAGGCCAACCCCGTGGTTCCCCTCAAGCTCCCTAATGCTGAGACGAGCCTTCTGCGCAGGCTTGGGGCTGGTTGCCCATACACTGTCATGCGGCTCCACATGATTTGTCGGAAAGCGGATCCTAACTGCCCCACCTGCGGCGACCCAGAGGACACAGAACATGCCTTCTGGTTTGTTCCACACATAAAGAGGCCTAGGGTGCTATTCTGGTCACAAACGGTCACGTTCGTGTTTCTTGAAAACTCTTCCCCCCTACGAACTGCGCGCTCCTATTGGCCACAGCCCGCGTGCGAAACACGAAAGCAACCGTTTGCCGTAACTGTCGCTCTTCGAATTTGGACCGTGACAACAAAGCGACGTATGTCCACGTCCGACCTACGTAGCACATAGCGGAAGTAGCGTAACTAGATTAGCTAAGGTATTACTCGACACACCCTACTTTCCGTTTCACTATGAGTGCGAGCTAGTGCGGGTGTAGGAGCTACAAGAACGTGCTCCGGGCTTTCCAACGTCCCCGTCGAGCAACGTTCGCGCAAGCATCGTTCGGGGTGATGTGCTCGTGCTTTTAACTTCTGTTTCTATTGCACGAAGGGGAACAAGCGTAGAAAATGGCGGCGATGCTTGTTGCGCAACGATGGCTCGACCAACACGTACATACAATCACGGGTTTTCCGCGAGCACCCGGTTGCCTTCGCGATGCACGACGACTGTTTCTGACGACAATACCGCATGTCGAAAAGCACCGTGCAATCGCAGTGTGACCAGCTGCGCGACCAGAGTCGGCGACGATGAGAGATGATGACCGTCGAGCAGCAGCTACTAATTGAATCGCACTGAGATTTTTCGCAGCGGGGAACTACAAGAGCGCGGTAGCCACCGATGATCACATAGCTAATGCTCAGTGGATGGGGATCACAGCCGTGACGGCCGTCGCGAGTGTCGCTGTCAACCGGCTAGGAAGAGACGTCTGGGTCGACAAAATCCAGGACATAGGCAGCTGAAGCATGTTCGAAACAAGGCTTTCGTCGCAACCACGACAAGCACACCGACGTCGTGGGGTGCGTTGACGGAACCTAGAATCTAACTGAACCTTCGTCACCATCATCATCGGTCTGAAGGAGATCGTCACCGTTTTGAAGGACTCCACCACTTTCTTTGCCATTAACAACTTGGTGGTAAGTTTACGTTAAAACTTTAGGGTTTCTACCGCTTCGAAGTTAGTGCACGCTTAGTACCTATGTCTTGAGTTGACCATTTGTTGCGGTTTGTAGCTACTGTCAATCACGCAATGAAATCTGGGTGGGTTGCTGATGGCCTTTTATTGTATCAATTAAATAGTTTACCCTTTCACGCCAAGCTTCTGGAATTGCATGTCAGTCATCGGACAGTCATAAGAAACACTTTTCGATGCTCTGCAATGAACTACGAACAGGTGTGCCCTAAAATGAATCGTTAGCTGTTTAGACAGCAGGAGTTTAGTCTGACAGAGTATGTTAACATAGTTACCCACTGTAGACGAGAAATTTAACCGGTTAAATCTTGTGGACGATTGTCGTCTCCGTAACCAGGAAAAATAATGCACATACAATTGTCCTACATTCGACACACGTGTGTTTAATTTAAAGGTTATGATACCAATTAAATAGATTGTCGTTTCAAAAGTGACAGTAACTCATTGAAATTAAAGAGTAGTGTGAGCTGGATTTTTGAAATTTGCCTGTAATGCAGAGCAAATACGCACTGTTCACTTATCACCATCAAGCATAAACGACAAGCGGAAACAGAGTAGAGGTGTGAAGGAAAAGCGAGCATATGTACTAAAGAAAGAACCGCTACGTAACCTGAAGAATCTCAGCAACTATCTTGCCATTGTGGTACGAGCTCAGGGGCTATGCACATGCTTATGGCAGCCTGTGATTGTGGGATGCTCCCCTTATGGTATCATCCAGTGGTAAAGCCAGGGGGGGGGGGGGGCGAGGGGGAGGACTTATGGGGCTTCGCCCCCCCCCCCTCCCCAAACCCGGCGGGCCCTAGAATATACACACAAATTTCGATACCATACCCCCCCGCACCCCAAGTCATGAACATCCCAGCTACCTCGACCCCCCTCCACCCTCACCCCCTCAAGAGTTCCTGGCTACGCCAATGCTATCAACATCACTCAATAGATAGTCAACATTATCAAGATAAGCGAAATTTTCTTTATTTTGTGCACCATGTAGGCAGTGTTTCTGTCTTTATATGCATGCAGGCATACACTGTTGAAAACACTTGTGTGAAGCCTGCGTTCACAATGCAGTCCCCGTCAAACTTTCAAGGCGTTAACGAATTCTACAACTTAAATTTTCAACGAAACGCATTAGTTTTGCAAAACGCTGGCAAACTTACGTTGCGTTTTACACCATTCATCCTTGTTGTCCGATGAATCAGCAGTCAGCACTACACAAACTTTAATGAGCTTGTCGTTTGTTTTCTTGCCGTTGGGGCGATCGCTGGCGGCCGTTGCGGCGGCACAATTCTTTCTGAGACCGTTGGCTGCTGCCTCCGTGCTCGCGGAAACGTTGTTCCCTTTAGCGTGTTTCACATGCAGCGTTTTTGGCCCTAGAGCGGCGCGATTTCTGCCGTCGCGGCGCTTTGGCCAGCACCAGCGGTTGAGGGGCACGAGCGCCGCGACGGCAGAAATCGCGCCTCTCTAGGGCCAAAATCGCTGCATGTGAATACGCTTTTGTGTTAAAGGGGCCCTGCAATCATATTTAAGCGTCTACCTTTTTTGCGGTTTCCACGTCTCTTGAGGTTGGGGCAAGCCAGCGGGCACGGAGAGAGTAACTAAATATCAGTGCGTCAAATTTTAACCGGACGACGCGGAAACCTCCTCCACCGACGAGGGCGACCCGCGGTACCGAAAGCGCGCAAAATGTGACGTCTTTGGTCCTGGGCTTGTCACTGGTCAAAGCCGCTAAGAGCTTTTTTTTAGTCGAGGTACAAAATATAAGTGTCGCGAACCGTTTCAATTATGTATGAAAGTAGTTTTTGTTCACTATTTTAGATCAGAAAAGAAACAAATGCAGTTTAGAAAGTACGGAAACGAGAAATGACCCGTCGACATACCCGCCACCAAGCGGCGGAAAAAAACGGAGCATTCTAGAGAAGGCTAGTGGGATGAGGCTACGACAAACGAGCAGCGTAGAAAGGTCCCGGATGTACGCGGCGGCGCTGTGGTCGTATACCGGCTCAAGAGTCCGACCGGTTCCGAGCGTTCCGAAGGCCTTCGGCGCGGGCCCTGCTGGCGATTTGGCCATTTGGCGGTGCGTCAGCGCGAAGTGGCTCCCGTTCTGAACTGATCTTTACCCCGTGTTTGCTGTCGTTTGTGGCCAATGAAATGTTATGCCGAATTAGTGTTTAGTCGCGCTGCAAATGCAATACGAGCTGCCCTGGCCGCCCGCTTCATACAGCCTATCCAGCAATTGCTTTAGTGGCGCCCTCTCGAGCCGTCGACACGGAGTGCGGCAGCCGTGTGCGCTCGATGAGCTCACTACTCCTCCTCTAGTTCAAGGCCACTCAAGGCAGGACCTACGACGTCATGAAGGAGGTTATTTTTTGCTTGTTTTTGTAATTCTAATTTGCCTATAACTTTTAAAATAAAGCGAAATTTGAGAAAAGAAAAGTTGGATTAAGTTACTACGTTCAGTACGCTCAGGTTCAGTGCAAATTAAAAACCAGTCAAAAAGTCATTGCAGGGCCCCTGTAAGGTGAGGTTCTGAATCTCGACGCATGGCAACGCAGAATGAAGGTCTATTACCGTCTTCATAATTTCAGCGCGGCTACCGTACGAGCCACAACAACAACACCACTTTCAAGCTTCATAACACCGGCACAAATAGAAGCCAAGTCTTGCATCTCGCCAAGTGTTATATCGGAGACGTTGAACGCCAGCCCACTGTGCTCTCCGACCCGGTCCTGCCGCCGAATAGGCTCATTCAACAGCACAAAAGCATTCGTGTGCGCGTTGATCAAGTGACCGAACGCATGTCAAACCCCAGCCGTGGTCGATCCGACGAGCATCGCGGCCATGTTCTTTTGAGTTTATCTCGCCAAGGACACGGTTGTCCAGTTAAAACAATGTAAATGGTCCCGTGCATTTTTGTTCTTACGTCATTTTGTCGTCACAACACGAACTCGAAAAATGACTGTTAGCGACAAACAGAGGCTTTCTAGTTTCACGAACGTTCCCATGGGAAATAGCGTTGAATCGTCACGCGCAATGAATCCAATCGGATAGCGAGTTACCTATGTAGCGGCGTGTAAAAACGTGCAAGCCGTTTTCTTTTTTTTTTTTACGAGTTTTTTTTTGCAAATATGAAAGTAAGTAAAAAGAATAATAAAAAAATAAGTAGAAGAGCATGGCTTATGGGGACTACCGTCGTATTCACTGCAGTGAGCAAAGGGAGCAAAGCAATAGAGAGTTTTAGTAGATCGTTCCCATGGCTCCGATAACGATACCCGATACTCCGCCACCGCCTTCCTTGCGCATTCAAGTATCGTTATCGGGGCTATCGGAGGTATCGGAACGATCTACTAAAACTCTCTATTATTAAAACTGCGCGAAGAAAGTTTCCTGCATCATCCACAGCATGTTTACAACCGGTGCACTCTGCGTCGATCTCATGACTAGTCATATATTACCACAGAGTCGTCGTCAGCTCTGTATCCATTTTTAGTCTCCTTCACAGGCAAACAGGAAATTTAATTTGCAGCTTATGTTCACGGCGGCTTCACAAAGCATGATCGGTGTCGCAGGGTACCTTCACATAATATTTTCCTCTCGTAATGCCATCCGTATCGTGCAGAAACAGGCAAAGCAACGACGCAAGCGAGACACAAACACCACAAGGTCGTTACCGCGGTTTTCGCCATGTTTGTTTTCAAAGACCGTAGCGAAAGACTTCGAGAAAACAAGCTGAGATATCTTAGCTAAATTTACTTTACGTCATAATTATTGAAATAATCTTTCGTATTTCATAAAGGGATAATAATACTTTTTCCTGTTTCCTTCCATTTTCCGGAAGGAAGCCTTTTCTCCGTTATTCGCTCGTTCTAACTCCCGGAGGAAAGGAAGAAGATAACAAAAAGAACAGGGGGAAATGCAGGGATTTCTTTGCCCCAACTGGGTGGACACGTCACCGCGACGTAGGGCATCGTCAGATTCTAGCTGACCGCGTGCGTGAACCCGAACGTTGGGGCGGAGCCTCAAACAAGAATCATTCTAGTTTTAGGCTCCGCCCCTTCTTTCTCGATACGTCACAGCTCGAAAGGTACCCGTTTGCGACCAGAATAGTACCCGAGGAGAGCACTTTTCCATCACACACTATCTCGCTTGCCATAAGGAACTATTACAGAACTTTTGAACCCCAGAGGAACCAGAGGAACAGCGGAGGAAGCCTTCCGCGGTCTTCTGCGCTTTCTTCGGGACACTGGGTTGGAGGATAAACTGTGATTTGCTTCCACTTCGCTCCCTAACCAAGGGCTCTGATCTATGTTGATAACTAACTGGGCGGAAATACATAAATAGATTTGTTGTTAAAAATTGACATTTGAACTTCTCTTTTTTGTATATAATTTTCGTCTTCCCTCTTTCTATCCCTTTTCCCCAACAACCAGGTAGCGACTTGCCCATTAATTGAGGCCCGCACATATTCTGGTTTTCCCCTTTCCCGACATCTCATAATAAAACAACAACAACAACAACAATAACAACAACAAACACACGCGGTAGCCCAAGGAACGCGAGAAGCACGAGCGGACATTCCATCGCTCGGGAGTCGGGACAAGTGTGTTTCGGCGTCTCGCCGCAGCGGGGCGCCAGTTACATGACTTTTGTCTACCGCTCTACCTTTTCACTTTCGGCAGCCGCGTCACGTAACGATCTGGTATGGTTAAACCAACGTCAAACTTCGTATCCGCTTTTTGGATAATTTCACGAGCCGTACGTCTGAACGTCACAATGCGTAAAGCAGACGCTGGGTGTACCACATATTTCCGGGAAGGTCTATTCCACCTAGAAGACGAGGCCTGCGTATGACGTTTCGTTAGTAGCAGTTAGTAGATCCCCGACCCGCCTCAAGCGGCAAAGACCCCGAAGCTTGACGAGAGTAGGGGCCCCGCGGAGTGCGGACTAGAAGTGATCGCAGCGCCCCTGGTGAGCTCGGAGTCTCCGCTACGGACGAATTCTTCATAACGCATTGATTTTGCCTTTTTCCATGCGAGGTGATCAAAGAAAAAATTATATTGGCACCGGTATTCGCTGCTTTGAATGTTAGAAAAAAATAGGCGCCATTTTATTAGTGAAGTACATTTTGTTCCCGCGGGAAAGATGTTAAAGCTCTCAGGTTGCAATTTCGGGGGCTCTCCCGAAGAAAACACTCTGTCACAACTTATGTAAGCCAGAAAAAACACCCATGTACCTTCGCGCTGTGTTTTTGAAAAAAAAGGGCAATGTACAAAAATGTGAGAACATAGCTACGTTTCATTCAACTTTACTGTTCTTATCAATCGATTCGTTTTGTTGTTGCAATTTCCATTTCTCGTGAATGTCTTGCTTATAATCGTTTTGTCGAATAGGCGAGCTGGCTAATCCCGTTAAGATTGTCCCCGGATGAAGAAGCAGAAGGTAATTTCGAACTACGTGCGTTACTGCGATGTCAGTATGCTCTGGAAGAAGTCGATTGGGAACATGCAAATCTGACGCTGCTACTGAAATTAGTAAAACGGGGTTACAAAAAAAAAAAAAGAAAAAAAAAACTTTTCGCGCGTGAAAAGAGAAGAGGAGAGCGTCGTATATATGCAAATAAATGCGATTTCGGTCACGTTATATAGACCATTCCATTTAGCGCTCTCTGGGCGGCACCATTTTGTTCGATAGCAGCGCCCTCTCCAAACATCTGGGAAATTCAGCGGGTTCGGCGGGGTAAAACGAGAGAGAGCGCACACGCCCGACTCCGCTAGCAGACGACAAAACGGGAAGTTGCCATTCTCCATCTTTGGGCTGTATCGGCGGGCTGTACGGAACATCGAACTCTCGCTTGTGGCTGCCGTTGTGAAGTGGTTCGCGTTCTTAGAATAGTTATGGCTACTCCAAAATCAGCCTAGAGCTCTCTGTTGTTCTACTTCGGTAAATGATCAACTGACATATCTTTTTCCGTTAGTTAAATAGCAGTTGAGTCAGCCAGCAGTACTACCCTCAACTACTGCGTGTATTGCGGTAGGAGAGCACGTTTTTATTTATTATTTTAGACATCCACTCATGGTCGCTAAAGGCCTACACCAGTACGAACTTTGTATAGTAAAAAAGGTACAGCCAAGGGATTCACTTTTCGCCGGAGAGACCGGCCAGTCTGACACAGTTTTCCCTATTTTTTTTTATTTGCACGCAGATAACAGCGCAATTGGACTCTGTTAGTCTTTTTTATCAAGCATAGTATAATACACGATAACTGGCCTACCAAAATCTGCGCATCTGCTCTTGAAATTCCCAAAATGACGCGAATTTAAACAGAGCTTGTACGCCAGCCGGATGCTAGGTACTGCCCACTCTGCGGCAGACATGTACAAATTACTCAAAAAAGGTAGTTAAGTTAAGTTACTGAGTATCGACGCCAAAAGTAATTGGAGTAGAGTAGAAATACGCATTTGTAATAGTAATTGAGTAAACTACCAACTACTCTAAAAAGTAGCGAGTTACTTTGAAGTTACTTTCGAAGTTACTTTTTTATATTTTTGTGGCAGCAAAATGAACAGCAGTTTTGATCAATGAAAAACCCTGCGAGCCTAAAATAAATGCAGTCTATTTATAGCTTTATAGCTTGCGTTTGCGCCAAAATAATTTATTCGCTCGCAGAAGGAATTGACTTTCAAAGTTCTTGAGAGGAGAGTTTTTCCCTTTTCCTTTTAAACACGTCCCCAGCCGAGGTAAATAGACGTTCCACCGTAGCACTGAATAGAACGGCAGCGTTGAATTTGAGAAAAAGGCTGTGCAGGGTCGAGTAAGCGAATGTCGGCATCTTAGGCGTCCATGACGAAACATGTGAGGTTTGCCTCGCGTAGAGGGTCTTTTATAACAAACTTTCCTACTTTTTCTTTTTTCTTCGTCAAGTTGAGATTGTTATGACTGGCCCCTCTTTATTCCGACGTCGTTCTGAGAGTACGCTGAGCGATTGCACCAGACCGTCAAGGGTTCAAGTCTCGCGCCACGACGATGAGATCATCCGGACGACTGCGCGTCCCGTTGTAGTGCTAGTGCTACGCTACTGAAAAAAGAAATGTTTTGGTTTAACAGAAGATGAACCGAAGTATACTTCGCCGCTGACGCCGGGCCCAACAAAAGGATCTCCCAAGGGTAACTCGCAGTCCTCGCCGGCGACTACAATATTCTCACGCGTCTGACACGCCTGACAAGTAAATTGTTTTTAACAAAGAGGAGGTCTCCCAGGCATGGATGGTCGGAAGGACACGAAGGATTACGTGAACAAGCATCGTCGCTCGTATACAGTTACAGCTGGAAGCGGGAACGTGCTCCCATGAACGGATTATCCGTGCCAGGGTTTGTGCGCAGGGGAGTCCGGCTTTGCAAAGGCGTATGCGCTGACGGCAAGGCGACCATGGGAACAGGCGCCCAGCTGCGAGGTCATTCCAGTGGCGCCTCCCGTGGAATCTACCGCTTGAGTCAGAACTCTCTAAAGACAGACAACAACTCTCGGAGTGTCCCCGTCTTTCACGGTTGCAGCTGGAAACGCGGCGCCTGCGTGCATTACTGGATTAGGTCAATACCCGACCAAGGCTTGTTAAGCATCTCTTCCTGCGTTCGTGCGTGCCGGTGTTATGTTTTGGCTGCTCGTCGCCACCTTGACCCAAGGACGCCTTCCCGAACAAGGGGGCCCCTTGTTAGGGAATGCCACTTCATCTGTCGGCGTCTTATTCATTTCTGCGCTTAAACTTTCGTGATGGGCAAAATTAGCACTATATAATTTCGAAAGTAGTTAGTAATTTGAGTAGAAGTTACCTGAAAAAAGTAGTTAAATTAAACTACTAATTACCCAAATCAAGTTGTAATTGAAAGTTACCAAGTTACTCGAAAAAGTAGTTAAACTACAGTAGTTTGAGTAGAGTAGTTAAACTACGTCCAAGTCTGCTCTGCGGAGCAGACGACATCGGGCGAGAGGGGGAGGGCATTTTTTTTTCTCTTTTTACCCTCTCTGCTATGACCCTATTTAGCGCTCTCTGGGCGGCACCATTTTCTTCGACCGCAGCGCCCTCTCCACACATCCGGGAAGTTCAGCGGGTTCGGCGGGGTAAAACGAGAGAGAGAGGGCACGCGCCCGACTCCGCTAGCAGACGACAAACCAGGAGGTTGCCGTTCTCCATCTTTGGGCTGTATCGGCGGGCAGTACGGAACATTGAACTCTCACTCGTGGCCGCCGTTTTTAAGTGGTTCGCGTTCTTAGAATAGTTGTGGCTACTCCAAAATCAGCCTATAGCTTTCTGTTGTTCTATTTAGCTAAATGATCAACTAGCATATCCTTTTTCCGTTACTTAAATAGCAGTTGAGTCAGCCGGCAGTACTACCCTCAACTACTGCGTGTATTGCGGCAGGAGAGGACGTATTATTTATTATTTCAGACTTCCACTCATGGTCGCTAAAGGCCTACACCAATACGAACTTTGTATAGTAAAAAAGGTACAGCAACCGGATTTACTTTTCGCCAAAGAGACCAACCAATCTGACACAGTTTTCCCTATTTTTTTTTTTATTTGCACGCAGGTAACAGCGCAATTGGACCCTGTGAGTCTTTTTATCTAGCATAATATTACACGACAACTGGCATACCAAAATCTGCGCATCTGCGCTTGAAAGTTCCAAAAATGACGCGATTTTAAACAGATTTTGCACGCGAGCCGGACGCTAGCTACAGCCCACTCGGCGGAGCGGACGACCTGCGGGGTGAGAGGGGGAGTGCATTTTTTTCTCTGTTACCCTCTCTGCTATGACCCTAATGGAACGGTCTATATGGTGTACAAATTCGGATTGTTAGCGCAAGGACGACTCTATGGCCGGCACCCGTTAAACCGTCTAGCAACTCCTTCCTTTTTTCAAAGACTACTTTTTATGTTTGAGGCGACGCTATGCAACCGCGTTCTTTCTTCCTCTTGCTGTTATACTTTTTTTTTTGCTTTTTTTCTTTTTTTGTTTACATGACGTTCGAGCCATTGCGTATTTAGGTTTGTCTCGTTTGGCTTAGTTTTTACTCTATTTCCTTCGCTTCGGCGCTTACTACCGCCAGTTCGTCAGCTACACTGTGCCGGATATTTTGAGGGCCGTCTGCAACTCTGTTGTTGTTTTCTTCAAATGTCGTCTGCGATAACCTCCTATTTTCGCCTTCGATTGAGTTTCTAATCCGAAATCTTCATATGTGCTTTTTGATATTCATTAACTATATTAAAAAGTGCAAGCTCATTATATGTTTCGATTCGAATTTTATTGCACGCCGACACGTCTGCAATATATGAGTCATCGTTTGTTGACCAACCGGCCGTTATCGGGCATACACCAGTGCATACTTGGAAATGACAGGCATGCTGTGCTGCCTACCACTGCAAAAACAAGTTTTTGCGGTGTGGTGGAAAATCGTTGTTCCGCTTCCCGAACACCGAACAAACGTGAGTAATTACGTTACTGCAGCATTTAAATTAAACTGGAAGAGCTATCCAAGTATGGCTTCAAAACGCCACTGATGCCTAAACAGACGATTATGACAACTCCACGGAGATCGCGAAGAACTTCACGGACGACAAACCAGAGGCCAGAATCACGAAACGATCTTACGCCAAAAATGTGCGTAAGACAAAACGTAAGAACAAATTCGTATTACGAAACGAAATGATCGTACTTTTTGCGCAGGTTACGATGGAATCCCACGACAGCTCCGAAGCTGTCTTACGCACTTTTTACGTTTAAATCAGCATAGCCGACAGCGTCGCTGACTTACGTGGTCGCGACGACCAACGGACGTTTATTTTTCTACGTGCTCTTTTCCCACGTCCCGACTTCAAGCAGCAAGAAAAAAAGTAAAAAGTACTTGAAACAGACCACAACGAACAGGAACGCTGGATCCAGAAACACCCGGGAAGAGCTACAACGGCCCCGACCAAGCAAGCTCGGCAAAATATAGGCCTAGCAGGGACTCCGACTCTGCGCAGCGTTGCCCCGACGGTCCTTGGCCAAGACCGTCTGCCCCAGATCGGCTGGCGTGCTGAATGAAATATGCCCGCGCGACCCTTGTGGACCCTTCCCGTATTATAGTTTGGTGGCTGCCCTCAATTTTAGATTAAGAGGTTAACCTCTTCCCCTTGTCATCTCCTTGTTTTCCGACGCACCGGCGACGAACGCTGTCGTCAAAAAGGGACTCTCATCGATTCTATTTCCTTGTTTTGTGTGATATAGAGCTCAAATAAACGCCGTATAGATTACTTTCGCGACACGGTATGCACGCTTTGTTATTAGTATGCCATTTTTTTTTCTGACACGACTGCACGTCACTGTCGAGCTATAACAGTTCGTGGGAGCAACGCAATGCCGGTCCAACCTTTCTTTGCCGAGTGTCACGTCAGTATCGAGTTGCAATCGTAAAAGATCGGTCCAGAAGCGCTTACCAATTCGCGGTCCAACAGTGCGAATCCAGCACTTCGATCAAATGCGCGCGTCCGCTTCGAGTGTGAACAGGTATTTACGTGGCTCTTGCTGACATTCTCGTAGTTCAAACGTATATTTTTTAACGTCCGCTCGCTCCTGCATCTCCGAAGGCGCCAAAAAACGCCGCGGCAGTTTGTTTCCGTCTACGTCGTTTTGCAAACGACTGACACGGGCCGTCTTTTACCAACGATGACAGTTGTGTTGACTTCGCAGCGATCGAGTTCGTAGCAGTCCACGGAGGCAGTTATGCATCCCTGCCTCGGCATTCGGGCGCGTTTAAATCGTGTTAGCGTCGACATATCACTGCACGGACAAGAACTCCAGACGAGCGCTTGCGGAGAAGCCGCCTGTGTTTGTTATTGAAAAAACACGAGAGAGAGAGAGAGAGAGAGAGAGAGAGAGAGGTCGGGGTGAAAGGGAGGGCCAATAGTGTATGCGCACTGGGCGCTTTTGTCACTGGCTCTAAGAATCCACGTGCTCCGAACTGCTCTGAAGCACGCCGAGCTCTCCGATTGGTTGTTCTTGCTGCCGAAGACGCCGTCGCCATAGCAACAGCACCGGTAAGTTTTAGTTTTTCCGTACGAGAACGTCGCTCTTCTCCTCTCACTTAAAGGGACAATGAAGACGAATTTATTCAACTTTTTTTATATGGTGTTTTTATGCTTCTTGGGAGCATAGCATGCCGCCCAATTTTTTGTAGACATTTGTGACGCGTATTTCTGTGCCTACAAAAGAAGTAAAGAAACCGAAACTGAAAAATCTCCATTCTCGTTTCTGGGCCTCCGAAAACGGAGGTGACGTAGGGAGTGACGTCAAGCGTGAATAGTCGAGACTCTGGTTACCGCGATGGGTTATAGCGGCGCGGTGGCGCGGTCTTTTCGTCAAATCTGTCAGCATGGACGCCAATGCACTCCTCGCGCAGTGCAGATAAAGTTCGCTTTTCACTCTCTCTCTTTCTCTCCCTCACTATGGCTTCAAACGGCGCCGGCAGATGACTCGTCGACCCGTGGGCACGGCAAAGACGGATCGTGCCGCCTCATGCTCCACACGCGTAGAGCTCCAGCGAGGTTGTCGCTCGTGCAGAAAGACCACGGTGTACCGGGGTGTCATGGCAACAAGATACTTTTTTTTCGCTCTCACACAGTTTCGCCGTTTGGCCGCCGGCGACACTGTCAGCCGCGGGCACGGTGGCCGCGGAATAATGCAGCCTTTCGGATGCCCGTCGAACGACCACTATCTCATTCCTCGCAACGCGCGTTCAGCCCCGCCGTGTCCTCGCCTAAAGAGTGTATCTTACACCGTGCCCAACACAAACAGAACGGGAGTACGTGTGTGGCGACCTCCGCCATCACCTGATGGAGACCGCCCAGCCGGTAGAGTCCCTGGAATACTGGCTAGTCTGCCGTCCGCGCTCCTCTCCCTATGGGGCGAGGTGTCGCGCCGATGATGACAGCGTAGAGGGCGCTGCGGAGAATCGGCGTGCTGTCAAACCGGTCGCGCCAGCCACGCCGGCCACGCTCCACGCGTAGTTTTGCAGGTAGAATGGCTGATATGGCTGGCGTTTTTGGTCACTTCGTAGATCTCAACGCATGATGTCGGGGAGAAAGCGACAGTCCCGCGACAGCACTTGCTTCGTGCCTGGCTGCAGGAGTGGATACCGCTCGTGCAAAGAAAAGTTTTCGCTGTTTAGAACTCCACAAGACTCCGCGAGGCTGCAAGAGTGGGCGTGCAAAATCAAGCGTGATGACAGAACCCTCGGCGAAGCCAGCGTCGTGTGTGAGAGACACTTTGAGCCCCAGTTCATCGAACGAACCTTCAAGAACGTCGTCCAAGGGCAAGTCATTGAGCTACCACGTAGTGTGCCGCAGCTGACGAAGGACGCTGTGCCGAGCGTGTTTCCGGACGCGCCCAAGTACTTCTCGAAGCCAGTGCCTAAAAAAAGAAAGGAACGTAACCTGTGTGATCAGGTGCCACTGCCACTTGTCAAGAGGCACTGCGTGGATGTAGAAACGCAACCTGATGCTGACCTGCCCATTAGTGATGCTTCTCGGGACACTGCTCTCATTCGCGAGTGCCTTGATCTGCTGCCTGCACCTCCGTGGACTAAGATCAACCTCGACGGCAACACAGATCAAATAACCTTTGCTCATTGCCATTTGAGTGAGGAAGGTGCTCTAGGTGTTTTGCACGTGAGCCGTCGCATTGTGCTTGATTTTTCTGCGCCACAGGGCTCAACTCCAAAAGCAACAGTCTATCTTCGTGGAAAGGAAATCAAAAATCAAAGTATAAGCAGCGCAAATGACGTCAAAGTCTTGTTGCACGAGATCGGAAGCATGAAGCTGTGCCCTGGCTATGGTCTGAAACCTATGACAAAAACTTTTGTTTGTTTCAATGGGTGCTACTTTTCAGCAAAATGCTCTCTGATTTCTGAATCGCCCTGCTTGGCGTGCAAGTATATGCGTAAACTGAGCCAAAATGCAGCCTCCAGGAAGAAAAGAATCATCAAAGCAAAAAAATCAGCTTCGAAGAGCCGTGCTTTACGGGTACTGAAGAGGAAATTGGCAAAAGCACAGAGTGCTGTTGAGAGCATGAAAAACGAGAACGAGCAGCTGTCGAAAACAGACTTTCAACAAAGGATGAGTGCTCTGCCTTCGAAACAGCAGCTTGCTGTTACAGCTTGCTTTGAAGCTGCCAGACGTAAGTCGGCAAAGGGCATGCAGTACACGAACGAGTGGCTTCTTGAATGCATATTAATGCGCATGAAGAGTCCGAGACTCTATGAACACAATAGACGACACAAGATACTTGCCCTGCCTGGACGGACGTGCCTGCAAAAGCGGATTCTTGGTTTCAAAGGCGGCTTCGGTTTTAACCAAAAAATATTTGAAGCCCTTTCTGAGAAGACGAAATGTATGGACAAGTTTGCATGCCATGGAGGCATTGTGTTTGATGAGATGAAGATTTCAGAGCACTTGGATGTCAAGTCAACTGGTGAGAACCTGTTCTTAAGTTGTGGCTCTTCACTGCTATAGTGTTTGTCTCTGCTGTGTACTTTATATGCACATTTGTTTTGCATTTCTAGGCGACTTAGAGGGATTCGTTGACCTCGCACAGTTTACTCCAGAATCACAGAAGGGGCAAGTTTGCGATCATGGGATGGTTGTTCTGTTCCAACCTTTCCAAGGTAAGCGATTCCATTCTGCTATTGCATTTATTGTGCTGCATTGCAGGCGTGAAACAAAACTTTTATTTATTGTTTTTTGGCTTCTTTCCTTAGGTCAGTGGACACAGGTCCTTGGTGTGTTTGCTTCACGTGGAAATGTTAAAGCTGACACCTTGGCCAAAATCATTGTCGAGGCAACAATCCTATGTGAAAAAGCCGGTCTTTTTGTAGACTTTGTCACCTGCGATGGAGCGAGCTGGAACAGGTCAATGTGGAGGATCTTTGGCATACGAGGTAATTCTAGGGATCAAATGCACTATTTTCTGCCTTCACCAGTCACTACAGTGCAGCTAAAGTTGGTTTCTATTAATTTAGGTACAGCGAAAGGAACAAGGTGCAAGACCCCACACCCTGTGAGACAAGCGCACCATCTGCACTTCCTGTCCGATTTTCCCCACTTGCTAAAAAATGTGAGGAACGCCTTCATAGCAAAGGGCTTCAACACTCCAGAGGGTCGCGCACATATTCGCCCTATCCAAGAAGCTTGGAAAATTGACAGCAAGACTGTTTCTTTGAAAGTAATGCCTTCCATTACTCGGGTTCATGTGAGCCCCAACTCTTTCGAAAAAATGAGGGTTGCGCCAGCTTTTCAGTTATTTGGTGACGAAGTCGTCAAAGGACTTTTTCTTTACCGCGCGAAGCTGGAAGCTGCATGTGGCTCAATAGAACCAACAGAAAGTTTTGTCAAGAGGATAAACAAAGTTATCAGGGTAATGTCCTCGCGATTCCCAAAGGCAGCCTTGTACGCTGGCTCGCCAAACTACCAGTTTCTTAAAAAGTTCCTGGAGTACCTGAGAAAGTGGGAAAGCCACGCAAAATCTACTGTGGGTGGCTTTCTGAGTTCTAGCACAGCAGAAGGGCTACATGTGACAATTGAAAGCACGCTACATCTGCTTGACTACATCAACACAATCGGGTTTAAATATATAATGACAGCGAATTTGAGCCAGGACAGGCTTGAGAACCTGTTCGGCGTCGTTCGACAGTCATCTGGTGCAAACGATCACCCTACTGCTGCCCAGTTCTTAATCACAGTCAATGCACTCGCATTTTACAATCTAGCCAGGCCACCCAAGTCAGGCAACTGCTCTCCAGAACTGATCAACTCTCTCATTTCAAACGTTGGATCAGAGCTGCACAAGGAGCGAGCGATAGACATTTTGGACGGGCTGATCGACAAAGGAAAGCTTAATGACGCAGAAGAAGCACTCAGCTCTTGCACGCCGTCAGACCACAGTGCTTACGTAACAGAAAAAAGCAATGACTTGCTTATTTACTACATTGCTGGATATGTAGTCAGAAAGACAGTGAACAAGACTTCATGTGAGGTTTGTGTATCCTTCCTGCAAACTGACCAGTACACCGCCATGGAAGAGGATCAGGCTTCGTCATTTACAGCCCACTTCGACAATGGAGGTTTGATGTACCCATCTGGCCCCCTTAGGAACCTTATAACTCTCCTTGAAGATAGTTTCACAACTTATTTCAGCTTACACAAGCTCCACTCCAGGAGCATTAAGGACTTCTTTTCCTTCTTGGTGAAAGTAGAGTTTCCCACATTAGGTTGTCTAGCACATGAACACACCATAACAACAGGTGTAATAAAGTATTATGTACTTCTGCGTTTTCGATTTTACACGAAGGCGCTCAACAATGACAGGATGGCGAAACAGGAGCGTATGAAGCTACTGAAAGAAAGGAGGCTGAAGTAAGATGAAAGCGTGTATTATAAGTAGGGTTCTGCGTTTTCGGAGTTTATTCATTTTTTTTTTCCTCGAAAGTGGGAGTGTTTTTGTTTTATTTTTCGGGGCTTAATTTTCTTTTACCGATTTGGTGTTTTTTGTGTAAATTGGTTAAGTCATAACCAATTTACACAAAAAACACCGAATCTACAAAAAAAAATAAAAAAATAACCCCCCCTCCCAAAAAAAAAAAAAGATATTTTGAGATAAAAAAAAAAAAATTAACTCCGAAAAGGCAAAACCCTAATTATAAGCAAGAGTTTTGTTTGTTGTTGTTGTTTTTTTTCCTGAAGCTACAAATCAGCTGCTTTAATGGTGACTCTGTGTTCGTTGTGGTATGTAGTCTGGAAAAAAGAACAGCCACTGTGTGTCTGTAATAAACCGTTAGAAACTATGGTGTGTTTTTACTGGGATATTTTTACGAGAACCTGTTATGTTGCACAGATAACAGTAATGCCAGTGCTGTTAAGTGCACTGTACAACTATAATTGATCTCATCATAATGGCAAAAAGTTTTCCACTAGAGCGGCGGCAACGCATGCCACTTTTACTCAGTCAAATGCAAACGCGCGCAAAACTTAAAACTCGCTGCTCCTCAGCTGCGCCCGTCGAACCCGTCGGTAGCACGCCGACTGCTTGCAGCGCCACCGCATCTTTCATCCCGGAAAAGACGCGCCGCGGCCGGCGGACGGCAGACTAGCCAGCCGGTAACTAGCGGCCCGCATGCCGAAGTGCCCATAGTTGCTCATTGGCCGTTTCGCGTCCAGCGTAGCAAAGAAAGAAACTACAAAACAATTATGCTGCTTTATCTACGGTTTCCTTATCATTTCCGGTCCGATTTATACTTTTCACGGTTATTCAAGCGGAAATTAGAACAGTATTTCTAAAAATCGCGAACCAAAACGTGACCGAGGGCACGTCTCTCGTTTCGGCCAGTCGCTGACGCGTCTCTTGTGACGTCGCGCTTCTTGGCCCCGCATCGGTCACGTGAGCTCCGCTTCTCCTGGCTTCTCCCGCAACTCTCGGGGCGCCCACCGTCGATCTCGGTACGATTATTACCGCGACTGTTTAATTGATTTGCGCGGCACAGAAGCGCCGGTTTCGGCTGAAATTTGGGCAACGTGGCCTGAGACGTGCCTGTAACCTAGTTCAATCGCCAAAAAGATGTCCGAAATTGCCTTCTAAGATCGCGTTCGTGAATACCAATTTCTCCTCTTCTTACGATGTTCTTAACTTACGAACTTTTTAGCTAAGTTGTCGCAAACTGAGAAGCTCTTCGTGAATCTGGCCTCAGATGCACAACTGAACACCCAGTCCTATGTAGCCGTATGGGCAGCCAGTCAGATCTGTCATCATGCTTGCTAAGTCCAACTGCAATAAGATACATGAAACACTTAAAACACATTTTGTTGAACAAAAAAAATATTCGCATGCAAAAATGATACTACCTTGCGACTTAGCTCGTCACCTCCTCGGTAACATCAGCCGTGCCTTCGGAAAACACATTTCACCGATATATTGCACTAGACAAATGTTCAGCTGGAGGCGGACTTGAGACCGCTGATCGACACTCAAAACAAAGGCACGGTGTGCAAAGCTTGCCTGGACACGTCCGAGTCAAAAGCTTCCTTTTGACTCGGATGTTTCGCCTGTTATTCACAAGAAAAGAAAAATTTGGTTCGAACGTTACATTGTAAAGCCCAATGCAGGATGCAGGTGTCCCAGTTTACCTTGATGTCTTTCCACAGCGTAGAGTTTGATGTTCTTGATAATGACAGTTTGTGTTTTTTTGGCAAGCAAAGTATATATGCACTGAAACTCTAGGTTTCCGCTTTTTTTTTAATGCCCTGAATTTTCAACACCTCATTAAGAGATGGCCAGGGACAAGCGGACACTCCATGACCGAAAACTCGACCAGTCAGAGAAAAAGTGGCGGTTACGGGTTATCGATCGTTCATCGGTTCTCACTTTCATACCAATAGTCGTGGAGGCCCGCAGAGGGGAGGGCATAGAGAGCGAGAGAAGCGGTGGCCGTCGGTCTCACAAAACACACCACTTTTATGCGTACTCTCTCTCTCTCTGTCAACATTCCTAGATGGTCTAACACCCCCCCCCCCCCCCCCCCTTTTATGTTGACAGTTGACTGTAAAGTGAGGAGTGTACTCGACCTCCATGCCCAGACAAACTTGCACCACGTATACTCCGTTTCACCTTATGTTGTACCCCACAGAAGGCAAGAAGCGTGAGCTCATAGCGTTGGGAGCTGCTCTTAACGCACGAGAGCTTGTGCCGCCGAGATGTGCCCTAGAGCATGATGGAGCTCGCGCTTGTAGCCTTACCTGCGGTACATCATAAGGTGAAACAAAGGCCGTGTTCCAAAATTTACTCGATCTTACTCCAGGGTAAGGGTTTCGTACCCTTGGCGTTCTAAAACCTACCGGCGTCCAGCGTTTTTCAATCTGTGCTGTCACGTGATACGATCTGCCAGAGTAACTCGAATCCATTTTGGTAAGATTTGAAACAGCCCCAGTCTCGTTTTTTTTTCTTCTTAAATTATGTTAAAGTAAAGGGTGAGCGACAGGGTTATCACAGATGACTTTTTGCCAAAGTCAAGTGGAAGAGAAGTACTGTTTCGCGATATTTTCTTACATTATTTATGATCAACATGCCACACCTGCTTTCGCAAGTTTATATTTTTTTTCTTGAGCAACGTGACCTAGTGGTTTCATTCAGTAGCAATAATCCTAGTCATTACAATACACTGTTGCTGCGTTACACGTGATCATGATGAAGTGACCTAGTGCCCCTCTGTAGCAAATCGCAGCACACAACGTTGGGAAACTTATTTTTTCGGACAGTCTAAAATAGGTTAGACGCATCAGGGTTTATACTGTACACTCAAAGACCATATTCTAACGGGCTGACTGCTACTATTTTAATTACCTTTTTCTCCTAAGCACTTTTCCGCTGCGGTGCTCTAAGTCGCACTTGTTAACATAGTCAAACCTGAGACACACAAGGAGGAAGGCGGCACGTAAAAAGGACACGCACATATACACACACCGTCTCTGCCCTTCTGTGGACGTTACGAGCGGGGTGCAGCAAAGATCTGTGGGCAAAACCACGAGAAATAGGTTGTGCGAATAGTGGTTCAAAGCTCATAGTGCTGCGTAATTCCTAACCTTCACAGTACGAAGGAAACACACGAGATACCAGTTCTGTTTGCCGTGTTGAAGCTATGAATTACGCTGCGCTATTCGGTGCTAACTTCACAAGTACTCGCACCTCACGACGAAGTCTTCGAACGAGATGGTTGCTGCATGCCGGCAGCATTTTCAAATCATGATAGCGGTGATGAAACCGACCTGCCTGTCCCACAATGTCCCGCTCTCGCTGATCCCGCCGAGGCTGTGCTAGAGTGACATTGTAACACCGGTAAGCACCACTTTGAAACGTTGCATCGACTATCCCGCGACTCAGTTCCGGCCATCTTGAAATCGCTTCAAGCAACAAACACAACCAACGCCTCCTAGCAACGCATAGTTGCTTCAGACTACCGCTAGAGCTCAAGTGGGCGCTGGAAGTGTCAGCGTGCCACGCCCGCCACGCTATCAAGGCGAACGTAGCGGCGTAGCCAGCGTAGCTTCCCCAGGGACAGGAAACCAAACAAATTAGTTGTTAGTTGTTTATAGTGGACGAGTTTAGCCTGCCAGAACATGGCGACATTGTAACCCACTGTAGATAAGCAATTTAGCCAGTGCAGTACGTTTGCTAGCCTGGGGTCTTTAACGTATACGTGCACCACACAGTAGTGATACACGACCGCACGCCGGTACGATGCTCATCCCGCTCGAAACGGGCAGGGGTGGGGATTGAACCAAGGATCCCTGGGTTCTGCAGCGCGAGCTTTCGCTCCACGTGCTCCGAGCTGGTGTGCGCTAGCCCACTCGGTCTCAGATCCCCCCCACTCCCCGGGGGCACACCATGCCCTGACCTGGGAGGCACTCACTTGATCGAATGACGTATTAGCGAACGCCCACGTTTCATCGAATGAGACTTTAGCGAATAGTCGGACGCCGCGAAGCGGCGTTTTCGGGTGGGCCAAGTAAGTTCATATTTTTGTAATGAGTTGCCGCAGACTGTCGCCGCGAAGCGGCGTAAAGCGCAGCGCGACGGATGGGTTAACGCGCGCCCCCGTTATTCGCTAAAACGATCATTCGCTCAAATGTCGCCGTTCGCTAAAATGTCATTCGCTCTTGTGATATGGACCCCCCTGACCTAGTGCCACTAAATAAGCTACGCTTCAGAGTAACGACACTTGGCCATATTGTGGCTTAAAATCACGGTTGCCAGTTATCTGAAGCTTTATCTGAAATCACAGGAAATGCTTTTCCGCCCTCCACAAATGTTTAAACCGTTCGCGACAGAGCAAAGCAATATTACATTACCTTCCTAACACCGAATCTAATGCTGAGGAAGTCGCACTTTTGAATCATGACGATCGGCCGTTGCGTTTGTTCTGCATACGAGCCAAAATGGCGGCGCCCACAACAATGTCGGGGAACGGAGTGCCGATACTCTAAGCGCAGCTTATTTAGTGGCTCTACCCTGACCGTTCCCCGACTGCGCCAGCAAGGGAAAAGAAGAGGACGGAAACACAAACCTTCAAACAAAGCTGTCAAAGCTACTTGCTCGAGCAAGTGGCTGAGACGTGCAACAAACGTAGCAACACTCTACTTGCGCGAGCAAATAGAGTGTTGCTACGGCGCCTCCTTTGCACAAGAGCGCGTGCAAATAAGACGCAAGACGAAGCCACGTGGCCACATATATTTCTTGCAACAGTGCTATACTCCGTTTCATACTTAGCGTGCAACACTGTCAAAGCTACTGGCGCGAGCGCGTGGCTTCATCTATGTTAAGCAAAATAGCTGTCAACATAAGAAAGATATAACAACAATGTCAGCATGCAGAGCATGTTATGGTCTTAACTGGACAAGAGGCTAAACCTATGAGCATGCCACTGCAAATATTTCATGTTGATCTATATAGCACACAAACTGCCTCTGCTTGCCAAACGTTTACCCCTGCATCCTTATTTTCAGAACGAGGCTGGTGTGCTGCAGTAATCAAATGACAGATGAAGAAATAAACTTCAACATATCGACTGACCTCACTGAAGTGAGCGCCGCTATCCTTCAGCATCCCGCTCCACTCCCGGCTGTTCGATGAAACCATGGCCTGCCTCGTGGCTCCTGCAGAAAGTGTTCGTCTCCCGGCCATCCTTGTCCTTTCCCGCAGAACCTCGGCACGTCCACCGCGGGCTGCTTTGCCTCGGGAGGGTGACCGTCAATCCAGCAGTCATGACGAACAGACGCTTAATCGCCGCAAAAAGAACGAATCGACTGAATCTCGACAGCCACGTCTGGTTTCAACAGGAAAATGCCGAAGGTCTTTCCACAAGAAACCCCAGTTGCCCCAGTCACGGAACCCCCAGATATCAAAGCACGTGGTACACCCAGGTTTGGGCTAAGTACACAGGCAATCGGAATCTCGCGAAAGAAATACATACGTAAAAAAATCAACAAGACACCAAGAAGGGAAGATCAGAATTCTGGGTCTACCTAACGCTGGGCGTTGCGTAGACCGGGTCGACGCAGACACTGCCCTGCGACAAACGAGCAGCGTAGAAAGGTCCCGGATGTACGCGGCGGCGCTGTGGTCGTATACCGGCTCAAGAATCCGACCGGTTCCGAGCGGTTCCGAAGGCCTTCGGCGCGGGCCCTGTTGGCGATTTGGCCTTTTGGCGGTGCGTCAGCGCGAAGTGGCTCCCGTTCTGAACTGATCTTTACCCCGTGTTTGCTGTCGTTTGTGGCCAATGAAATGTTATGCCGAATTAGTGTTTAGTCGCGCTGCAAATGCAATACGAGCTGCCCTGGCCGCCCGCTTCATACAGCCTATCCAGCAATTGCTTTAGTGGCGCCCTCTCGAGCCGTCGACACGGAGTGCGGCAGCCGTGTGCGCTCGATGAGCTCACTACTCCTCCTCTAGTTCAAGGCCACTCAAGGCAGGACCTACGACGTCATGAAGGAGGTTATTTTTTGCTTGTTTTTGTAATTCTAATTTGCCTATAACTTTTAAAATAAAGCGAAATTTGAGAAAAGAAAAGTTGGATTAAGTTACTACGTTCAGTACGCTCAGGTTCAGTGCAAATTAAAAACCAGTCAAAAAGTCATTGCAGGGCCCCTTTAAGGTGAGGTTCTGAATCTCGACGCATGGCAACGCTGAATGAAGGTCTATTACCGTCTTCATAATTTCAGCGCGGCTACCGTACGAGCCACAACAACAACACCACTTTCAAGCTTCATAACACCGGCACAAATAGAAGCCAAGTCTTGCATCTCGCCAAGTGTTATATCGGAGACGTTGAACGCCAGCCCACTGTGCTCTCCGACCCGGTCCTGCCGCCGAATAGGCTCATTCAACAGCACAAAAGCATTCGTGTGCGCGTTGATCAAGTGACCGAACGCATGTCAAACCCCAGCCGTGGTCGATCCGACGAGCATCGCGGCCATGTTCTTTTGAGTTTATCTCGCCAAGGGCACGGTTGTCCAGTTAAAACAATGTAAATGGTCCCGTGCATTTTTGTTCTTACGTCATTTTGTCGTCACAACACGAACTCGAAAAATGACTGTTAGCGACAAACAGAGGCTTTCTAGTTTCACGAACGTTCCCATGGCAAATAGCGTTGAATCGTCACGCGCAATGAAGCCAATCGGATAGCGAGTTACCTATGTAGGGGCGTGTAAAAACGTGCAAGCCGTTTTCTTTTTTTTTTTTTTTTTTTCGAGTTTTTTTTGCAAATATGAAAATAAGTAAAAAGAATAATAAAAAAATAAGTAGAAGAGCATGGCTTATGGGGACTACCGTCGTATTCACTGCAGTGAGCAAAGGGAGCAAAGCAATAGAGAGTTTTAGTAGATCGTTCCCATGGCTCCGATAACGATACCCGATACTCCGCCACCGCCTTCCTTGCGCATTCAAGTATCGTTATCGGGGCTATCGGAGGTATCGGAACGATCTACTAAAACTCTCTATTATTAAAACTGCGCGAAGAAAGTTTCCTGCATCATCCACAGCATGTTTACAACCGGTGCACTCTGCGTCGATCTCATGACTAGTCATATATTACCACAGAGTCGTCGTCAGCTCTGTATCCATTTTTAGTCTCCTTCACAGGCAAACAGGAAATTTCATTTGCAGCTTATGTTCACGGCGGCTTCACAAAGCATGATCGGTATCGCAGGGTACCTTCACATAATATTTTCCTCTCGTAATGCCATCCGTATCGTGCAGAAACAGGCAAAGCAACGACGCAAGCGAGACACAAACACCACAAGGTCGTTACCGCGGTTTTCGCCATGTTTGTTTTCAAAGACCGTAGCGAAAGACTTCGAGAAAACAAGCTGAGATATCTTAGCTAAATTTACTTTACGTCATAATTATTGAAATAATCTTTCGTATTTCATAAAGGGATAATAATACTTTTTCCTGTTTCCTTCCATTTTCCGGAAGGAAGCCTTTTCTCCGTTATTCGCTCGTTCTAACTCCCGGAGGAAAGGAAGAAGATAACAAAAAGAACAGGGGGAAATGCAGGGATTTCTTTGCCCCAACTGGGTGGACACGTCACCGCGACGTAGGGCATCGTCAGATTCTAGCTGACCGCGTGCGTGAACCCGAACGTTGGGGCGGAGCCTCAAACAAGAATCATTCTAGTTTTAGGCTCCGCCCCTTCTTTCTCGATACGTCACAGCTCGAAAGGTACCCGTTTGCGACCAGAATAGCACCCGAGGAGAGCACTTTTCCATCACACACTATCTCGCTTGCCATAAGGAACTATTACAGAACTTTTGAACCCCAGAGGAACCAGAGGAACAGCGGAGGAAGCCTTCCGCGGTCTTCTGCGCTTTCTTCGGGACACTGGGTTGGCGGATAAACTGTGATTTGGTTCCACTTCGCTCCCTAACCAAGGGCTCTGAACTATGTTGATAACTAACTGGGCGGAAATATATAAATAGATTTGTTGTTAAAAATTGACATCTGAACTTCTCTTTTTTGTATATAATTTTCATCTTCCCTCTTTCTATCCCTTTTCCCCAACAACCAGGTAGCGACTTGCCCATTAATTGAGGCCCACACATATTCTGGTTTTCCCCTTTCCCGACACCTCATAATAAAACAACAACAACAACAATAACAACAACAAACGCACGCGGTAGCCCAAGGAACGCGAGAAGCACGAGCGGACATTCCATCGCTCGGGAGTCGGGACAAGTGTGTTTCGGCGTCTCGCCGCAGCGGGGCGCCAGTTACATGACTTTTGTCTACCGCTCTACCTTTTCACTTTCGGCAGCCGCGTCACGTAACGATCTGGTATGGTTAAACCAACGTCAAACTTCGTATCCGCTTTTTGGATAATTTCACGAGCCGTACGTCTGAACGTCACAATGCGTAAAGCAGACGCTGGGTGTACCACATATTTCCGGGAAGGTCTATTCCACCTAGAAGACGAGGCCTGCGTATGACGTTTCGTTAGTAGCAGTTAGTAGATCCCCGACCCGCCTCAAGCGGCAAAGACCCCGAAGCTTGACGAGAGTAGGGGCCCCGCGGAGTGCGGACTAGAAGTGATCGCAGCGCCCCTGGTGAGCTCGGAGTCTCCGCTACGGACGAATTCTTCATAACGCATTGATTTTGCCTTTTTCCATGCGAGGTGATCAAAGAAAAAATTATATTGGCACCGGTATTCGCTGCTTTGAATGTTAGAAAAAAATAGGCGCCATTTTATTAGTGAAGTACATTTTGTTCCCGCGGGAAAGATGTTAAAGCTTTCAGGTTGCAATTTCGGGGGCTCTCCCGAAGAAAACACTCTGTCACAACTTATGTAAGCCAGAAAAAACACCCATGTACCTTCGCGCTGTGTTTCTTAAAAAGAAGGGCAATGTACAAAAGTGTGAGAACATAGCTACGTTTCATTCAACTTTACTGTTCTTATCAATCGATTCGTTTTGTTGTTGCAATTTCCATTTCTCGTGAATGTCTTGCTTATAATCGTTTTGTCGAATAGGCGAGCTGGCTAATCCCGTTAAGATTGTCCCCGGATGAAGAAGCAGAAGGTAATTTCGAACTACGGGCGTTACTGCGATGTCAGTATGCTCTGGAAGAAGTCGATTGGGAACATGCAAATCTGACGCTGCTACTGAAATTAAAGGAGCAATGCAACAATTTTTGTACTTTGCGCAAATACCGCTTAAAACGAATCCCTAACGTTAATGACCTATGAAACACGCGTTCGTTCTTCACCCCACGCAATAGAAGTCCCAGAAAAAAATTTAAGAGAAACGAGCAGCGTTCACCCCCTCAACTCGCAGCCAGAACAAGCGGCCACGTGATCTGGAGCCGATTATATGCCGCCAGTGTTGATCATAGCCACGCGCTGGGGTTGGCAAAGCGCAGGACACGCGCTGAGTTCCAGGCATTGTTATGGCTCGGCTGTTGTCGTCGTTGCAGCGATTGGACACGGGTCACAACCCGAATGCTTCTCGAGGTAGCAATTGTCACGAGCCCAAGTCGAGTGCCCAAGCAATGCTCGGGTCCAATCTATGAACCGCATTCAAATATCGTCACTTGGGTGTACTGCGATCCCCGAGTTACGTCATCAAATTTTGCAAAGGAGAGATTGAATGAAAATGATCGCTTTTGTCCTTGAAATTACACCGCAACAAAGGAGTTTCTTGGCCAGTGGCGTTGCGTGTGAGTATCTTTGAGTCCCAGGTGTGCCAGTAAGCTCGTGTAGAGAGGAAAACATTCCAATTGAATATTGTTGCACCGCTCCTTTAATAAAACGGAATTACAAAAAAAAACAAAAAAAAAACAAGAAAAAAAAAAACAGATTTCTCGCGCGTGGAAGGAAAAGAGGAGAGCGTCGTATATATGCAAATAAATGTGATTTCGGTCACGTTATATACGGTGTACAAATTCGGATTGTTAGCGCCAGGACGACTAACGACTTCGTCGTCTTGTATGGCCGGCACCCGTTAAACCGTCTAGCAACTCCTTCCTTTTTTCAAAGACTACTTTTTATATTTGAGGCGACGCTACGCAACCGCGTTCTTTCTTCCTCTTGCTGTTATACTTTTTAGAGCGCAGCTCTTAGGGGCCCGTTTCCGGCTTGAGCGGCGTCGGCGTCGCCGTTGGCGTCGGCGTCGCCGTCGGCGTAACCGCGAGGTCACGTGACCCCCCGAGGTCACGTGACCCACCCAGGTCACGTGACACCCCTAGGTCACGTGACCCCCGAGGTCACGTGACCCCCTTAGGTCACGTGACCCCCAGAAGTCACGCGACCCCCTTGAGGTCACGTGACCCCCTTAGGTCACGTGACTCCCTTAGGTTACGTGACCCCCTGAGGTCACGTGACCCCAGAAGTCACGTGACCGCCTTGAGGTCACGTGACCCCCTGTCATGTGACCCTTCAGGTCACGTGACCCCCGAGGTCACGTGACCCCCAAAGGTCACGTGAGCCCCTGAGGTCACGTGAACCCATGAGGTCACGTGACCTTTGGGGGTCACGTGACCTCGGGGGTCACGTGACCTCGGGGGTCACGTGACCTCGGGGGTCACGTGACCTGAAGGGTCACATGACCTTAGGGGGTCACGTGATCCCCAGAAGTCACGTGACTTCAGGGGATCACGTGACTTCTGGGGGTCACGTGACCCCCAGAAGTCACGTGACCGCCTTGAGGTCACGTGACCTCATGGGGTCGCGTGACCCCATGAGGTCACGTGACTCCTTTGTCATGGGGTCACGTCACGTGACCCCCGGAGGTCACGTGACCCCCTGAAGTCACGTGACCCCCTTGAGGTCACGTGACCTCAAGGAGTCACCTATCCCTCAGTACGCTTCCATCTTCCTCCTCAAGAGCTGCGCTCTAACCGGCGTTACAGGGAATTGTAAACGGCTTTCATTTTTTTTTGCTTTTTTCTTTTTTTGTTTACATGACGTTCGAACCATTGCGTATTTAGCTTTGCCTCGTTTGGCTTAGTTTTTACTCTCTTTCATTCGCTTCGGCGCTTACTACCGCCAGTTCGTCTGCTACACTGTGCCGGATATTTTGAGGGCCGTCTGCAACTCTGTTGTTGGTTTCTTCAAATGTCGTCTGCGATGACCTCCTATTTTCGCCTTCGATTGAGTTTTTAATCCGAAATCTTCATATGTGCTTTTTGATATTCATTAACTATATATATTAAAAAGTGCAAGCTCATTATACGTTTCGATTCGAATTTTATTGCACGCCGACACGTCTGCAATATATGGGTCATCGTTTGTTGACCAACCGGCCGTTATCGGGCATACACCAGTGCATACTTGGAAATGACAGGCATGCCATGTGCTGCCTACCACTGCAAAAACAAGTTTTTGCGATGTGGTGGAAAATCATTCTCAGTCCGCTTCCCGAACACCGAACAAACGTGAGAAATTACGTTACTGCAGCATTCAAATTAAACTGGAAGAGCTATCCAAGTCTGGCTTCAAAACGCCACTGACGCCTCAACAGACGATTATGACAACTCCACGGAGATCGCGAAGAACTTCACGGACGACAAACCAGAGGCCAGATTCACGAAACGATCTTACGCCAAAAGTGTGCGTAAGACAAAACGTAAGAACAGATTCGTAGTACGAAACGAAATGATCGTACGTTTTGCGCAGGTTACGACGGAATCCTACGACAGCTCCGAAGCTGTCTTGCGCACTTTTTACGTTTAAATCAGCATAGCCGACAGCGTCGCTGACTTACGTGGTCGCGACGACCAACGGACGTTTATTTTTCTACGTGCTCTTTTCCCACGTCCCGATTTCAAGCAGCAAGAAAAAAAGTAAAAAGTACTTGAAACAGACCACAACGAACAGGAACGCTGGATCCAGAAACACCCGGGAAGAGCTACAACGGCCTCGACCAAGCAAGCTCGGCAAAATATAGGCCTAGCAGGGACTCCGACTCGGCGCAGCGTTGCCCCGACGGTCCTTGGCCAAGACCGTCTGCCCCAGATCGGCTGGCGTGCTGAATGAAATATGCCCGCGCGACCCTTGTGGACCCTTCCCGTATTATAGTTTGGTCGCTGCCCTCAATTTTAGATTAAAATGTCAATCTCTTCCCCTTGTCATCTCCTTGTTTTCCGACGCAGCGGCGACGAACGCTGTCGTCAAAAAGGGACTCTCATCGATTCTATTTCCTTGTTTTGTGTGATATACGACTCGCAAGTGAACTCATTTTCGTCTTCTGAGCATGAGAAAGGAAGTAGCGGTGACGTCAGAACGCCGAGCCGTGATTGGCTGATCGCGACCCCGTATCTGAGCGTCGTCTGCTTCTTTGCAACGTCGTCTGCTCGCAAAGTCGTCTGCGTCTCTCTGACCTTTTCTGCGACTTTCGGAAGTCGAGCGAGCTCGACTTCGCCTTTCAGAGAGGGCAGACGAAATAACTCGAGCGGTACGTTGTTTTTGTCTAACAACTAGCAGACGCTCATCAAGGAGGGAAGTCAAAGGACTCACTGGCGAGATGTCCCGAGGCGCCGAGGTTTGTTTGCTATACTTCGTTTCAGCTTCGGTCCGAGCGCGGCCGATGTTATGAGCCGAAGGGTCAATCAAACAGCGAAAGAGGCACGACGTCATGGCGTGCTCTCTGCAGTTGATAGGACCAGCCGGTATTGGCCGTCTCTCTGTGCGTGCTCCTCCGCCGGCAAGTCTTATCAAGTGCAGAGAGCACGCCATGACGTTGCGCTTTTTGCGGTGTTTGATTGGCCCTTCGGTTCATAACATCGGCCGCGCTCGGACCGATGCTGAAACGAAGTATAAGAACCGAGAGGTGGGGGTGGTTATACTTCGTTTCAGCTTCGGTCCGAGCGCGGCCGATGTTGTGAGCCGAAGGGCCAATCGAAGAGCGCAAAAAGCGCAGCGTCATGGCGTGCCCTTTGCGCTGGATAGGACTAGCTGGCAGAGGAGCGCGCACAGAGAGACGGCGAATACCGGCTATCCCTATCAACTGCAGAGAGCACGCCCTGACTTTGTGCCTCTTTCGCTGTTTGATTGGCCCTTCGGCTCATAACATTCTTCGCATAACATCTTTGCACCTCACTCTTTAACGGCGTCGGCGGGTTGGCGCAGTTAACATCGTCTGCTTTACGTCTGCTAGACAAAACGATGGCTGCTTTACCTTTCCTGAGTCTGTCGGAGATTCACCGCTTTTTTACCGGCGAGAGTCACCGTTGCCTCGGAAAACAAGGAGATGACAAGAGGAAGAGATTGACCTCTTAATCTTAAATTGAGGTCAGCGATCAAAATATAAGACGGGAAGGGTTCACAAGGGTCGCGCGGGCATATTCCTTTCAGCACGCCAGCCGGTCGTGGGCAGACTTTCGCCGAGTCGGAGTGCCTGCTAGGCCTATCTGCCGGGCTTGCTTGGTCGTTGTCGGTGGAATAGTGGCCGTTGGAGCTTTTCCCAGGTGTTTGTGGATCCAGCGTTCTTGTTCGTCATGGTCTGTTTCGAGTACTTTTTACTTTTTCTTGCTGCATGAAGTCGGGACGCGTGAGAAGCGCACGTAGAAAAATAAGCATCCGTTGGTCGTCGCAACCGCGACGCTGTCGGCCATGCTGATTTGATCGCAAAAAGTGCGTAAGACAGCTTCGGAGCTGTCGTAGGATTTCGTCGTAACCTGCGCAATACTTATGATAATTTCGTTTCGTGAATACAAATTTGTTCTCAAGTTTTGTCTTACGCATATTTTTGGCGTAAGATCGTTTTGTGAACCTGGCCTCTGGCCTCTGCATTTTCGAAAGTCGCAGGAAAGGTAAGACAGACGCAGACGACGTTGCGAGCAGACGACGTCGCAAAGGAGCAGACGACGCTCAGATAGGGGGTCGCGATCAGCCAATCAGGGCTCGGCGTTCTGACGTCACCGCTACCCCCTGCGCAAGAAGCAGACGAACTTGCCCTCCGCATAGAGCTCAAATAAACGTCGTATAGATTACTTTCGCGACACGGTATGCACGCTTTGTTATTAGTATGCCCTTTTTATTCTGACACGACTGCACGTCACTGTCGAGCTATAACAGTTCGAGGGAGCAACGCAATGCCGGTCCAACCTTTTTTTGCCGAGTGTCACGTCAGTATCGAGTTGCAATCGTAAAAGATCGGTCCAGAAGCGCTTACCAATTCGCGGTCCAACAGTGCGAATCCAGCACTTCGAGCAAACGCGCGCGTCCGCTTCGAGTGTGAACAGGTATTTACGTGGCTCTTGCTGACATTCTCGTAGTTCAAACGTATATTTTTTTAACGTCCGCTCGCTCCTGCATCTCCGAGGGCGCCGAAAAACACCGCGGCAGTTTGTTTCCGTCTACGTCACTTTGCAAACGACTGACACGGGCCGTCTTTTACCAACGATGACAGTGGTGTTGACTTCGCAGCGACCGAGTTCGTAGCAGTCAACGGAGGCGGTTATGCATCCCTGCCTCGGCATTCGGGCGCGTTTAAATCGTGTTAGCGTCGACATATCACTGCACGGACACGAACTCCAGACGAGCGGTTGCGGAAAAGCCGCCTGTGTTTGTTATTAAAAAACCACGAGAGATAGAGAGAGAGAGAGAGAGGCGTTGTGAGAGAGGTTGGGGGAACGGGAGGGCCAATAGTGTATGCGCACTGGGCGCTTTTGTCACTGGCTCTAAAAATCCACGTGCTCCGAACTGCTCTGAAGCATGCCGAGCTCTCCGATTGGTTGTTCTTGCTGCCGAAGACGCCGTCGCCATAGCAACAGCACCGGTAAGTTCTAGTTTTTCCGTACGAGAACGTCGCTGTTCTCTCACTTACAGGGACAATGAAGACGATTTTAATAAATTTTTTGTTAATGGTGTTTTTATGCTTCTTGGGAGCCTAGCATGCTGCCCAATTTTTTGTAGACATTTGTGACGCGTATTTTTGTGCCTACAAAAGAAGTAAAGAAACCGAAACTGAACAATCTCCATTCTCGTTTCTTATACCCCTGTTACACGGGCACACTTAACCGCGGTTAACTCAGCTTAACTGCTGTTGCGTGGCACCACAGATACCGCACTATACTCTCGGACAGCTATTCCATAAGAAGTGAAGAGCGCGCGTGCACTGCTTTGATGGGTGCTCAAGATGCTGCAGCGCACGTTCGACCATAGCTTTGACTGCATAGCCGCATAATGTTGTCGGGAAGTATTGTGCGCTAACTGTGGCTTAGCGTAACCGCAGTTAAGTGTGCACGTGTAACAAGGGTATTAGCCTCCGAAAACGGAGGTGACGTAGGGAGTGACGTCAAGCGTGATTAGTCGAGACTGGTTACCGCGGTGGGTTATTGCAGCGCGGTGGCGCGGTGGCGCGGTCTTTTCATCAAATCTGTCAACATGGACGCCAATGCACTCCTCGCGCAGTGCAGATAAAGTTCGCTTTTTACTCTCTCTCTTTCTCTCCCTCACTATGGTTTCAAGCGGCGCCGGCAGATGACTCGTCGACCAGTGGGCACTAGGGTGCCTAGATGTCTGTCTGTCTCAGGGTGAGGACATCCATTGTTGCCCTGAAAGTGCCAGCTCGTGCCGCTCTCGCGCACTCGGTGCGTGACTCGGGCGGTAAAATGGCGTCTATGCATCAGCCAAAGCTACGCGCTCGAGCTGAACGACACCGGATTGCGCGCACTTCAAAATGCATAAAAAACGATTGAGCGAAAAAATGGCTGAGATGTCACCACTCAAGCAAAAGCGCGTGTGTATGAAGGCACTCTAGTGGGCACGGCAAAGACGGCTCGTGCCGCCTCATGCTCCACACGCGTAGAGCTCCAGCGAGGTTGTCGCTCGTGCAGAAAGACCACGGTGTACCGGGGTGTCATGGCAACAAGATACTTTTTTTTCGCTCTCACACAGTTTCGCCGTTTGGCCGCCGGCGACACTGTCAGCCGCGGGCACGGTGGCCGCGGAATAATGCAGTCTTTCGGATGCCCGTCGAACGACCACTATCTCATTCCTCGCAACGCGCGTTCAGCCCCGCCGTGTCCTCGCCTAAAGAGTGTATCTTACACCGTGCCCAACACAAACAGAACGGGAGTACGTGTGTGGCGACCTCCGCCATCACCTGATGGAGACCGCCCAGCCGGTAACTAGCGGCCCGCATGCCGAAGTGCCCATAGTTGCTCATTGGCCGTTTCGCGTCCAGCGTAGCAAAGAAAAAAAAAAAACAAAGCAATTATGCTGCTTTATTTACGGTTTCGTTATCATTTCCAGTCCGATTTATACTTTTCATGGTTATTCAAGCGGAAATTATAACAGTATTTCTAAAAATTGCGAACCAAAACGTGACCGAAGGCACGTCTCTCGATTCGACCAATCGCTGCCGCGTCTCTTGTGACGTCGCGCTTCTTGGCCCCGCATCTGTCATGTGAGCTCCGCTTCTCCTGGCTTCTCCCGCAACTCTCGGGGCGTCCCCCCGTCGATCTCGGTACGATTATTACCGCGACTGTTTGATTGATTTGCGCGGCACAGAAGCGCCGGTTTCGGCTGAAATTTGGGCAACGTGGCCTGAGACGTGCCTGTAACCTAGTTCAATCGCCAAAAAGATGTCCGAAATTGCCTTCTAAGATCGCGTTCGTGAATACCAATTTCTCCTCTTCTTACGATGTTCTTAACTTACGAACTTTTTAGCTAAGTTGTCGCAAACTGAGAAGCTCTTCGTGAATCTGGCCTCAGATGCACAATTGAACACCCAGTCCTATGTAGCCGTATGGGCAGCCAGTCAGATCTGTCATCATGCTTGGTAAGTCCAACTGCAATCAGATACATGAAACACCTCGAAACACATTCTGTTGAAGAAAAAAAAATATTCGCATGCGAAAATGATACTACCTTCCGACTTAGCTCGTCACCTTCTCGGTAACATCAGCCGTGCCTTCGGAAAACACATTTCTCTGATATATTGCACCAGACAAGTGTTCAGCTGGAGGCGGACTTGAGGCCGCTGATCGACACTCAAAACAAAAGCACGGTGTGCAAAGCTTGCCTGGACGCGTACGTCAACACGTACTTGAACGCACTTTTGAACTGCTTCGTCAAGCGAGCAAACGAAAAACCTGCCAAAGTCGCTGGGAAAAGAAATGCGAAAGCAAAAAAGGTCACACACTACTGCCACGTAGCAGATTGCGGCGTCCGAATCCTACTTACCGGGCAGTGTGAGCTGGACTACGTTATTCCTGGGTGATTTCAGATGAGATCGACCAAAGGTCGACATTTTTAAATCAACTGATGTTTTTATATGCTATTTGCACGGGGTGCGACGATGTCAGAACGCCGAACTCTTACTAGCGGATTGAAAAAAAAAGAAAAGAAAAATAGTGGTTAAACCTCAAGGAGTCTAGCATCGAGGTCTACCAACTATCCTTTCAATCGAAGCCAATCAGAGCTCGGCGTCGTTCTGACGTCACCGCAACGCTTGCGCAAGAGGCAGCTAGAGGACTTGCTCTCTGCTTCCACTCCGAAACTTGGCGCTCTGGAAGGCCGCTTTCCCTCACGAATTTAATCCAATTCCGCCCACGTGACCACTTCTCCGCCAATGCGGAGATGGTGGCGAAAGGAAAAGGAAAATATTTCCCATACTCCATTTCACCTTACAATGTATCGTGATGGACGCCACAAGCTACTCGAGCCAATCCATAGTTCGTAGCTTGTCTCAAGACTTCACGCTCCCCTCGCCGCTCCGCTCAACCGGAGGGACACGTGACACCCAAAGCCTTCCTCCGAGCGTCGAATTTGCTTGCTACTTGAAAAATGTAATGGATTACAATTACGAACTACCGAGCCTCAAATGTAAAGGATTACCGTTACAAATTACTTTCGCTGAAAAGTAACGGATTACTTTACTCGTCACGTTACAAATTACTTTTACGTTACTTTTTCCGTACACTTAACCAGAAAACAATTGATAGAGTTTTGATATTTTTCAAATATGTTCTGCATCACTACTTTTCATTTCGCATGCTCTCGTAATATGGTGGTCCTTGTAAAAATAAAATATTGTATTTAAGAGATAGAGTGCAGGTGCACACCGTTCACCTGAAAGCTGACAGGGCACCGAAAGCTGCATCCACACCCGCCGTCCCTGTGGCTTTCGGCCTCCGGAAATGATCCCTGGAATTGTGCAGACAAAGCTAGCGGTGCGCATGCTCAGGACCACCACCTAACTCTCCTACGAGATTTGGAGCTAAAGAAGCGATCTACGAAAGCTTCCTTTTGACTCGGATGTTTCGCCTGTTATTCACAAGAAAAGAAAAATTTGGTTCGAACGTTACAATGTAAAGCACGATGCAGGATGCAGGTGTCCCAGTTTACCTCGATGTCTTTCCACAGCGTAGAGTCTGATGTTCTTGATAATGACAGTTTGTGTTTTTTTGGCAAGCAAAGTATATATATGCACTGAAACTCTAGGTTTCCGTTTTTTTTAGTGCCCTGAATTTTCAACATCTCATTAAGAGATGGCCAGGGCAAGCGGACACTCCATGACCGAAAACTCGACCAGTCAGAGAAAAAGTGGCGGTTACGGGTTATCGATCGTTCATCGGTTCTCACTTTCATACCAATATTCGTGGAGGCCCGGAGAGGGGAGGGCATAGAGAGCGAGAGAAGCGGTGGCCGTCGGTCTCACAAAACACACCACTTTTGTGCGTACTCTCTCTCTCTTTGTCAACATTCCTAGATGGTCTAACAGCCCCCCCCCCCCCCCCCCCTTTATGTTGACAGTTGACTGTAAAGTGAGGAGTGTACTCGACCTCCATGCCCAGACAAGTAAAACAAAAGAAGTATCGCAAGTACTCTCGAAGACGATGCTCTTGGTCTCCCGCCGGGTGCTTTTCAGCCGTGCCTCACGAATTTTCTAGAATAAATTAGGCCACATCAAAGACAAAGAGAATTCGACCCCCTCGAGCGAGGCTACATCGTCTGTTACGCGAGTCGTGAACCCGCGAATTGAGAGGGTACAGACCCGCGTTTGATGTCTGTGCATGGGGCGGGAGACGTCGAAGAAGTTGGAAAGGGTGAAACGGTGTAAAAGACAAAAACAAATAAACACGAAGAGCTTTTTTCTGCCCGGGAGAAGATGAAAAACACGATGGAAGGCGACGGAGAGCCTACTGGGCGTTGTCTTGCTTGATCTTTTTCTTTCGTACATGCCTTGCCCGTTTTTCTAGTGATTCTAGTGACCGGTCATACAAAAAATCGTGTTTTCTTTTCGGCTATTCTCCCCTTCCTGATGTTTTCTATTTTGTTGAACCTGCTCTCTTTACGCTGCTCAATGTTCTGCTCGTATTGCTCCAGTTACTGCATTATGCTCATATTTTTAAAAAGTAACGAATAATTAAAGTAATCCATTACCAATATTTTGTAACGAAATTACATTACAAAGTACTTCCGGAAAAAGTAACGTAGCACTTACAAAATTACACTAAAAAGTAACGGACTACAAGCAATCCGTTACTTGTAACGGATTACTTCTCAAGTCTGCTCCTAGCGTCCTTTGCAGCGTCAACGCGGCCGATGGCGGCACTATTTTGCGATGACGCGAGCAGGTGGCACTGCTGCCTGCAGGCGCGCTGTAGCTTGGCGATAAGCGCGCGATCTTCAACGGGAGACGCGTTTCCGAATATGAATGTTAGGCTTCTGTAGCGCTCGCTATCGTTTAATACACACATACAACACACACACACAAATATATATATATATATATATATATAGATGTGCGTGTGTGTGTGTGTGTGTATATATATATAACACCAATTCTCTACGAGTCTTGCAAAATCTCTCTGCTTCGGCGGGTGGTCTTCAGAGTGCACTGGAGACAGATTGCGCGGAGCAGTACGGGTAAAAGAGAACACGCTCAAGTGTAGTTGCATCTGCTGCAGTCGCTTGCCTTGTATGTACTTGTATGTAGGAAAGGTTGGAAGTGAATCAGTAAAATGAGACGATGGCGAGAGCGCGTGCCACATGCCACTTATTTTTATTTTTGTTTTTCTAATCGACTGTTGCAGACACCAGCACGCGCAGCGCTTGGAACTATCCCTGCATCTCCTTGGTGCTTTGAAAATTAAGTGCCTTTGCAAAGAGATGCATCTTGGTCAGAGCATAGAACTTGATGACATTTGCTGTGAACAACCGCCCATGCTCACTGCAGCCAACCTCCCGCAGCGCATACGCCTGAGAGAAACGCAGAAAACAGATTATGCTCTTAGCATGGAGCTTGTTTCTGGTAAAGAAAACAGTGAAGGAGTTTTTCAGTGTGGTCACCAGCGCCTCATGTGGTTTTGAAGGGTACAGCGCGGCCCCATAATCGAATTCTCTCGTCAATAAGGCGTTGCCATTGCACTCAACCTGCAGGGGGAGGACACTCAAACAAGATGCACATTCTGGGCACGGGAATGTTTTGGAGGGACTTGCGGACAATATATCAGCCGACTGTCACTTCTTTTCTCGACACAGACGTGGTGTTCAATCAGGATAGTGTGCTCTGTTAGCACAACTGCAGCATGAGCCAGACTTCCCTCGTCCAATAGTTCATCAAAGAGTGCTGTTACAGGAGCAGCCTTTTCTTTTCCAGCATCAGATGGCTACAAAACTGTAGTTAGAAGTTCAGCTGGCAAGTTTCCGTTCTTCAGTAATCTTCCAAGGCTGTATAAAGTTAGGTTGTTAATAATGACCAAAAATTGCTCAGGGCGGGGGTGGCCATTGCATCCAAAGGATTGTCGCACAATCCCAAAGATGTTTTCTAGTTCGTCTTGACTAAGGTTTGCAGTCAACAAGTAGTTGTCGTGCACGGAGGTAATTAGGTAGTCCAGAAGTGACAGTGTGCTCTGTAGAGTCACACGAAGCCCAAAGGATTGCGGTTTCGTTTCCTCCACCATGGCCTGACGAGCAGCTGAAATCTCATTTTATCTTGAAGTCGCAATTGCTGCAATGGACTTTTTACACATACCGACGGCACCAGGCGGTGGCTGGAAGAACTAAAAATTGAGGAAGTGACCTGCGCTACCAGTCGATAATGGGAGCTATGCTACCAGTTTCTTCGCTCTCTGAGCTGCGGCGCGTGCGCGACAGCACGCAAGCCACACGAGCAGTACGAAAGTACGCACCTAGGGACTTTCATAACTCGTGATCAGCTTCGTAGGGAGAACCAAGGGGAACCCACGAAAAACAAGGTAACCTAGCGAGCAACGATGGCGACGGCGGCGGACGGACGTGGCAGGAGGAAAACGGAAAGCCGTCTTTTACCCCGTCCTGGCGATGAAGCTGAGCGGCGTTCCCGTCGGGAGAGAGGGTTTTCGGACTGGTTTCGAACGGAAACCGGGCCGCCGGAGCCGAAATGAGCCGAAAGACGGTGTTCTATGTCCCCGGCGCCGACGGGAGACGAAGGCTCCGCTCCATTGAGGGACGCCGGCGCTAGAGCACTATATAGCTCCTACGGAGCAGAGTATTTGAACGGTATTAGCGCACACGTATGAAGAAGAGAAAAGAGACAGAAAAGAGCGCTCTTTTCTCTTCTTCATACGTGTGCGCTAATACCGTTCAAATGTCTAACTATACCAACTAGCCCAGTTATCAACCCTTTTACGGAGCAGAGTAGCGCAATCCTTTGATCCGCGTGTTTCGCCGACAACATGGCCGACAGAGCAGCTCGGCGCGAGTCACGTGGTACTCAGGGTTCCAGGAGGCGGCCCACCCTATGGGAGTCTACATGGAGATCGACTCAACACGGCTGATTAAAAAATAAACGCCGAGTTGACATTTTTGAAACTAGTCTGTTGTGAAGTTGGTAAAGCACTAACCACTTTATCAAAGTTTTCACAATATTGCATGCGAGTGAAAATTTTGAGAATGCAATTTCCAAGGCAATGGCGTTTAAAGCAGACGATTTTTGTGCGCAGCGGAGATGGACTTTCTGGGTTGGCCGGAGCGGGTCACGTAAACGCTGTGACGTCGCCATGACATTGACGCGTCGTCTGCTGCATGATGCCGCTCATGCAATTTTTTTACAAAAATTACGTTCTCACCTGGCACACAACTCGGCGCAAATTATTCTCAAATGTTCCTTTATTATGTCAAAAACTATTGTCGTTCCGTACATCTCCACAACATTGAAGAAACAACGATTTTCTCACGTTCCCCATGCATTTGTGACCGGAGATGGAACCTCCAAGTGTTCGCCGCTAGTCGCCGAGAGACGGCGTTGTAGATTGCGGTACTCTGCTCCAAAGGAGCTATAGACGCTTTGCAGCAGCTGTGCATGGACGCCGCCATAACTGACCTTCAGTTTTTGTTTCCTCTTATTTCGTTTATTTCACTTCAACATTACAATAGCAGGCCAGGTTATTGCCACATTAGATTCAACTGTGTCCTTTTCTAAAGCATCGGCCTTTGTAGAGGATCGTCAACTACCGTTTCAGTTGCTCGGTATCTCGGCAAGTCAAGAGAAGGTCAGCAATGGCGGCTGTAATTTGGTGCGTGTGTAAAGCGTCTATATAGTACTCTAGCCGGCTCCCCGCTCCATTGATGGCGGCCAATCACAAAATAGGAAACTTTCGCTCAATCTGGCGGATTTTAAAAAGTTGGGTGACCATGGGCACGGCCACGGGAGGGGGGATTGACCGTACTTTATAAGAGGCGGTGAAAGCGTGAAGAACTGGTTATTCCGGTGAAGCACAGAGTCAGCTGATGACTACGGCGATTAGAGGTGCAGCCGCATTCTAGGTACTTTTTTCCTACAGAGTTGTTGACTGGTCGCGCGACTAACGCGACTTTAAAGAGGGGCATCGATGGCGTCCACCCAAACGTCGTGTTTTCTTTCCGTCCACTTTCTTTACTTGTGTAACACAATTATATGCATGCTGCAATTATGTGTTCTACTCGCTGATCCACAGCCTCCTTCCGAATTTCCTCGATTTCTCTTGCCGACTTCCGCAGCTTGGCATCGGGCGCTCGCGCGTGTGCAGAACGCTTCTCGGAAAAGGTACATTCCACTCTCTCAAGTTCACGAGCAGCAACGCTGAAATAGTGACATGCTATTTTTGCTATGATCACCATCGAAAATACAATTAGTTCATGCTGTATAAACTTTTGAAGGGATAACATGCAACCAGTGTTGGACAAGATACTCGATAAAAGTATTTAAGTTAAGTTACTAAATACCTGCCTCATAAAGTATTTAAAATACTTTAAAACACTGTAAAGTATCTTGAGTAGAGTACAAATACTTAAAAATGTAATTCAATGACTTTTGAAGATACTTCCGCATTGCGTAATTTGTATCGACGTCAGTGAGAACGACAATTATACAGCTGCGCAAATCTGGTTTACCAGAATGGTTTAATAGCACGCAACAACACAAAAGGGGGAAAAAAGCACCGTAAGGCTATTTTACGCAGTCCAACTATAAGAAGAAGGATATTGTCACGAATGACAAATGATAAGACGGCGAATAACTGAAGAAACTAAACGTTTAATGGGGCGAACTTGTGCCCAAAACAAACTAAAGAAAGGCTAGCGTCGCAGGCGTCGATGTCGGCGAAACAGCAGGATCGAGCGCTGGGGCGAGACTGACTATGGACCGCCACTTGGAGCATCTTTTGTTCCCGCGTGGGTTTTTGGAAGATTCGGCGTAGAACGTTCGGCGCGCAGAACATTCGTAACTGAATCAGACGAGAAGGTTCTTGAACTTACGAGAATGTCAAGTTCAAAGAATAAATATAAGAGGAGTTCGCTCCAAAATCAAACCCAGAGCCTCCTCGCGAGAGCCAAGCACGGTAACCATTCGGCCACGCGCTCGCTCGGCAACGTGCGTGTCAATGTCACTGATACATGCTACAAAACATTCCTGGGACAACAAGCCGTGGCGCACCAAGTGGTCAACTTTAGGACCACACGGACGGGGACAACTAATACAATGACTTAGCGCTCGGTTGACAAAACCGAACGCGGAGTTAGCGTTCGGCTTGAGCTCGTGCACTCCGGTGAAGACACGGACTCTGCGGAGAACACAAACTCCGGAGTTCGTGGTCTCCGGATGGGGAGGAGGGTCTCTTTTGTTACCACTCCTGCTTGCATGAACAATGCAGCATGCACGGTGCCCAGCTCAGTGCAAGAGCCCTCAAGCTAACATCCTCTGACGACTGCTTTCAGGAGAGATCCGGCACTTAACGTCACTTCGTTTATTATTAGTATTTTTACATTACACTGTGCCCCGCGCTCTATTAAAGAAAATGACATGAACATTCCCACAAGGCCTGTGGGCATGTGCACAGGCCTTGTGTTGGGTAAACACCGAGGTGTGGGGGCATCAAACAGTGCGAGTCACAGCAACTCGCCAATAGTGACCTTTCACGTCCCGCGGCGCACCTTAGGCGCATCGTTTAACTACAATCCATATTCCCTATAATGGGACTTCACTATTAACGAACTTGGGATACGGATATGAGTGAATGGATAACAAAGAAAACCCACATAATGTGGCAGTGGTCGCACCTTCTTCAAGTAGGTTGCGTTCAGAAAGGCACTCAACGTTGGTGGACGCTTTGTTGGCATTTTAAAGGTCATCCAGCTCGTAGTCCGTTTCCTGTCCTATTCTCTGTTTCTCAATGTTAGCGTAGAGACGATGTTCGCGAGAGCAACAATAAGTGACGGACTGACGACAAAAAGAAAAGAAATAAAAGAAAAACTGGACGTTTTGCCGTAGCGGGGTCAAATATACAAAAAGCAAAACAAAAATGTATTTTTCTGTGTGTTCACTTCTCATTTTCTTCTTTTTGTGAATTTCTTGACACTTAAGTCTGCATTGTTGTCGTAGGTCGTTTCCCGATCTGCGTCGCGCCTCAGCGAGGCAATCTTTACTTCCGCAAAACCACCCCTTCCTTTTGTTTTGAGGATTTTTTTTGGGGAAACTCTGGGAAACAAAAGGCGCCTTTGGGAAGGCGAGGGGAAAACCTTCACTGTACCAACTTTGGGCTGAAATATGAGTCACAATCGGCAAAAAAGCGATGTTTTCACGAGATCAATCAAAGTCACCGCAGCTAATCGAAGCTAGTAATAGGATTTGGTTGCTCGAAAGAATGCTCACGTTTGCTCGTGCCACGCCCACGCCACTTCATATCGAAAAACTCGGAAAAATGGCGGAATATCAAAAATGTATTTGAGATAATCAGTACAAGATACTCAGAAATGTAATTAATATAGAGTATCAAATACCCTCGATCAAAAGTATTTGCAAGATACCAAGATACGTCAAAAAGTATTTAAAATAGAGTATCTCGAGTAGAGTATTTGAGATGGGCACAAGACTGCATGCAACTATGCCTATGTCTTTTGTTGATGCACCTGGAACCATAAATTACAAAACCGGAAAAAATAAAACAATCAAATTTTGTTATTAATTAACCTTCTGTGACAATGAAATTAAACTACAAGCATTTACAGATTCATTAAAAAGATATGTTTAATATCTATCTTGAATGGATTGCTATGTTTTTATTGTAAATGTCCCATTCTTGCAAGCACATCAATTGCAGTGATCGAAATAAAACAGAGGCATCTGGACATTTGGGATGCGAGTCACCTCTCCATGGCCATTGCTAACCTGGCTGCTAGCACGCTATTTCACAATGTCACCAAATACTTTACCAGAAAAAATACATTCGTCTCCATTCATTTACGCCAGCGCACCAGCAGTTTTGCTCTGTGGGTGCGCTGCTACTCTCCTAGCGGTGTAGACACCAGGCATCTGAGAGAATGCATGATGATCACACTGTCCACACCGTAGAGCAGTCATGCCGCACCAAGGGAGAGGGCTGCCGTGGGCACACCAAAAAAGCCGAGACAGTAGAGGCAGCTGCCTCGACCAGTGCTCCAGGGGTCCGCCACCATAGATGGCAACAGTCATCTATTCTTGCCATCAATCGTCCCAATAGAACGATCGCACTAAAGGCCCTGTCACACTGAGGCAGCAGTTGGACAACTCTATCCGCCAACACGAGGAAATTATGTTGCCAGCGACCCTGTCACATCGTGGCAACAACAACGGTCGGGCAACATGGTGCTGCCGGCCGGCAACCGTGTTCGCCGATTTGTTGTCCGACCACCCTGTCACACCATGCTGACGGCGGAGACAACACGGGGAACGCTCCGTTATCTTGATTGTTTACCTTCGTTCCTGTGCGGCACGGCGGCGGTGCTGGAAATGTGACTATACAAAGTGCTAGTTCGTTCGAAAGGCCAGAAATTACCACGGGACGACATCAACCAAAGACTGTGATTAGAAAACTTGACACGGGGAGTATTATTTACCTTTTATTTGATCAAAATGTTCTTCATTCGCTGACAAAGCAGATAGCCTAAACCGAGGAAAGTGATATCGCTGATGTATGTTAGGAATTTGCGCCACCGTATGAAGTGTTTCTGTCCGGTTCTTTCTTTCATGCAATTTCTATTTCTACTGTAAAATTGAGCTAGCACCGGCAGCACCCCAAGAGCGTCTTTTGTAGCGTGGTGTTGAGCTGAGCTAACAGTGCTTAAAAACTCCGACACCGACACGATCAGCCTTCATAACAATAGATGGAATAAATATTTTTCGACGCTGTCTATTTGCATACTTCCTGCTATGTGATCACTTCATTCCCCAAGATGTCCTTAGTATTTTTGAAAAAAAAAATCAGGTGTCCGGTAGCGGCTGTTTCCAAGTTCCAAGCATCAACCATCATCATCAGAGTGGTCACTTTAATGCTTTGATTTTTCAATCTTTGCTTTTCTGAATTATTTTTATTCTACTTCATCAGCGGATGAGTAGGCATGCCATTTCATTTCTCTAGCAGTAATGTGAGCTGGTCACTAGGCAGTTCTAATATCAACACCAGTCTGAACGTTCATGACCATGGATGTGACTTCCGCAATTATTGCACAGTAACAACATTCATAAAATTATTTTAGCTGCACGCCAGCCTTAATTATTGTTAAATAATGTTTTCCAAGCCGTTATTTCAGTTAGATGTTATTGATAGGGAACTGGCTCTGGCATCGAAGCTATGCGTGTTGTCGTGCTGCCGGCCCGAAATTCGCTCAGCCAGCGATCAGGGCAACACACAATGTCCAACGCAAGTTGCTGCTGTTTTTGTTGCCGAAAGCTATCCTACCGAGGCAACATTTTCGTTGTCGCCCATGTTGTGCAGGTGTTGCTGCGATGTGACAAGTTTATTGGACACCACGGGGATCAAGCAACAAGTTGCCCGACTGTTCGACAACGTGCTGTGTTGTTCGACAACGTCACGCGCAAAGCTCCAGCTGGGTTCTCCCACATGCAGAATTGTGAAGTTCCTTCAATGCGTTGTGGCAGTGGCAGCTGAACGAAACTGGCTGGTGAGATCAGTCTATTCAAAGGGAAAAACCCTGAGGCTGCTGCGCATCCAGTTGTTGCAACCACGCAAAGTCTTTTCGTGCCAAGGCCATTGGATTTTTATGGAGTGAGATATTTTCGTAGCAGAGTATTCGGCGCCATGTCACAACCTGGTGGTTTTCAACACCCATGGGCTATAGACGCTTTCAGGCAGATGTGCATGGGCGCCGCCATAACCGACCTTCAGTTTTTATTTCATCTTAGTCCGTTCGCTTCACTTCATCATTGCCACAGCACGACAGGTAATTGCCACAACGAGTGCTACTGTGTCCTTTTCCCCAGCATAGGCATTTGGGGAGGCTGGTCAACGCCCACTTCAGTGGCTTGGCATCTCGGTAAGATTAGAGAAGGTCGGCTATGGCGACTCAATCTGGCGCGTGTTTAAAGCATCTATATAATTTCTCTCCACTTTCAAAGACTTCTGTTACATCTGAAAAATGAGAGGTTGAAAAGAGGGATGGAGAAGAAAGTCAGAAGAAAGGAGAGGTGAAGCAAAGCGACTGACCGAATCGTCCTGGGCGAGCTAACACAGGACACCTGTTTGTGCGAAGATTGGGCTGGGGTGGTGTGTTGCCTAACCCGGGGGGCCCTTGAAGGAAACCTAGCCCGGGCTTAGCTCAACTGCCAAGATCCCAGTTGACGCCTGGCACTGCCAGGCATGCAGGGGGTCTGAACCTATGCTGGGCTCGGGGATCATGATGATTGGTGACGCCACTCACCAAACACTTACAAGCGCACAGGGCCCCTGTGGCAACGCAACCCTGTAAAAAAGCATTCAATACAAGTAGATACTAATCGAGCCAAGCGAGATAGATACACTTCAACTGAAAAAAAAAATAATTAAAGCACAGCTCAGACATATGATGGACGCCCAACTGTGGTTGTCTGTCACGTCCAATGCATTTTACATGCTCCAAGTGAACTAGAGAAAGTAGGAGTGTCACAATGACAGCATTTTAAAATCATAGATTATGTTGTCATCATAGATGAACTCACAGCTACAAAGTAAAATGTGCGCAAAATACTGAACGCTGAGCTGAAGTATGCACGGATTTCTTAACCCAAATACCTAACAATGCTTTTGTTTAACTTGTCTTTCTAATGAAGTGTGACACCTCTTTTTCAGTAGGAAATGGAATATACTCATGTGAAACCTATTAATTTATGCTAAATCTGGGTCATTCTTCCTCTGTAGTGTGCCAGGTTGCTCAAAATGAAATCATGTGGTTTCTCGGTCTCAAGAAAAATAATTTCCAAGGCTAGTGCAGCCTTAGCAAAGCATTTTCTTGAGGCTTCTTTAAAGAGACCGACTGAGTTACTTTGGAACAAACCAGTCAATGAATAGATTATGGACAAACAGAATCAAGATTAGACATTCCACTGAAACGGGTAACCAAGTGAAATCACCAATTAGCTGAATGCGCAGACGGTCGTAACCTGCCAACTTGATAGCCTCCACCAAAAGCCCTTTTGATTGCATCAGTTGCCAAAGTAAACGAGAAACACATGCACAATAAAGAGAGGAATTGTACGATGGTTCCCACATCAATCGTAGCTGGCGTCCTATGACACTGTGACATGACATGTCCTGATGTAACATTCTGGTGAGCTGGCCTTCATTATTGTCTATCACCAAAAGGTGCCTACCGGACACTACTGTGTAGTAGGAGGTACAATTTGGGACGCAGTCTTTCCTCGAAATGAGCTTCGGTCACTTTCCATGGTCCCAGGTGTTGCTTGGGGTCTCGTGAAATGACAGCCCCGGCACGTCCTTGCCCATACGTACCACGACATATGCCAAAAACAGCACCAAGAATACAAGGACGCTCGAGAGGCTTATTCACGTCGTTCACATTTTCTGTCTTGTATGAGGAGGCGGCGCACCATGTGGTGATAGTTGGCAACCGGCAATTGAGCAGGCATTATCAGCATACAGGAGGCTGCGCTCAATGACACCTATTCAGGCATGTCAGTCATGAAGAGCTTGGCAAACACCATCTTTGGGTTTCCCGGTGTTGACCAAGGCAGTTAAGACCATGTAAGAAGTTGCAAGGCATATGCAAAATTCTATTAAATGCCTGTGGTGCAAGTTCGGGTCAGCAAGTTGGATACCGAGCAACACTGAACACGACTTGAGATGTAGTATGCTGTACCGCTGGAGTGTTATACGTAATACTGATCGTGGTCCACTTGGACACAAAACAGATAGAAGTATCGGCCGAGACCACAGTGGAAGCTTGGTGCAACATCTTTGGTTTATTTGGACAGCCAAGGACACTGGTGTTGGACAAAGGACCCTATAGTTTATTAGTACTGTTTTCAAACAGTTTTTACAGCGGTCATGTACAGCATCCCACCCCTACTTTGTGTCACCCGCAGTTCGACAGGTTAGCCGAGCATGCAAAATGTAAAGTCAAGGGGGACATTCACGAGGTTCGGCCTTCGCAGCCTTGAAACCAGGCTTGTAAGCACTTCCCCACTATTGTTGCAGTTCCACTGCTGCAGGACCTCAGCAAAAGATAGGAAGCACTCCTCTGAGCAGTTATTCGGCTACTGCATCTGATCCCAGACTGATTTTTGTCTATATGCATTTGGACTCGTCCTCGCTCGGGAGGGGCAAGCACCCTTTTGGTGCGGGAGAAGCTGTGTGGGCACGCAGTTTCGGCCTATGGTAAATTCCTGAAGTTGTCTGCTCGCTTGGTGGTATACGAATGACAACAGTAGGCATCCCAAGAGGATAGCACCAACAGCACGCGGATCAGCTCTGGACACGGCATCCCCACAAGTGGACCAGCCTGCCAGTATAGTCATTTTTTGACAGAGAGGCGACACTGTTGGAGATTCGGTGGTTCAATGATCTAGCTACTTCTGTGCAGCAGGAGACATCCAAAACGGGCCGGTAGAGTGGCCAAGTGATGGGATACCCTGACGGGAGACGAGTAGTAGCCGGAATTCACGGTCAGCGTCGACCCTGCCGGCGACAGAGCAGACGGGATTGACTTTTAGGTTTAGGTTTGATTACTGAGCAGAACATCAGAACTGAAGAACAAGAACGGCAAAAGAGGTACGAGCTCGGGCTTGAGCTTGCGCTCATAATATCACAAATAATGTCCGCAATGATGCAACAAACTAGTAAACGCCAATTATTATATTCTCCCTTCCCTATTTATTTCTTTAACAAAACCTCAACAAGGACATTAAGGAGTACAGAATCGAAACTTGAAATATCCCCAGAACAGTTCAAAATGGGTGAAATATGATCCATGATATCCGTCAACAATAATCACATGCTTGTATTTTCAGCAGATGGCTATATTTTTTGTTCCAACCGACGGATTTTTGCGAGCGCTTCAAAATCAGCCATCGAGCTGGCGCGATGCGTCTCGGGATATTTGCTCGTGACGTGACGCTCACAACATCACAGGCCCACACCGCCCACACACGGCCAGGGGTACCGTAATTACGATCGTCGTCACTATGTGGTGCCAGCTTTATCGTCAATGCATTACAATCCCGCCGAGTGGGAATACCCGAGGTATGACGTATATATACTAAAACTGAGAAGTGCGCCAAGTGCCGCTCGCTCCTGCGCGCCTCCATCGGACACGCTGCGCCTCCATCGGACACGCTGCGCCGTGGCGTTGCTCCTGATGGCCCCGTGACATGGGACATTCCAATGAAGCTCGGCCCCCCAAACTCGCAGGTGGTATTGGGAAATCGTTTTATTCATTTTAAAATTGCTTTTCTTGCATTTACGGACGAAAGACTGCTGTTTGTGAGCTGCTGTCATAAAGGAGACCACGTCTACACAAAGAAATAGGCGTTAAAATTTCGCTTCCGCACCAAAGAAAAAACTACTGCTCTCCCTTTATTATTATTTTTTTAACAATAGCTACAGGGAGACTATCATGATAAAACATAAGAACGCGACACTTATCGTTGGAAACACACAAGCACTCAACAAGAAATTATATTGAAAAAAACTGCATATTCGTGGAAAGATTGTCATATTTGAGATATTTGGAGTCGTAGAAAAATTTCGGCTCAACGGCTGCTGTTAAGGTCAGAGGTGTTTATTATGAAAGCGTTTTTTTAGAAGCAAACACCAAAAGAGAAACAATTATTTTCACAACAATGCGATTCACTGAAAGCACCCTTCATGAATGGAGAAGATGCCAGCTCCTTCGCGGACGGGCAGCCGTTGATGAAGCTTCGTGGCACGTCCTGGTGCGCACTGGTTCTTCGCCATAGAGTATCGAGCGAGGAGGCCAGTGAAGACAGCGGCCGTCTTGTAAACGCCAAGTTCACGGGAGGCCGGAGCTGGGCGGTCATCTTGCGCGCCAACTATATTTCATTCTCCCTTAAATTAAGCTGAGACTGCGGTGGAACCTACGTTCTCGTTGGACCAATCATACATCTCTCTTTCGTCCCAAGATCACGCTCCCGCTCATACCCACGCGCAGAGAACTGGGTTAGGTGATGAAAGGGAGGTGGCTGATTGGTACGGTGGGGACGTAGTTTCCACTGCAGTCTTAGCTTTGGGGTGAACAGAGTATAGGGCACCATGTCTCAATGCAATGAAATTTCGTGAAGTCCAAAAACGGGTACAACAGAGCGACTGGCCGAAGGGAAAAGATCAGACGGTTTGAAAGGCCACGTCTTGCGGGGCAGACGAGTAAACTGAACGATCACGAGCGTTGGAACACCGTGAAGAAACCCAGGGGCTTATTTGCTGCCCTGAAAGAACTGAAGGAACACAAGCGTTGGAACACCGCAAAGAACCTTAGAACCTTATATACTGCCTTAAAGAAAACTGAAAGAGCACGAGCGCAAGAACGTCGTGAAAAAACCCTGGGGGCTCTTTTTCTGCCCTGGAAAGAGTTAAACAGTCGAAAGAACGGGATGGGCCGACAGGCTCGGCCAACGCTCCAAAACGTACTAGCGGCCGACGCACCGAAATGTAGTGATTCTCTAATGGAGAGGCGACGATATTGATGGTTCGGCAGAACATCAAAACTGAAGAACACGAACGGCGAAAGAGGCGAGAGTTCGGGCTCCAGCTGGCGCGGGCTCCAGCTGGCGCTTATAACAACACTAATAGCGTCCGTGACGACGCAACAATCCAGTAAAAACCAATTACTACACTGCCACCGAACTGAAACCCGCTACTAAATTGGAAAGTTAACGGGCTACGTACGCAGGACCGGGAGATCAGAAAAACGACGGGTGCAGCTCATAAATTCAACCAGTTCGGGATGAGGAAAACCGTACGGGCGACACGGACACATACCTCTGAGCATGTTTACCATGCCGATCGTCGGTCTCAGTGTTCAATGGTTTAATATAATCAGATATACGACTAGTGATAAAAAAAACAAAAAACAAAAAAACAAAAAAAAAACAAGCTGTACAATAAAATACGGCAAAAATAATATTTTTACCCCATTTCTGCAGATACTCACGTCAAGCCCGTCAAGTCAAGAGTCGATCGCTGTTGACCAGTGTTGCTGCTCGCGATGACAAACTTTTTATTCCACCAATTCACGCGAATTGCACAACAGATGTGATCTTGGCAGATCTTGAAGGATGACGAAAGCTAAAGAATAACATATTTTATGGTCTTTTTGTAGTTTTCTCAGTTACTCATTTACGACTGCCTGCAGGTAAATATCGGATTCGAAAGTGACCACCCTCGTCGTAACCTGCAGAAAAGTGGTCGTTCCACAGCGGCTCGGGGTCGACACTTTGCCCAAAAGCTTGTCACTCGCTTTTTGGGGTCGTCAAAGCCCCAAAACGGTATTTTGATTATTCAGGGTAGTTGTTTTTTCTTAGAGTGTAATCACCCTAGATGTCTTCACCTGAGACAGACAGACATGTAGGCACACTACGCTAACCTTACAATAGACCGGTCTCACCAACCAGTTTCACTGCGCCACTGCTGCCGCAATGCATCGAGGGAACCTTAGTCTTTCTGCACGTTCGACAACCTCGCTGGAGCTTTGCACGTGTGGAGCATAAGACAGCACGAGCCCTCTCATACACTACCGTTTGCGTTCTGTGAACTAAAGTTATGGCCGCGTCACGCACGCACCGAACGGTTGGTGAGATCCGCTGATCTCAATGACAATTGTTGGATCGCGCATCCGCGCTCCGCGAGTACGGCCACCGGACGGCCATCTTGCATGCATTTCTTTTTCTTTCGTTTTGCTAGCGTTGCAGAGGCCGGTGGCAGCGTGCTAATGACACGTTTCCTACTCGTTCGTCGTTATTCCCCGAAGACGTTCTAAAGATCCTGTGAGAGCCGTAATACATTGCCATTGAGAACACGTGGGAATTTCTACGAAAGCGCAGTGCCGCAGGAAAAAGGCACAACTCGTCGAAAGCAAGTTTTGCCGGTCTCGCGTTGTGTTCAAAACTTCCTTGGCACGCAGAAGTGCTGTGTCTCTGTGCCTTCGCACGCTTGGATATCGATCAAGAATCGACGCCGTGTGGATGTGTTTTGCGAGTGCAATGTGCGTGGAGCCGTATGTGCCTCTAGATCAGCGTCTTATTTTACTCTGGCGACTGCATATTTGCGGCACTTGCGGTCCAGAAACGAGCTTGGTGCAGCGTCCAGTAGCGACGGAAGGTACGTCATTTTTTCGGCGTTAGACGATTTACAGAATACCGCGCACAACAGCTCCTCATCATTGATCAGTGCTGGCTCATTATCAACCTACCTAATTGCACTTGACGCTTAAGCGCGGCTCGCCTAATTGTGATTGGTCAACAGATTGTACAGGACCATATGGGCCGCGCTTCAAAGATTTTCATTCCCGCCGTCTTGCACTTTTGCCTTCTGAAACACTCCTTGCTCCACAGCGTTGCTCTATTCCTGCTCCCATGTGATTCCCATGTAATCCATTAGAGTAGATTTGGAACATAGTCATGATGAATAGTGCATAAAAGCACCTAAATATCCCCCCTTTTATTTATGGCAACTCACCGGAACAGCAGGCCGATCCAGGACTCCGTGCCCGTGCATGTATATATATATATATATATATATATATATATATATATATATATAGATATATATATATATATATATATATATACCGGGTGTTTTTGCGAAGACTTTCGAAAATCCTAAAAATTAGGGCGATTGAAAAAAGAAGAATCTTACTTCGGGAACAAACTACCAGCCACGGCGGACGTCAGGAATTGCCAAAAACCTACTAATTAGCCAGATAATTAATTAAAACTTGTTAATTAACTTTTTAATTAGTGGAAATAGACATATGATTCCAATTAGAAAGTTGCTGAGCGTTATCGAAAACCACTAAATCAGTCATTTTCAGAAAGACTTTAAGCGCTTGAGAAGAGTAATAGCGCACTAAAATTACCACTCGTGGAGCAGGTACAAGGCTGGGGCTAGATAAGAGGCGGAAAAATCGCGCGGGCGCCTTATCGCAACCCCTAGCCTTGTACCTGCTCCACGAGTGGTAATTTTAGTGCGCTACTACTCTTCTCAAGCGCTTAAAGTCTTTCTGAAAATGACTGATTTAGTGGTTTTCGATAACGCTCAGCAACTTTCTAATTGGAACCATATGTCTATTTCCCCTAATCAAAAAGTTAATTAACAAGTTTTAATTAATTATCTGGCTAATTAGTAGGTTTTTGGCAATTCCTGACGTCCGCCGTGGCTGGTAGTTTGTTCCCGAAGAGAGTTTCTTCTTTTTTCAATCGCCCTAATTTTTAGGATTTTTGAAAGTCTTCGCAAAAACACCCGGTATATATATATATATATATATATATACAGGGTGTTTCAGAGAACGCAGGCCAAATCACTCCTGCGAATACTGCTCATCGCAACGAGAAAAGGCTTGTGGCGTTGTGATCCTGGGCCAGGGGCCCATTTAAGAAAATGATTAAAGTCCGGGATAATTAACTTCTTAATTATTTTTGTCTAATTAACTTTTTTAAGATTGTGTTTAAGGGCATGGTTTAAATTAGAAAATTTCTCAGCATCACCGAAAACCACTAAACCAACAAATTGCAGAACGATAGAAGGCACGCGAAGCATTTTACGGCTTTCTGAAAAACCGCACAAATTCGACGGGTTTTTAAGTTTCGGTTTGTTATCGGAGCGCATCTCGGCCCCGGCAGCACAGCGCCCCGTGGAGAGATAGTGCAACCAGACTCTGCTGCGTCGCGCGATGACAGCGCAGCAGAGGTTGGTTGTACTATCTCTTCGGCGGGGCGCGGTGCCGTCGGGGCCGAGATGCGCTCCGATAACAAACCGAAACTTAAAAACCCGTCGAATTTGTGCGGTTTTTCAGAAAGCCGTAAAATGCTTCGCGTGCCTTCTATCGTTCTGCAATTTGTTGGTTTAGTGGTTTTCGACGATGCTGAGCAATTTTCTAATTTAAACCATGCCCTTAAACGCAATATTAAAAAAGTTAATTATGGCAAAATAATTAACAAGTTAATTATCCGGGACTTTAATCATTTTCATAAATGGGCCCCTGGCCCAGGACCAAAACGCCACAAGCATTTTTTCGTTGTGATAAGTAGTTTTTGCAGGAGCGATTTGGCCTGAGTTTTCTGAAACACCCTGTATATATATATATATATATATATATATATATATATATATATATATATATATATTTAGTTTTGTGTTTGGGCCGATACACGTTGGGAATGGGTTTGCGTTTTAAGGCCGTAGGAACATGGCCATTTATGTCAAGCACTTTTAAAATATTGAATACGCGTACTTGCTTTCAGGTAATTACAAGATAAATAAAGAAATGCCCGAAGCATTTTAAGCACGTCTGTGATAGCCAGCCGTTCGTAACGAAAGCTTAGAACGGGCAGTTTTGGCGAGGGTGGCCACAACGTTGCAAGTAACACGGTACAAAAAAAAAAAAAGAAAAGAGGTATTTTAAATTATGCATTTTTGGTAGAGAAATAAATAAAACCCCTAAACACGCCGATTATGGTAATAGGCAGTTTTCGCATAGCGTTACCGCAGGCTACCTTTAACTACAGTCTGCAAGGCAACGCTCGTGGCGCGCGCTGAAAATTCTGCTTCAAAGGCGCAGCGCGAGCCTCCGGTTGTAATACAACACCGCACGGTAGCCTGCGGTAACAAACTTCCTATCAAAGCTATAGAGCAGGTTGATCACGTGTTGCGATACATTAAAACCGCGACAGTGAACAGCGAGTTGCGAGCCTGTTATACGAAGGCATCAATACTGTGAACGCTGCTCTTCCGAAGCTTGACGGTCACCGAGCGCGGCTCACTTTTTAGAGCACTAATGGCCAGGCAAGGCGCAAACACAATATCTTCATGACCTTTAAAAATATTCTGCCACAAACAGTAACGAGGCCGGCGCGCAAAACGCGCACCACAAAGCTTCGCCAGTCGAGGTTTCTGCAACTTTTAAATATCAGCATGCTCATTTTGCTAACGAGCATCAACATCTCCGTCACCTGTAATATCACCCTGCCTTAACTACTTCGCGTTTGCAGACAAATAAATCATTTTTAGCGCACTGACCAGCGTCAGCGAGCAGGCGCACGGGAAACCCTGGAGAATCTATCCCCGTCTCTTCCGCCATCTTTGAACTACCGCCCCGCGTTGGAGTTGCGAATAGTGCGGAGGACGAGGATTCTGACGGCCCCGGTGACTTCGAGTGATCCGCTGCGCAGAGCCCGTCGCCCGCCTGCGTGCATAAAGACGATTTATGCGTCAACCGCTTTTCGAGTGCTCGTTGCGTCAATTATAGGTCCTGGTAGCGGTCTAAACGGCCCTTTTCAGGGCCCCCATATTTTGCAAACGGAACTGTTTTCTGAATGCGGAACCCCGTGTCTCTGTAATAAGTTCACAGGAAAGACCCAGCAATGGTATGTGGTCGGTCCCCAGCTTGGATATCGCGTGTTATGATTCGAATAAAAATTGTTCTGGCTTATTTCGCGCCTTTGATTCAAATAAATGCCGCCGTTGCAGTCGTCCCGCGGTGTTGTTGCTTGCTCAATCGCCGTCGGCGTGTCTCAGCTTCGTCGTCTTTGCCAGCGGTGCACCGGCGAAGGCGGTTGATCTGACACCGCGTTCGGCTTTGGCTAGCAGACGGGGGGGATTGGTGGCCGAGCGACGTGAGCGATCGAAAGCGTCGCTGTGATCGGTCTTTCACGATAGACCGAATCTAGAACGTCAGCAAAGAATTTGCCATGGACGGAAATAAGATTAATGTAAGAACTTTAATTTTGACGGTGTTGGCAGTGTTCGTTCGAGAGTGCTATGATTTCAAGCTTCCACCATGCCCATTACAAACACCATCGAACTTGTTCACAAGGTAATGACGTCACGAAAGGTAACCGAACGAGGGCGCCACCGAAACATCTCGCCGCTAATAGCGCACACCAACTCAGAGCACGTGGAGCGAAAGCTCGCGCTGCAGAACCCAGGATCCTGGGTCGCTAAACTCGTCAAGCACAACTTTGTGCCCGCAGTTTGCGGAACGTGCTAATTGGACTGTCGCGACACTGACGTCGCGCCAAGCGAGGTGTCAATCATTCGAACGCTCATTTTTTTGAGAGAGGCAGCATGTAGCAAAGTTCGTCGAGGCGCGCGTGCGGCGCGTGAGGGACGCGGGGAGCCCGCTGATTGAACGGCTTCGCCGATGACTTAGCGCCCCTTTATCCCTACATCCCTACGCCAAGCTAAAATTAATGCTTCGCAGATTGTCCCTAGGCGACCTGCTGACGCTCAATATCCCTCCGAAGTTTGTGTAAAAAAGAAACCTCGTTTGTCGAAGTTGTCGCTGACGTCAAAGTGACGTTTCCGAACTTCGCGAGAGCCGTTGCTTGAGCTCCAGATCTTCGCTGGGGATCGAGGCGAAGTTAAGCTTTGTCAACATGGCGGTGCCGTACGCTGCGGCCGAGCTTATCTTCCGCCACCATCGGCGTCGCTACTCAGACCACCGGGGACGCCTTTCAACTCCCCGACGACGACTTTCGGCGACAGTACCGGCTATCGAAAGCCGTTGTGCGTTGACTCTGCGACGAGCTTCGTTCGCCGCCTCGGACCGTGGAACAACAAGTTCTCTGCGTGCTCCGGTTTTTCGGAACCGGTAGCTTTCAAGGCATGGTGGCGACTGACGAGCACCTGTCAGTCTCCCACATGACTGTGAGCCGGGCGTCAGAGTTTTTGCGGCTGCCATCGTTTTTTTTTTTTTCTGTAATATTCGAAGGGGTACTAATAACCTGGTATACAATTCAGAATGTTGGGAAATAAACAAGAACCGGGTCAATTCTTGGGTAGGGTCGAGTCTCCCGGCAGCTGTCAGAATTGGCGGTCAAATCAGTTAACCGAACGACGTGTCATCGACAGATCGTTTTATCGGCACGCGATGTAATCATGTGAAAGAGATTTTCTTCCGTTAGAGGTATATACACGTTAAACATTTTCACACCTTTATACATGTAAGTGGGGTGTCCCATAACTAGCACCCTAATAAGTGTAGCAATAGACCTTATAAAAAATGTAAACCTCACACCTCTAAAAATGTGTGATTTTAAAACAAGTTTCTTAAGGCTGCGGTCCCACGGCAGCCATCTTGAACAAGGCGTTAGTTCAACCAATAGATGGCGACACGCACCCGTGGGGTGGCCGAAACATTGGTTCACAGTGGGATGGCTCGAGCACCATCACGTTCCCCTCGTGGCCTTGCTCGCGCCGCTGCCAGCTGTGCTCAGATAGCTCAAGTAGCGTGGCCCAGCAAACGGATGTATGCGAGAATGTCAGGCTGGGTATAAATTGTTCTCTGATATAGGGAGATGCGGTTCGGCGGTTGTAACGGGCTTTCGCAATAAATCTTACCAAGAAGGAATCAAATGTTGATTGACGTGTCAATATCCTATCAATAAAAATTTCCTCTGCAGGAATGCACGCTCAGTAGACTCAACCAGGGGAAACGGACGTCAAGTAAACTGCTTCGCGATTTACGGTACTTACCTCATAATTTTAATGACGACTAAAATAATGTCACGAAATATTGTGTTTCACGGGATCCGGAAGATGTTGTAAAGGTTGTTACATTGTAGTTCCCTGAAAACAAACGCCGTTGCAATATTTTCGGAAGTACCGACACACATAATGTTGTAAGCACAGCTTAGGAAAACCGTCAGAAGAAATAGGAAGACGTTTATTTGCAATGAAGACGCTATGAATGAACGGCGTTTAGCGACGCCAAGTTATGAGCGTTCGGGAATTTATAAGTTGACGTGATTGCTAACTATGGACATGCGGACAATGAAGACCAGTTTTGTCGGGAGATGGTGTTGCGGTGATGACCTGATATCGGACGACTCATGGCAGACGAACAAGCAAGTTTCTTCTCAGCGAATGGTAAGTGTCCAGTGTCAAGCACAACACGTGGCTACCAACGTTGTCGACATTTCGAACACTTGCCGCTATCGACAAAAGTCCTAGTACCTGGGCTAACTTTGTGGAAAGACTCGAAGTCTTCCTTGAATCCAACGCCATCATGAACAGTAACTAAAAACGATCCACTATTCAGTCGGTGGGTGGTGAAACGTATCCATCTACGGAGTCATGGGCGATGCGTGCTCTAAGTGGCTGTAAGTCTACACGATGCCTGCCACGACGTCCAAACACGTCATTGACGTTCTACGGTCTCTTTTACCTACTTTTGCGCTACCGAAAATACTTTTCTCTAATAACGCGCAAAATTTTGCTTCAAATAAAATAAACAAGGTTTTGAAGAAAAAAACCGGCATGAGGCATCACATTAGTGCACCATACCATCCTGCAACTAACGGGCAAGCAGAGCAGATGATGTGCGAAACGAAAAAAAGCCCTTTTGAAGCTTACGGAAGAAGCAGTTCAGTGAAGAATCGCCAGGTTCTTGTTCCGGCAGCACGCGACGGTCTCATCTTACACGAAAAAAAAAAACCCGCCGAAGCAATATTCGGCGGACGAAGAGCCACACCCCTCGATCTCATATTACTGTAGCCTACGAACAAAGATCGAGAGATTCCCAGATAGAGAGTAATGGCAGTTTAATCGGTCGGACAACTCGTCTACGTGAGGAATTTCAGCGGAAGTGGGGCCTTCCATGTAAAACTTGAGTAGAAAAGGCTCTATGTTGGTTGACCAGAAGGTGTCATCTCTCTGAATACGTTGGATATTAATGACCTTCAGTGTAAATATAACTAAATCACAAAACTCTCTTTGTGTATTGTTTAACTGCCCTTGTATTTGACAGTAGAAGCTATAGTGGTGATATGGACCTTTCACACCAAGCTCCTTTTTCTTATTTTTCGCCTCAGACTCCTTTGCGGTTTAAGTATGCTTCAAGAATCTTTTGGAACGGGGACACTTTACGTCAACGAGGCCATTTGTTCCAAGTAGTCAATCAGGGAATGCTGCTAGAAATCCGTCCCTCATATTAACGAATAAGCCGCACTTTTGCACAGTGCAGTTGTCCTGTTCAACGCACAGTTGTAAAGCAGCATCCTCGTTGATTCTACCTTATACTGTTGCGGGTGAAGAAAGTCTTTGGGTACACGATACTTGAAAAAAGTCTGGCACTGTACGTTGTGGTTCGACACCCACTAATGTCGCTGTCCTTATGGTGCCTCATCAATCTATAATTACCTCGTCACCTCATATTGCTCCTCATCTACAGTAAGTACAATAGGCTACCGCCGTATTACAATCCAAGAATTGAAAAATTTAGTCGTTCAGTCCTTCAACAAGTTTATTATTTATACATTGTTATTACGTTTCATTACCTCGAGACGATCGACGTCCATCGTCGATCTTCAAATACTTATACCTGTATATAAATTAGACGCACAAGAAGGGGGAGGGGGGGGGGGGGGGGTCGGTGGCCGAGTGCATGGTCTAGCGCACACCAGCTCGGAGCACTTGGAGCGAAAGCTCGCGCTGCAGAACCCACCCCGCCTCTGCCCGTTTCGATCTGGAAGAGCATCGTACCGGCGTGCGGTCGTGTATCACTACTGCGTGGTGCACGTTAAAGACCCCAGGTTTGCGGCTGTACCGCACTGGCTAAATTGTTCATCTAAAGCTGAGACACCAGACGCCCACTAAGGCAGACTAACTTCCGGCTGTATAAACATACACACAACAATTTGCAATTAGACGCATAATAACAAAGAACACAGCGTGCTGCATCTTTTCTTTTGGTGCCTTTTTTTTTTTTTTAACCAGCGCAAGCTCGTGCGTTCTTTCTTTGAGACGGTTACCGCTCATTCACACTGGAAGCGGATCCGCGTTCGCAAAGCGGTTGCGAACGCGGTTGTATAAAGATCCAGTACAATTGCACGCGCACTCGATGACGTTGAGTGCGCGTGCAGTTGTACTGGACCTTTATACACGCTTTCAGGCAGCTGTGCATGGGCGCCGCCATAACCGACCTTCAGTTTTTGTTCCCTCTTAGTCCGTTCGCTCCACCTCATGATTACCACAGAAGGACAGGTTAGTGCCATTTTAAGTGTTACTGCGTCCTTCTCCCTAGCAAAGGCCTTTGTAGAGCCTCGTCAACGCCCGCTTCGGTGGCTCGGCATCTCGGTAATACAAGAGAAGGTCGGCTATGGCGGCTCAATTTTGCGCGCGCTGAAAGCGTCTATACAACCGCGTTCGCAACCGCTTTGCGAACGCGGATCCGCTTCCAGTGTGAATGAGCGGTTAGAACGGTCGCACATAAAACCCGCGTTTCTCCTACCCGCCCGCTTCCTCCTCTCATTATGTGTATTTTGTTATAACTAAATAAGCTATATTGATGGTGTATTATTCATATTTACTTTCAGTTTCAGTCACGGAAAAGGAGTTTCGCGGGAACTAGAGCCAATAAATGAGCTGCGCTTAGAGTATCGGCACTCTCTTCCCCGACAGTGCTGTGAACGCCGCCATTTTGTTGCTTGTGCAGAGCAGGCGCAACTGGCGATCGTCATGATTCAAAAGTGCGAGGTCCTCAGCATTAGATTCGGTGTTAGGAAGCTCATGTAACGTTGCTTTGCTTTGTCGAAAACTGTTGAAAGTGGAGGACGGAAAAGCGTTTCTTGTGATTTTAGATAAAGCTTCAAATAACTGGCAACCATGAATGTAAGCCACAATAAGGCCAAGTGTCGCTACTCTGAAGCGTAGCTTATTTAATGACACTATTCATGCTCTTGTTCAAGAGGCTTGTAATACCTGGAGGGGCCATGACGTAAGCACCGTGGATTCCACAAGCCACTACCTTTTGACACCTGCCTCTTCTTCATTGTTCCCGCTTGTGCCAGTAAATAAGCTGCGGTTCCGAGTAACGACACTTGGCTTAAAATTGTGGCTTAAAATCATGGTTGCCAGTTATATGGAGCTTTATCTAAAATCACAGGAAACGCTTTTCCGTCCCTCACAAATGTTTAAACAACCCGCGACAGAGCATTTCAATATTGCATCAGCTTCCTAGCACCGCATCTAATGCTGAGGAAATCGTACTTTTGGATCATGATGATCGGCAGGTGCGTTTGCTCTGAGCAAGACCCAAAATGGCGGCGCCCAAACCAATTTTGGGGAACTGAGTGCCGATACTTTAAAGCTCATGTAGTGACTCTAGGCATAAAGTGAACTCGGGTGTATTATTTTCCTCTTCGTCTTTATTGTTTATTGATTTCAATCATATCGAATAATGAACGCATTATATCACGCTACGCTTGTGTAATTATTTGTCTTAGATTTATTAGCCTGACCCAAGACTTAAACCATTCATTTATCGATAGTAAATCTTCCAATATATTTTTTAAATGTGAAGGTAAAAAGACACGGAGATTGATGATGATACAGATGCCAACGCCGCCCTCGGAAATTTTTTGAACACTAGAAATCAGCAGTTTGTCTGCAATCCGCCAGGTAGCGCAACAAAACACCCAAACAGTTTTTAATTGGTTTTAAAATTAGCTAAGCTCTACACCTATTAAGAAACCGAAGCAAGATCATTGGGAAAATTTAATACATCGCAATGTATATCTATTCCAAATAATAAATGTTATTAAATGCCAATAAATCTGTTTGATGTCCAAAACAGATATGCGTCAAAAACAGGTAAGTTTGAAGGGCTCCTGGAGCGTTATGACTTTGAAAATGAAAAAAAAAGCCATCGTCCACCTCTTGGGCAACCATTGTAGCTCTAAATGTTATAAAAGATTTTATCATAGTTTAATTATTTCTTCAGCGGCATTTGAACTACCATGTCTCGAAGCACAAAAAAGTGCTACGTTTGATATAAAATATCTAAACAAAAAATTTTACCCAACATTAATTTTTTTTTCTGCATATTACCGATTATAAGCACTACATCTGTAGCTAATTTCATTGCCCTAGCGCTTGTCATTAAAAACATATTTGTGCTGAAAAATGTCAATTTTAGGGCAATATTTGGAGGGATGAAAAAACAAAGTAGTGCAAATATCAAAAAAGTGGATCGTTACATTCTGCTCCGACATCATCTTAACAAAACTGCTATATTGGAACCCTGCTATCTTTAATGGATCGTTCATAAAACATGAACTAGCGGAGCAAGTGAGGGTCCGCGCCATCATATTCGCAACGCTACAAATGCGCATGAACAGTAAAAACCAACACATACATAATATCAAATGAAAGAGGATTGCATTGCCTTTCGAATGACATCAATCCCACAAAGCAGTATTTAAAGGGAGATGAGTAATGACCTGCCAAAAAGTACCTAAACTGCCACATTCAGTGGGACCGTGGCCTTAAAACGTGTGATAATGCACTAGATTATTTTATAAAGATGTAAAACTATAATACCCCCTCCGGGAAGGGGGGGGGGGGGCCGGGCATAATGCCCGGCCCCCCCCCCCCTTTTTTGATATCTTCCATTTTGCTGGGGCCTCCTCTCCCCCCTCCCCCTTATAGAGCACTTTGTCATGGGCGCCCCCCCCCCCCCCCCCCCCCCTTGAAAAAAATTCTGGCTACGTGCCTGCTTCTCGTCAAGGTGTAATTACCACAGTAAATTTCTTTTTCGGGGCGTACACAGTGGCCCGGTACCCAATAATATGACTGAACAAATAATTTACACAAACGAGTCGCTGAAACAGCACGTTGCTTCTTGGTGAGTGTCGAGGCAATTTCGGCCGAAAACCGGCTTCAATATTGGCCGGATGTAGGGTTTTGCGCCTCGTCCCGACATCCGGCAGGTATGGGTGTACCGATGCAAATAAACGATTTATGTCTAATAGCACTGGCACCACTAATTTCTTAAGAGGCTAGATCGCGGATAGATGCCTGTATTGCTGGGGTCGAGCGGCATCACGGGCAGTCATCGCTTGACACGATCTTATACATGCTATAGGAGAAACGGGAAAACTCAATTTTATTACGTTAGTAGGTTGTTCTCGACCATGAAACTTCTATCGTGTTTCCGCAAAAACAGTTAATATTGTGGGCAAGAATATTAAAGGCGTTAGAATACCAATCTTTTTTAACTAAATGTTGTGTGGTTGAGGGTGGAGGGCGACTTTGTTGGGCGTTAACTGTGATGTGTTTAATGAGACAAGGGTTACCGAGAGTTATTGGGGTGTCATACGTGATCTTGGAGTCATCAGAGCTCAGCAAACGATAAGTTAGAAGGTCTTTACTGGAGACATTCGCATCGTTTTAACCGCTTGTCATACTACTTCATGGTGAAAGCTTTTTCTTTGAACTGCTGTAAGGGCTTCCGTGACAAACTGAAACTCGGAGCGTGCCGTTCAGTCGCTGAACGTGCCATTTATTTAGCAACCGAAGCAAGCAACGTCGGTAAAGTCAATGGTGCTCCGGCCGATTTTTTTTAATCGATGTTCAAACGCTTGACGAATGTGTATTTGATCTCCAAGAACCCGACATAATCATCGCAGCACGTCATAAAATGCTCGCCCTCGAGCACCGCGTACAAGCTTCCAATTTCGGCGTGTTTCTCCCTTAGACTTTCGTGTATTGCCTCATGGTTTAATAGGCCAAAACAACGACGACGAAAACGAAGGGAGAACTAGACAGGATGCGGCGTATTGCCTGTCGTCAAGCAATGGCCGCCGGTGAGGCCAGTGGCGGGCTCCCGATTCGCGATCCAGACTTGCACTGTGAGAGTTCTAATGCATCACACCCGCGGAGTGCTGCACGGAGAACAGGCTCCGAACGAACTTGCCGAATGCACCGAGTGCAAACTGATGCTGTCGCCATAGATGTTGTAGAAAAGTACCGACCTCAAACCGAAACTAGCGTTTTTTTGTTCGACGTGATGGGTGGGAATGCGAGAGTGCAGTCGCTGCCATCGTTTATCTAGACGTTGGTTGCTGCAACGTGGAACTTACATTTGCGATGACTTCCAATTAAGCAACTCGGCTGTCAGAGATATCTACAGACGGCGTAAGTTTCCGAAACCAGCTGACTACGAAACAGCATATACTTAAGAAACTTGATGGCACTGTACGCGCAAGAGCTTGCTTCGTTTTAAGCATAGTATTATGAGTGAACCACTGAAAGGATACGGCTTAAATCTAGTTCTTTGAAACATCTAGTAATACGTTCGTAAGACTTTTTATTTTCCTGGTAAGTGCACTGAGAACGAGAGCTTCTCAAAACAAAATATAACGGGGCAAGATAGCTGCCGTTCAACTATGACTTTACTTGAGTCTCGGGCAGCGTCTCCATGTTTAGCCTTCCCGGACGCTGAGTGAATGCGCCAAAGGTTTCTGCTGTGGGAGCTTTGTCGAAAAATGTTCCACTTTTCACCCATACACACATGATGCTAGATCTCGCGGCCTCTGTGGTTGTCCTGGGCCTTTCATTACACACTGGTAGGTTTCAGCGTCTGTACGGCTACAAAACGATTCAAATTTTGCAAATAAAACACGGGCCGCCGATTCCTCCCTTCGTGAAATATCAGGCGCTTACAATTCAAGCTCGCGTTTGGGTTTGTGAGCCGCGGGACGCGATTTCGAGCAGAAAACCAACTTTTTCTTTCGGTTCCGCTGTGCGAATGCCGCCTCGTAGCTGACGAACTCTCGTCGTCTGCCCTCGCTTCTTGCCTGGGCGAGGCATGACGGGATTGTCGGCACTAGAGAGCTCAAAGACAACGTACAGCGAGCGGCGTGACCGCTCGACTCCCCGCGCTGTCTCGTGCACCGCCAAGGGATCACGGGGGATTTTTCGTCAAAAGTTGCGAAGTTGAGCGCCCGCAGGGAGGAGGAAACTTTGCGGCGTTCTTTTGGTCACTCCCCCGCTACGTCAAAAAGCGAAGAATGTTTTGCTCCACGAGTTTAGCTATCCTGGATAGAGTGTACTATACTCCGTTTCACCTTATGTTGTACCGCAGCGAAGGCTAGAAGCGCGAGCTCGTAGGCTTGGCTGCTGCTCTTAATGCACGAGAGCTTGAGCCGCCGAGATGTGCCCCAAAGCGAGGAGCTCGCGCTTGTAGCCTTTCCTGCGGTACATCATAAGGTGAAACACAGTATAGAAGGAACGAGTGGGACGAGCTACAGGCTCCGCTCATGCTTTCAGTTGCACCTGAAAATGTTGAAAGCGATCAGGTGGACCCAAGCCACTTCGATCGCAGCGCCACCTTCGTAGAGTGTACTAGAAAGGATTGAGTGAGACGACCGAAGCGTTTTTTCGGCGCCGCCGCTTGTGGAACGATCTTGGCGTTGGAACGCAACGCGTTTTTCATAAAAACCGGCTAATCCGAACCACTTCGCTAGTAGTGCCCGAAAGGGCGCTACAAGCGAAGTGGCTTGTATTAGCCGGTTTTTTCCACATGCGGAGGTACCTAAATAGCACTCCGGTCGCGCCACTCGGTCCTTCTAGTGCACTCTATCCTGGGTTCAATTCCCACCCCTGCCCGTTTCGATCTGGATGAGCATCGTACCGGCGTGCGGTCGTGTATCACTACTGCGTGGTGCATGTTAAAGACCCCAGGTTAGCGGATGTACTGCACTGGCTAAATTGCTCATCTACAGCCATGGGAGACTCGTTGCCCGTTGAGGCAGACCACGTTCTAGGCTGTATAAACATACACACAACCCAATTTGTTTTGGCTAGCAGACGGCGTTCGTAAAATGGCGTCAGCTGTTACTGCCTTCACGCGGTGGTACCGTGCGTGCTTCCATTCATTCGGCGTTCGTTGCCATGATAACGGCGAGGAAAGCAGACGAACTTTATTTTGCGGAAGAACGATGCGGCGCAGCGGTACCAGGCGCGTTCTAAGTAAGGCCCTTCCCGCATGCTTTTTAATGGGCGGAAGGCGAACAAAGAAAGTTCGAAATAAGGACTTAACGCAGAAGGTTGCATTTCTCCAGCGCCTCATAATTTGACGAACCTTACACGAAAACGCGTTTCTTTGGCCATCCCGCGTCGTGCTTTTTTATTATCCGTAACATGGGTCTAAAGTATCACACTGCCGACAGCTCTTATCTTTTTTTTTTTAATTCCGGATATCGTTTTATTTATATTGTCGCAGGTGTTCAAACCATTCCGATCGTTCCAAAACAGGTACAATGAATCGCGCACACTGACGGCAGAAGAGTGGAAACAGAACGCACATGTACATTTCAGCATAAAATCCGGTTTCCGTAAAAATAATATGGTGGAATATGGCTGTCGTAAAAAAAGGCTTATTTATGTTCAGTGGCGAATTCACAGGGCCGGGGGGGGGGGGGGGGATATTCTGACCTCCCCCTTTCTTTCCCCTTTAAATTCCGCACCTGTAAACTTTTAGAGTTTGGAAAAACGGGGAAGGGGGGAGGGGGGGGGGGGGGGCGGTGTTCCAAACATTTGACATGTTGACCTCACGGAAACACCTGCATCCGCCCCTGGTTAAACTCTATACCTATAAAAAAAGTAAAACCCTTTTGTTGAAAACGTTGGTCGGAAACATTATGAAAACTGCGCAGCCTATGCGGTAGGGGTGTTGTTGTATTCATACCGCGACGAACTTTCAGACAAGATGGCTGGGCTAAAAAACAAAACTGGGCGAATGGAAGCGGAAAGCGTACTCTATTGGAGAAAGGCAAATCTAGGGTGCCTTCATGTGCGCTTTGCTTAGGGTGGAGACATCTGGCCATTTTGTCCCACACGTTTATTCTCTTTGGTTCAAAAGCGCGTGAAAGAGCGTGTCCCTGCGTGCCTGTGTGGCGCTCACTGTGCTATGGTGACATTTCGTTTTAGTCGATTTCTTTGTATTTTACCCGTGAGCGCGTGCTGTCGGCACCGGGTACTACAAAGGGTGGCATCACTCTAAACAGAAGGACATTGAGGCACCCTAGGTAAATCTAGAAAGTTGCGCCGTTCTCTGCGTTTCCAAGCCTTACCATGAAACCCTGCAAGTCTATTTGGAATTGAAGCTACGGGCGCTGCTATTCACTGTTTCCCGCGCGAGTTAAAAAGTGTGCTGGCGCCAAAGTGCGAAAAGCCCGCGAACGCTTCCGGTCCGGAACTAGACGACGGGGTTTGCAGTTTTTGCGAGATCAAATCTACGCGCTATTCACGAAAAATGGCCGCGTTTAGTGCGGCCAGACGTAAGTCAGTCTTATAGTACAAGCATTATGAGCAAAAAAAAAGGTTGAGGAATAATACGTGCACCGGAAGAGTGCCAGGTCTACACAGCAGATAACGTCACTTGGTTTGTTGTCAAACGAAAAAGGGGCGAATAGTTTAACGAACCGGCAATGGTCTTTAGTCTAATAGCTTGGTCCCATCAGAAAAACACGGATGTTAGACCTCTACGAACGGGAGGCTTCGACGTCTAGCTGCTGCCGTTGCGCTGCTGACGCTATGGCGCGTGAGCACAAGCTTCATCCCAAACGAATTGTTTGTAAACGCACTGTTGGCGCATGTAGACATAACGGTAGAGATTACCTGAGTTTCTGGTTTTATTTTTTTAACTTTAACCAGAAATTGAGGTATGTTTCTTACCCTTCCGAATTCCTACAAGATAATGAGGGTCAACATAATCTCGGGCAGTCCGTAGATAACTCACTGAGCATTTTTTTAGCGCTGTTTGTTACGCTAAGTTTATGTTTCGATGAATATTAGCACGTTCATTTTAGTCCCGACTTTAAGTCATACTTTCATGTATTACACTTTTAATGACGTCAAGTGACCCTGCAAAAGCGCATTGCTATAAATAACAGTAGCACACTGCGATGTTTTAGGACAATTTAGTGCTAAGAATGGATAGTGCATTTTTATTTGAACTATCACACTACCCTACAATTGAAACACGTGGAGCAAAAGCGCGTGCTGCAAAACCTAGGGATTGGGGGCTCCAGCCCTTCTCCTGCTCACTTTGGTATGAACGACCACCGTGCTGTCATGGTTTTGCACAATAACTTGAGTGTGACGCAAGTTCTAAGAAGCCAGACTATACTTCGTCTCACTTTAGCACGGACCAACTCCGAACGCAGTGCAAGCGCGAGCGGGTAGCCTTGACTGTATTTTGACAGGACCACTCGCTGCACGAGAGCTCGTGCTGCCGCCAAAGTTTCATCGAAAGCAAGTAGCTCGCGCTTTTAGCATGAGCGGCTAAAAAAAGTCTATGCTAAGGAGAGACGAAATATAGCAGCGCCGAACAGGCTAAGTTTCTTATACAGTGAAAATGAGTTTCGCAATATTCCAAAAACAGATCGAAACCTTACACTGTCTAGATAACGAAAGCTTCAATAATTTGCTTTTCTTTTTTTGTCACTTGTAAACATCGATGTGTTCTCTGCAACTGCTCTTTTGCCAATCAATGGAAGCGTTTGACACTTCTTGAAGCTGCAGTAACTTGTTTACAACTAAAGTTCTTGTCTCTTGACGCATACACAATCTTCAAAGCCACACCCTGACAAGCCCAACAAGATGATTGCCCATTGCTTCATTCTTGCTGGAATGGTTCTCAAACCGCTGTCGCACTGCTCATACATTATACAAGGGACACAGAGTTTTTCTGCCGACATGGTGACAGAAATATCTGCGGATATGCCTCAAGCAAGTTTGGAACATGTTGGCGCCATATATGCGTATGCATTGAACATCTCTGCCGACAGTTTTCTGTATGACCGTGTGAGAGAACCAAACATGTACGCGTTACCCCCAAAAAGGTAACCGAATATCTTTACTCGTTACTCGCTCAAAAAGTAACTAAATAGGGGACTCGTTGCGGATTATCAAAAGGAACGCGTACTTTACCTCAAATAAAGCGAGTGACTTATCTCGTTACTTGGACGGCACAACTGCTTTTGTTTTATGGTTTATTCTTTTATTAGTCGCTGCATTTAAGCAGTAGCTGCCTCTACAAGTTTTCATCAGTTATGTTCCCCCACTTCTTTGAGAGAATACATATCAGGCGACGCTGAAGGGTCGTTCTACTGACGCGCTCGAAGGAACGGCAGTGTTGTGCTTCAGGAAAAGCTGGAGAATCTAAGATTCCCCCCTCTCTTTTGTTGTCTATGCTTCTAAAATTCCAAGTTGACAAGGGGTTCTGAGCCTTCCTGCGTTGGCAACCTCTGGGTTTACATGTTGTCTGTACACGATTCCAGAAGGTTCAACCAACGAACCTTATTGCGTTCGCTGGGTAAAGGACATGCCCAGCTGTAAAGTTTCGCTGCTGTATTTAGCGATAAACATTGCTAAACTGTCATATTGTTTGGTTGTTTATAGGGTTGCCCAGCTGTCTTTGTAATAGTAGACACATACTCATACTCCCCCCTCTCTTATGTTGTCTATGCTTCTAAAATTCGAAGTTGACAAAAGGTTCTGAGCCTTCCCGCGTTGGCAACCTCTGGGTTTACATGTAGCTGTCTTTGTCACAGTAGACACATACTCATACTCCCCCCTCTCTTATGTTGTCTATGCTTCTAAGATTCGAAGTTGACAAAGGGTTCTGAGCCTTCCCGCGTTGGCAAGCTCTGGGTTTACATGCTGTCTGTACACGATTCCAGAAGGTTCAACCAACGAAGCTTATTGTGTTCGCTGGGTAAATGACATGCCCAGCTGTAGAGTTTCACTGCTGTATTTAGCGATAAACATTGCTAAACTGTCATATTGTTTGGTTGTTTATAGGGTTGCCCAGCTGTCTTTGTCACAGTAGACACATACTCATACTCCCCCCTCTCTTATGTTGTCTATGCTTCTAAGATTCGAAGTTGACAAAGGGTTCTGAGCCTTCCCGCGTTGGCAACCTCTGGGTTTACATTCTGTCTGTACACGATTCCAGAAGGTTCAACCAATGAACCTTATTGTGTTCGCTGGGTAAAGGACATGCCCAGCTGCAGAGTTTCACTGCTGTGTTCGGAGATAAACATTGCTAAACTGTCATATTGTTTGGTTGTTTATAGGGTTGCCCAGCTGTCTTTGTCACAGTAGACACGTACTCATACTACCCCCTATCTTTTGTTGTCTATGCTTCTAAAATTTGATGTTGACAAGGGATTCTGAGCCTTCCCGCGATGGCAACCTCTGGGTTTACATGTTGTCTGTTCACGATTCCAGAAGGTTCAACCAACGAACCTTATTGTGTTCGCTGGGTAAAGGACATGCCCAACTGTAGAGTTTCACTGCTGTGTTCAGCGATAAACATTGCTAAACTGTCATATTGTTTGGTTGTTTATAGGGTTGCCCAGCTGTCTTTGTCACAGTAGACACATTCTCATACTCCCCCCTCTCTTTTGTTTTCTATGCTTCTAAAATTTGAAGTTGACAAGGGGTTCTGAGCCTTCCCGCGTTGGCATCCTCTGGGGTTACATGTTGTCTGTACACGATTCCAGAAGGTTCAACCAACGAACCTTATTGTGTTCGCTGGGTAAAGGACATGCCCAGCTGTAGAGTTTCACTGTTGTGTTCAGCGATAAAAATTGCTAAACTGTCATATTGTTTGGTTGTTTATAGGGTTGCCCAGCTGTCTTTGTCACAGTAGACACATACTCATACTCCCCCCTCTCTTTTGTTGTCTATGCTTCTAAAATTCGAAGTTGACAAGGGGTTTTGAGCCTTCCCGCGTTGGCAACCTCTGGGTTTATATGTTGTCTGTACACGATTCCGGAAGGTTCAACCAACGAACCTTATTGTGTTCGCTGGGTAAAGGACATACCCAGCTGTCGAGTTTCACTGCTGTGTTCAGCGATAAACATTGCTAAACTGTCATATTGTTTGGTTGTTTATAGGGTTGCCCAGCTGTCTTTGTCACAGTAGACACATACTCATACTCCCCCCTCTCTTTTGTTGTCTATGCTTCTAAAATTCGAAGTTGACAAGGGGTTCTGAGCCTTCCCGTGTTGGCAACCTCTGGGTTTACATGTTGTCTGTACACGATTCCAGAAGGTTCAACCAACGAACCTTATTGTGTTCGCTGGGTAAAGGACATGCCCAGCTGGAGAGTTTCACTGCTGTGTTCAGCGATAAACATTGCTAAACTGTCATATTGTTTGGTTGTTTATACGGTTGCCCAGCTGTCTTTGTCACAGTAGACACATTCTCATACTCCCCCCTCTCTTTTGTTTTCTATGCTTCTAAAATTTGAAGTTGACAAGGGGTTCTGAGCCTTCCCGCGTTGGCATCCTCTGGGCTTACATGTTGTCTGTACACGATTCCAGAAGGTTCAACCAACGAACCTTATTGTGTTCGCTGGGTAAAGGACATGCCCAGCTGTAGAGTTTCACTGCTGTGTTCGGTGATAAATATTGCTAAACTGTCATATTGTTTGGTTGTTTGTAGGGTTGCCCAGCCGTCATTGTCACTGTAGACACATACTCATACTTCCTCCTCTTTTTTGTTTTCTATGCTCCTAAATTCGAAGTTCGACATGGGGTTCTGAACCTTCCCGCGTTGAAAACCTCTGGGTTTACATGCGGTCTGTACACGATCCCAGACGGTTCAACCAACGAACCTTATTGTGTTCGCTGGGTAAAGGACATGCCCAGCAGTAGAGTTTCACTGCTGTGTTCGGCGATAAAAATTGCTAAACTGTCATATTGTTTGGTTGTTTATAGGGTTGCCCAGCTGTCTTTGTCACAGTAGACACATACTCATACTCCCCCCTCTCTTTTGTTGTCTATGCTTCTAAAATTCGAAGTTGACAAGGGGTTCTGAGCCTTCCCGCGTTGGCAACCTCTGGGTTTACATGTTGTCTGTACACGATTCCAGAAGGTTCAACCAACGAACCTTATTGTGTTCGCTGGGTAAAGGAGATGCCCAGCTGTAGAGTTTCACTGTTGTGTTCAGCGATAAACATTGCTAAACTGTCATATTGTTTGGTTGTTTATAGGGTTGCCCAGCTCTCTTTGTCACAGTAGACACATACTCATACTCCCCCCTCTCTTTTGTTGTCTATGCTTCTAAAATTCGAAGTTGACAAGGGGCTTTGAGCCTTCCCGTGTTGGCAACCTCTGGGTTTATATGTTGTCTGTACACGATTCCGGAAGGTTCAACCAACGAACCTTATTGTGTTCGCTGGGTAAAGGACATACCCAGCTGTCGAGTTTCACTGCTGTGTTCAGCGATAAACATTGCTAAACTGTCATATTGTTTGGTTGTTTATAGGGTTGCCCAGCTGTCTTTGTCACAGTAGACACATACTCATACTCCCCCCCTCTCTTTTGTTGTCTATGCTTCTAAAATTCGAAGTTGACAAGGGGTTCTGAGCCTTCCTGCGTTGGCAACCTCTGGGTTCACGTGTTGTCTGTACACGATTCCAGAAGGTTCAACCAACGAACCTTATTGTGTTCGCTGGGTAAAGGACATGCCCAGCTGTAGAGTTTCGCTGCTGTGTTCAGCGATAAACATTGCTAAACTGTCATATTGTTTGGTTGTTTATAGGGTTGCCCAGCTGTCTTTGTCACAGTAGACACATGCTCATACTCCCCCCTCTCTTTTGTTGTGTATGCTTCTAAAATTCGAAGTTGACAAGGGGTTCTGAGCCTTCCCGCGTTGGCAACCTCTGGGTTTACATGTTGTCTGTACACGATTCCAGAAGGTTCAACGAACGAACCTTATTGTGTTCGCTGGGTAAAGGACATGCCTAGCTGTAGAGTTTCACTGCTGTGTTCAGCGATAAACATTGCTAAACTGTCAGATTGTTTGGTTGTTTATAGGGTTGCCCAGCTGTCTTTGTCACAGTAGACACATGCTCATACTCCCCCCTCTCTTTTGTTGTGTATGCTTCTAAAATTCGAAGTTGACAAGGGGTTCTGAGCCTTCCCGCGTTGGCAACATCTGGGTTTACATGCGGTCTGTACACGATTCCAGAAGGTTCAACCAACGAACCTTATTGTGTTCGCTGGGTAAAGGACATGCCCAGCTGTAGAGTTTCACTGCTGTGTTCAGCGATAAACATTGCTAAACTGCCATATTGTTTGGTTGTTTATAGGGTTGCCCAGCTGTCTTTGTCACAGTAGACACATACTCATACTCCCCCCTCTCTTTTGTTGTGTATGCTTCTAAAATTCGAAGTTGACAAGGGGTTCTGAGCCTTCCCGCGTTGGCAACCTCTGGGTTTACATGTTGTCTGTACACGATTCCAGAAGGTTCAACCAACGAACCTTATTGTGTTCGCTGGGTAAAGGACATGCCTAGCTGTAGAGTTTCACTGCTGTGTTCAGCGATAGACATTGCTAAACTGCCATATTGTTTGGTTGTTTATAGGGTTGCCCAGCTGTCTTTGTCACAGTAGACACTTAGTCATACTCCCTCCTCTCTTTTGTTGTCTATGCTTCTAAAATTCGAAGTTGACAAGGGGTTCTGAGCCTTCCCGCGTTGGCAACCTCTTGGTTTACATGTTGTCTGTACACGATTCCAGAAGGTTCAACCAACGAACCTTATTGTGTTCGCTAGGTAAAGGACATGCCTAGCTGTAGAGTTTCACTGCTGTGTTCAGCGATAGACATTGCTAAACTGCCATATTGTTTGGTTGTTTATAGGGTTGCCCAGCTGTCTTTCTCACAATAGTCACATACTCATACTCTCCCCTCTCTTTTGTTGTCTATGCTTCTAAAATTCGAAGTTGACAAGGGGTTCTGAGCCTTCCCGCGTTGGCAACCTCTTGGTTTACATGTTGTCTGTACACGATTCCAGAAGGTTCAACCAACGAAACTTATTGTTTTCGCTGGGTAAAGGACATGCCCAGCTGTAGAGTTTAGCTGCTGTATTCAGCGATAGACATTGCTAAACTGCCATATTGTTTGGTCGTTTATAGGGTTGCCCAGCTGTCTTTGTCACAGTAGACACATAGTCATACTCCCTCCTCTCTTTTGTTGTCTATGCTTCTAAAATTCGAAGTTGACAAGGGGTTCTGAGCCTTCCTGCGTTGGCAACCTCTGGGTTCACGTGTTGTCTGTACACGATTCCAGAAGGTTCAACCAACGAACCTTATTGTGTTCGCTGGGTAAAGGACATGCCCAGCTGAAGAGTTTCGCTGCTGTGTTCAGCGATAAACATTGCTAAACTGTCATATTGTTTGGTTGTTTATAGGGTTGCCAAGCTGTCTTCGTCACAATAGACACATAGTCATACTCCCCTCTCTCTTTTGTTTTCTATGCTTCTAAAATTCGAAGTTTGACAAGGGGTTCTGAACCTTCCCGCGTTGGCAACCTCTGGGTTTACATGCGGTCTGTACACGATTCCAGAAGGTTCAACCAACGAACCTTATTGTGTTCGCTGGGTAAAGGACATGCCCAGCTGTAGAGTTTCACTGCTGTGTTCAGCGATAAACAATGCTAAACTGTCATATTGTTTGGTTGTTTATAGGGTTGCCCAGCTGTCTTTGTCACAGTAGACACATGCTCATACTCCCCCCTCTCTTTTGTTGTGTATGCTTCTAAAATTCGAAGTTGACAAGGGGTTCTGAGCCTTCCCGCGTTGGCAACCTCTGGGTTTACATGTTGTCTGTACACGATTCCAGAAGGCTCAATCAACGAACCTTATTGTGTTCGCTGGGTAAAGGACATGCCTAGCTGTAGAGTTTCACTGCTGTGTTCAGCGATAAACATTGCTAAACTGTCAGATTGTTTGGTTGTTTATAGGGTTGCCCAGCTGTCTTTGTCACAGTAGACACATGCTCATACTCCCCCCTCTCTTTTGTTGTGTATGCTTCTAAAATTCGAAGTTGACAAGGGGTTCTGAGCCTTCCCGCGTTGGCAACCTCTGGGTTTACATGTTGTCTGTACACGATTCCAGAAGGTTCAACCAACGAACCTTATTGTGTTCGCTGGGTAAAGGACATGCCTAGCTGTAGAGTTTCACTGCTGTGTTCAGCGATAAACATTGCTAAACTGTCAGATTGTTTGGTTGTTTATAGGGTTGCCCAGCTGTCTTTGTCACAGTAGACACATGCTCATACTCCCCCCTCTCTTTTGTTGTCTATGCTTCTAAAATTCGAAGTTGACAAGGGGTTCTGAGCCTTCTCGCGTTGGCAACCTCTGGGTTTACATGTTGTCTGTACACGATTCCAGAAGGTTCAACCAACGAACCTTATTGTGTTCGCTGGGTAAAGGACATGCCCAGCTGTAGAGTTTCACTGCTGTGTTCAGCAATAAACATTGCTAAACTGTCAGATTGTTTGGTTGTTTATAGGGTTGCCCAGCTGTCTTTGTCACAGTAGACACATACTCATACTCCCCCCTCTCTTTTGTTGTCTATGCTTCTAAAATTCGAAGTTGACAAGGGGTTCTGAGCCTTCCCGTGTTGGCAACCTCTGGGTTTACATGTTGTCTGTACACGATTCCAGAAGGTTCAACCAACGAACCTTATTGTGTTCGCTGGGTAAAGGACATGCCCAGCTGGAGAGTTTCACTGCTGTGTTCAGCGATAAACATTGCTAAACTGTCATATTGTTTGGTTGTTTATAGGGTTGCCCAGCTGTCTTTGTCACAGTAGACACATTCTCATACTCCCCCCTCTCTTTTGTTTTCTATGCTTCTAAAATTTGAAGTTGACAAGGGGTTCTGAGCCTTCCCGCGTTGGCATCCTCTGGGCTTACATGTTGTCTGTACACGATTCCAGAAGGTTCAACCAACGAACCTTATTGTGTTCGCTGGGTAAAGGACATGCCCAGCTGTAGAGTTTCACTGCTGTGTTCGGTGATAAATATTGCTAAACTGTCATATTGTTTGGTTGTTTGTAGGGTTGCCCAGCCGTCATTGTCACTGTAGACACATACTCATACTTCCTCCTCTTTTTTGTTTTCTATGCTCCTAAATTCGAAGTTCGACATGGGGTTCTGAACCTTCCCGCGTTGGCAACCTCTGGGTTTACATGCGGTCTGTACACGATCCCAGACGGTTCAACCAACGAACCTTATTGTGTTCGCTGGGTAAAGGACATGCCCAGCAGTAGAGTTTCACTGCTGTGTTCGGCGATAAAAATTGCTAAACTGTCATATTGTTTGGTTGTTTATAGGGTTGCCCAGCTGTCTTTGTCACAGTAGACACATACTCATACTCCCCCCTCTCTTTTGTTGTCTATGCTTCTAAAATTCGAAGTTGACAAGGGGCTTTGAGCCTTCCCGTGTTGGCAACCTCTGGGTTTATATGTTGTCTGTACACGATTCCGGAAGGTTCAACCAACGAACCTTATTGTGTTCGCTGGGTAAAGGACATACCCAGCTGTCGAGTTTCACTGCTGTGTTCAGCGATAAACATTGCTAAACTGTCATATTGTTTGGTTGTTTATAGGGTTGCCCAGCTGTCTTTGTCACAGTAGACACATACTCATACTACCCCCTCTCTTTTGTTGTCTATGCTTCTAAAATTCGAAGTTGACAAGGGGTTCTGAGCCTTCCCGTGTTGGCAACCTCTGGGTTTACATGTTGTCTGTACACGATTCCAGAAGGTTCAACCAACGAACCTTATTGTGTTCGCTGAGCAAAGGACATGCCCAGCTGTAGAGTTTCACTGCTGTATTCAGCGATAGACATTGCTAAACTGCCATATTGTTTGGTTGTTTATAGGGTTGCCCAGCTGTCTTTGTCACAGTAGACACATAGTCATACTCCCTCCTCTCTTTTGTTGTCTATGCTTCTAAAATTCGAAGTTGACAAGGGGTTCTGAGCCTTCCTGCGTTGGCAACCTCTGGGTTCACGTGTTGTCTGTACACGATTCCAGAAGGTTCAACCAACGAACCTTATTGTGTTCGCTGGGTAAAGGACATGCCCAGCTGTAGAGTTTCGCTGCTGTGTTCAGCGATAAACATTGCTAAACTGTCATATTGTTTGGTTGTTTATAGGGTTGCCCAGCTGTCTTTGTCACAGTAGACACATGCTCATACTCCCCCCTCTCTTTTGTTGTGTATGCTTCTAAAATTCGAAGTTGACAAGGGGTTCTGAGCCTTCCCGCGTTGGCAACCTCTGGGTTTACATGCGGTCTGTACACGATTCCAGAAGGTTCAACCAACGAACCTTATTGTGTTCGCTGGGTAAAGGACATGCCCAGCTGTAGAGTTTCACTGCTGTGTTCAGCGATAAACATTGCTAAACTGCCATATTGTTTGGTTGTTTATAGGGTTGCCCAGCTGTCTTTGTCACAGTAGACACATACTCATACTCCCCCCTCTCTTTTGTTGTGTATGCTTCTAAAATTCGAAGTTGACAAGGGGTTCTGAGCCTTCCCGCGTTGGCAACCACTGGGTTTACATGTTGTCTGTACACGATTCCAGAAGGTTCAACCAACGAACCTTATTGTGTTCGCTGGGTAAAGGACATGCCTAGCTGTAGAGTTTCACTGCTGTGTTCAGCGATAGACATTGCTAAACTGCCATATTGTTTGGTTGTTTATAGGGTTGCCCAGCTGTCTTTGTCACAGTAGACACTTAGTCATACTCCCTCCTCTCTTTTGTTGTCTATGCTTGTAAAATTCGAAGTTGACAAGGGGTTCTGAGCCTTCCCGCGTTGGCAACCTCTTGGTTTACATGTTGTCTGTACACGATTCCAGAAGGTTCAACCAACGAACCTTATTGTGTTCGCTAGGTAAAGGACATGCCTAGCTGTAGAGTTTCACTGCTGTGTTCAGCGATAGACATTGCTAAACTGCCATATTGTTTGGTTGTTTATAGGGTTGCCCAGCTGTCTTTGTCACAGTAGTCACATACTCATACTCTCCCCTCTCTTTTGTTGTCTATGCTTCTAAAATTCGAAGTTGACAAGGGGTTCTGAGCCTTCCCGCGTTGGCAACCTCTTGGTTTACATGTTGTCTGTACACGATTCCAGAAGGTTCAACCAACGAAACTTATTGTTTTCGCTGGGTAAAGGACATGCCCAGCTGTAGAGTTTAGCTGCTGTATTCAGCGATAGACATTGCTAAACTGCCATATTGTTTGGTTGTTTATAGGGTTGCCCAGCTGTCTTTGTCACAGTAGACACATAGTCATACTCCCTCCTCTCTTTTGTTGTCTATGCTTCTAAAATTCGAAGTTGACAAGGGGTTCTGAGCCTTCCTGCGTTGGCAACTTCTGGGTTCACGTGTTGTCTGTACACGATTCCAGAAGGTTCAACCAACGAACCTTATTGTGTTCGCTGGGTAAAGGACATGCCCAGCTGTAGAGTTTCGCTGCTGTGTTCAGCGATAAACATTGCTAAACTGTCATATTGTTTGGTTGTTTATAGGGTTGCCCAGCTGTCTTCGTCACAATAGACACATAGTCATACTCCCCTCTCTCTTTTGTTTTCTATGCTTCTAAAATTCGAAGTTTGACAAGGGGTTCTGAACCTTCCCGCGTTGGCAACCTCTGGGTTTACATGCGGTCTGTACACGATTCCAGAAGGTTCAACCAACGAACCTTATTGTGTTCGCTGGGTAAAGGACATGCCCAGCTGTAGAGTTTCACTGCTGTGTTCAGCGATAAACAATGCTAAACTGTCATATTGTTTGGTTGTTTATAGGGTTGCCCAGCTGTCTTTGTCACAGTAGACACATGCTCATACTCCCCCCTCTCTTTTGTTGTGTATGCTTCTAAAATTCGAAGTTGACAAGGGGTTCTGAGCCTTCCCGCGTTGGCAACCTCTGGGTTTACATGTTGTCTGTACACGATTCCAGAAGGCTCAATCAACGAACCTTATTGTGTTCGCTGGGTAAAGGACATGCCTAGCTGTAGAGTTTCACTGCTGTGTTCAGCGATAAACATTGCTAAACTGTCAGATTGTTTGGTTGTTTATAGGGTTGCCCAGCTGTCTTTGTCACAGTAGACACATGCTCATACTCCCCCCTCTCTTTTGTTGTGTATGCTTCTAAAATTCGAAGTTGACAAGGGGTTCTGAGCCTTCCCGCGTTGGCAACCTCTGGGTTTACATGTTGTCTGTACACGATTCCAGAAGGTTCAACCAACGAACCTTATTGTGTTCGCTGGGTAAAGGACATGCCTAGCTGTAGAGTTTCACTGCTGTGTTCAGCGATAAACATTGCTAAACTGTCAGATTGTTTGGTTGTTTATAGGGTTGCCCAGCTGTCTTTGTCACAGTAGACACATGCTCATACTCCCCCCTCTCTTTTGTTGTGTATGCTTCTAAAATTCGAAGTTGACAAGGGGTTCTGAGCCTTCTCGCGTTGGCAACCTCTGGGTTTACATGTTGTCTGTACACGATTCCAGAAGGTTCAACCAACGAACCTTATTGTGTTCGCTGGGTAAAGGACATGCCCAGCTGTAGAGTTTCACTGCTGTGTTCAGCAATAAACATTGCTAAACTGTCAGATTGTTTGGTTGTTTATAGGGTTGCCCAGCTGTCTTTGTCACAGTAGACACATACTCATACTCCCCCCCCCCCCCTCTTTTGTTGTCTATGCTTCTAAAATTCGAAGTTGACAAGGGGTTCTGAGCCTTCCCGCGTTAGCAGCCTCTGGGTTTACATGTTGTCTGTACACGATTCCAGAAGGTTCAACCAACGAACCTTATTGTGTTCGCTGGTTAAAGGACATGCCCAGCTGTAGAGTTTCACTGCTGTGTTCAGCGATAAACATTGCTAAACTGTCATATTGTTTGGTTGTTTATAGGGTTGCCCAGCTGTCTTTGTCACAGTAGACACATACTCATACTCCCCCTCTCTTTTGTTGTCTATGCTTCTAAAATTCGAAGTTGACAAGGGGTTCTGAGCCTTCCCGCGTTGGCAACCTCTGGGTTTACATGTTGTCTGTACACGATTCCAGAAGGTTCAACCAACGAACCTTATTGTGTTCGCTGGTTAAAGGACATGCCCAGCTGTAGAGTTTCACTGCTGTGTTCAGCGATAAACATTGCTAAACTGTCATATTGTTTGGTTGTTTATAGGGTTGCCCAGCTGTCTTTGTCACAGTAGTCACATACTCATACTCCCCCCTCTCTTTTGTTGTCTATGCTTCTAAAATTCGAAGTTGACAAGGGGTTCTGAGCCTTCCCGCGTCGGCAACCTCTTGGTTTACATGTTGTCTGTACACGATTCCAGAAGGTTCAACCAACGAAACTTATTGTTTTCGCTGGGTAAAGGACATGCCCAGCTGTAGAGTTTCACTGCTGTATTCAGCGATAGACATTGCTAAACTGCCATATTGTTTGGTTGTTTATAGGGTTGCCCAGCTGTTTTTGTCACAGTAGACACATGCTCATACTCCCCCCTCTCTTTTGTTGTCTATGCTTCTAAAATTCGAAGTTGACAAAGGGTTCTGAGCCTTCCCGCATTGGCAACCTCTGGGTTTACATGTTGTCTGTACACGATTCCAGAAGGTTCAACCAACGAACCTTATTGTGTTCGCTGGGTAAAGGACATGCCAAGCTGTAGAGTTTCACTGCTGTGTTCAGCGATAAACATTGCTAAACTGTCATATTGTTTGGTTGTTTATAGGGTTGCCCAGCTGTCTTTGTCACAGTAGTCACATACTCATACTCCCCCCTCTCTTTTGTTGTCTATGCTTCTAAAATTCGAAGTTGACAAGGGGTTCTGAGCCTTCCCGCGTTGGCAACCTCTTGGTTTACATGTTGTCTGTACACGATTCCAGAAGGTTCAACCAACGAACCTTATTGTGTTCGCTGGGTAAAGGACATGCCCAGCTGTAGAGTTTCGCTGCTGTGTTCAGCGATAAACATTGCTAAACTGTCATAATGTTTGGTTGTTTATAGGGTTGCCCAGCTGTCTTCGTCACAATAGACACATAGTCATACTCCCCTCTCTCTTTTGTTTTCTATGCTTCTAAAATTTGAAGTTTGACAAGGGGTTCTGAACCTTCCCGCGTTGGCAACCTCTGGGTTTACATGCGGTCTGTACACGATTCCAGAAGGTTCAACCAACGAACCTTATTGTGTTCGCTGGGTAAAGGACATGCCCAGCTGTAGAGTTTCACTGCTGTGTTCAGCAATGAACATTGCTAAACTGTCATATTGTTTGGTTGTTTATAGGGTTGCCCAGCTGTCTTTGTCACAGTAGACACATGCTCATACTCCCCCCTCTCTTTTGTTGTCTATGCTTCTAAAATTCGAAGTTGACAAGGGGTTCTGAGCCTTCTTGCGTTGGCAACCTCTGGGTTTACATGTTGTCTGTACACGATTCCAGAAGGTTCAACCAACGAACCTTATTGTGTTCGCTGGGTAAAGGACATGCCCAGCTGTAGAGTTTCACTGCTGCGTTCAGCGATAAACATTGCTAAACTGTCATATTGTTTGGTTGTTTATAGGGTTGCCCAGCTGTCTTTGTCACAGTAGACACATGCTCATACTCCCCCCTCTCTTTTGTTGTCTATGCTTCTAAAATTCGAAGTTGACAAGGGGTTCTGAGCCTTCTCGCGTTGGCAACCTCTGGGTTTACATGTTGTCTGTACACGATTCCAGAAGGTTCAACCAACGAACCTTATTGTGTTCGCTGGGTAAAGGACATGCCCAGCTCTAGAGTTTCACTGCTGTGTTCAGCGATAAACATTGCTAAACTGTCATATTGTTTGGTTGTTTATAGGGTTGCCCAGCTGTCTTTGTAACAGTAGTCACATACTCATACTCCCCCCTCTCTTTTGTTGTGTATGCTTATAAAATTCGAAGTTCGACATGGGGTTCTGAACCTTCCCGCGTTGGCAAACTCTGGGTTTACATGCGGTCTGTACACGATCCCAGACGGTTCAACCAACGAACCTTATTGTGTTCGCTGGGTAAAGGACATGCCCAGCAGTAGAGTTTCACTGCTGTGTTCGGCGATAAAAATTGGTAAACTGTCATATTGTTTGGTTGTTTATAGGGCTGCCCAGCTGTCTTTGTCACAGTAGACACATACTCATACTCCCCCCTCTCTTTTGTTGTCTATGCTTCTAAAATTCGAAGTTGACAAGGGGTTCTGAGCCTTCCCGCGTTGGCAACCTCTGGGTTTACATGTTGTCTGTACACGATTCCAGAAGGTTCAACCAACGAACCTTATTGTGTTCGCTGGGTAAAGGAGATGCCCAGCTGTAGAGTTTCACTGTTGTGTTCAGCGATAAACATTGCTAAACTGTCATATTGTTTGGTTGTTTATACGGTTGCCCAGCTGTCTTTGTCACAGTAGACACATACTCATACTCCCCCCTCTCTTTTGTTGTCTATGCTTCTAAAATTCGAAGTTGACAAGGGGTTTTGAGCCTTCCCGTGTTGGCAACCTCTGGGTTTATATGTTGTCTGTACACGATTCCGGAAGGTTCAACCAACGAACCTTATTGTGTTCGCTGGGTAAAGGACATACCCAGCTGTCGAGTTTCACTGCTGTGTTCAGCGATAAACATTGCTAAACTGTCATATTGTTTGGTTGTTTATAGGGTTGCCCAGCTGTCTTTGTCACAGTAGACACATACTCATACTCCCCCCTCTCTTATGTTGTCTATGCTTCTAAAATTCGAAGTTGACAAGGGGTTCTGAGCCTTCCCGTGTTGGCAACCTCTGGGTTTACATGTTGTCTGTACACGATTCCAGAAGGTTCAACCAACGAACCTTATTGTGTTCGCTGGGTAAAGGACATGCCCAGCTGGAGAGTTTCACTGCTGTGTTCAGCGATAAACATTGCTAAACTGTCATATTGTTTGGTTGTTTATAGGGTTGCCCAGCTGTCTTTGTCACAGTAGACACATACTCATACTCCCCCCTCTCTTTTGTTGTCTATGCTTCTAAAATTCGAAGTTGACAAGGGGTTCTGAGCCTTCCCGCGTTGGCAACCTCTGGGTTTACATGTTGTCTGTACACGATTCCAGAAGGTTCAACCAACGAACCTTATTGTGTTCGCTGGTTAAAGGACATGCCCAGCTGTAGAGTTTCACTGCTGTGTTCAGGGATAAACATTGCTAAACTGTCATATTGTTTGGTTGTTTATAGGGTTGCCCAGCTGTCTTTGTCACAGTAGTCACATACTCATACTCTCCCCTCTCTTTTGTTGTCTATGCTTCTAAAATTCGAAGTTGACAAGGGGTTCTGAGCCTTCCCGCGTTGGCAACCTCTTGGTTTACATGTTGTCTGTACACGATTCCAGAAGGTTCAACCAACGAAACTTATTGTTTTCGCTAGGTAAAGGACATGCTCAGCTGTAGAGTTTCACTGCTGTATTCAGCGATAGACATTGCTAAACTGCCATATTGTTTGGTTGTTTATAGGGTTGCCCAGCTGTCTTTGTCACAGTAGACACATAGTCATACTCCCTCCTCTCTTTTGTTGTCTATGCTCCTAAAATTCGAAGTTGACAAGGGGTTCTGAGCCTTCCTGCGTTGGCAACCTCTGGGTTCACGTGTTGTCTGTACACGATTCCAGGAGGTTCAACCAACGAACCTTATTGTGTTCGCTGGGTAAAGGACATGCCCAGCTGTAGAGTTTCGCTGCTGTGTTCAGCGATTAACATTGCTAAACTGTCATAATGTTTGGTTGTTTATAGGGTTGCCCAGCTGTCTTCGTCACAATAGACACATAGTCATACTCCCCTCTCTCTTTTGTTTTCTATGCTTCTAAAATTCGAAGTTTGACAAGGGGTTCTGAACCTTCCCGCGTTGGCAACCTCTGGGTTTACATGCGGTCTGTACACGATTCCAGAAGGTTCAACCAACGAACCTTATTGTGTTCGCTGGGTAAAGGACATGCCCAGCTGTAGAGTTTCACTGCTGTGTTCAGCGATAAACATTGCTAAACTGTCATATTGTTTGGTTGTTTATAGGGTTGCCCAGCTGTCTTTGTCACAGTAGACACATGCTCATACTCCCCCCTCTCTTTTGTTGTGTATGCTTCTAAAACTCGAAGTTGACAAGGGGTTCTGAGCCTTCCCGCGTTGGCAACCTCTGGGTTTACATGTTGTCTGTACACGATTCCAGAAGGTTCAACCAACGAACCTTATTGTGTTCGCTGGGTAAAGGACATGCCTAGCTGTAGAGTTTCACTGCTGTGTTCAGCGATAAACATTGCTAAACTGTCAGATTGTTTGGTTGTTTATAGGGTTGCCCAGCTGTCTTTATCATAGTAGACACATGCTCATACTCCCCCCTCTCTTTTGTTGTGTATGCTTCTAAAATTTGAAGTTGACAAGGGGTTCTGAGCCTTCCCGCGTTGGCAACCTCTGGGTTTACATGCGGTCTGTACACGATTCCAGAAGGTTCAACCAACGAACCTTATTGTGTTCGCTGGGTAAAGGACATGCCCAGCTGTAGAATTTCACTGCTGTGTTCAGCGATAAACATTGCTAAACTGCCATATTGTTTGGTTGTTTATAGGGTTGCCCAGCTGTCTTTGTCACAGTAGACACATACTCATACTTCCCCCTCTCTTTTGTTGTCTATGCTTCTAAAATTCGAAGTTGACAAGGGGTTCTGAGCCTTCCCGCGTTGGCAACCTCTTTGTTTACATGTTGTCTGTACACGATTCCAGAAGGTTCAACCAACGAACCTTATTGTGTTCGCTGGGTAAAGGACATGCCTAGCTGTAGAGTTTCACTGCTGTGTTCAGCGATAGACATTGCTAAACTGCCATATTGTTTGGTTGTTTATAGGGTTGCCCAGCTGTCTTTGTCACAGTAGTCACATACTCATACTCTCCCCTCTCTTTTGTTGTCTATGCTTCTAAAACTCGAAGTTGACAAGGGGTTCTGAGCCTTCCCGCGTTGGCAACCTCTTGGTTTACATGTTGTCTGTACACGATTCCAGAAGGTTCAACCAACGAAACTTATTGTTTTCGCTGGGTAAAGGACATGCCCAGCTGTAGAGGTTCACTGCTGTATTCAGCGATAGACATTGCTAAACTGCCATATTGTTTGGTTGTTTATAGGGTTGCCCAGCTGTCTTTGTCACAGTAGACACATAGTCATACTCCCTCCTCTCTTTTGTTGTCTATGCTTCTAAAATTCAAAGTTGACAAGGGGTTCTGAGCCTTCCTGCGTTGGCAACCTCTGGGTTCACGTGTTGTCTGTACACGATTCCAGAAGGTTCAACCAACGAACCTTATTGTGTTCGCTGGGTAAAGGACATGCCCAGCTGTAGAGTTTCGCTGCTGTGTTCAGCGATAAACATTGCTAAACTGTCATATTGTTTGGTTATTTATAGGGTTGCCCAGCTGTCTTCGTCACAATAGACACATAGTCATACTCCCCTCTCTCTTTTGTTTTCTATGCTTCTAAAATTCGAAGTTTGACAAGGGGTTCTGAACCTTCCCGCGTTGGCAACCTCTGGGTTTACATGCGGTCTGTACACGATTCCAGAAGGTTCAACATACGAACCTTATTGTGTTCGCTGGGTAAAGGACATGCCCAGCTGTAGAGTTTCACTGCTGTGTTCAGCGATAAACATTGCTAAACTGTCATATTGTTTGGTTGTTTATAGGGTTGCCCAGCTGTCTTTGTCACAGTAGACACATGCTCATACTCCCCCCTCTCTTTTGTTGTGTATGCTTCTAAAATTCGAAGTTGACAAGGGGTTCTGAGCCTTCCCGCGTTGGCAACCTCTGGGTTTACATGCGGTCTGTACACGATTCCAGAAGGTTCAACCAACGAACCTTATTGTGTTCGCTGGGTAAAGGACATGCCCAGCTGTAGAGTTTCACAGCTGTGTTCAGCGATAAACATTGCTAAACTGCCATATTGTTTGGTTGTTTATAGGGTTGCCCAGCTGTCTTTGTCACAGAAGACACATACTCATACTCCCCCCTCTCTTTTGTTGTGTATGCTTCTAAAATTCGAAGTTGACAAGGGGTTCTGAGCCTTCCCGCGTTGGCAACCTCTGGGTTTACATGTTGTCTGTACACGATTCCAGAAGGTTCAACCAACGAACCTTATTGTGTTCGCTGGGTAAAGGACATGCCTAGCTGTAGAGTTTCACTGCTGTGTTCAGCGATAAACATTGCTAAACTGTCAGATTGTTTGGTTGAGTATAGGGTTGCCCAGCTGTCTTTGTCACAGTAGACACATGCTCATACTCCCCCCTCTCTTTTGTTGTCTATGCTTCTAAAATTCGAAGTTGACAAGGGGTTCTGAGCCTTCTCGCGTTGGCAACCTCTGGGTTTACATGTTGTCTGTACACGATTCCAGAAGGTTCAACCAACGAACCTTATTGTGTTCGCTGGGTAAAGGACATGCCCAGCTGTAGAGTTTCACTGCTGTGTTCAGCGATAAACATTGCTAAACTGTCATATTGTTTGGTTGTTTATAGGGTTGCCCAGCTGTCTTTGTCACAGTAGACACATGCTCATACTCCCCCCTCTCTTTTGTTGTCTATGCTTCTAAAATTCGAAGTTGACAAGGGGTTCTGAGCCTTCCCGCATTGGCAACCTCTGGGTTTACATGTTGTCTGTACACGATTCCAGAAGGTTCAACCAACGAAACTTATTGTTTTCGCTGGGTAAAGGACATGCCCAGCTGCAGAGTTTCACTGCTGTATTCAGCGATAGACATTGCTAAACTGCCATATTGTTTGGTTGTTTATAGGGTTGCCCAGCTGTCTTTGTCACAGTAGACACATAGTCATACTCCCCCCTCTCTTTTGTTGTCTATGCCTCTAAAATTCGAAGTTGACAAGGGGTTCTGAGCCTTCCTGCGTTGGCAACCTCTGGGTTCACGTGTTGTCTGTACACGATTCCAGAAGGTTCAACCAACGAACCTTATTGTGTTCGCTGGGTAAAGGACATGCCCAGCTGTAGAGTTTCGCTGCTGTGTTCAGCGATAAAGATTGCTAAACTGTCATATTGTTTGGTTGTTTATAGGGTTGCCCAGCTGTCTTCGTCACAATAGACACATAGTCATACTCCCCTCTCTCTTTTGTTTTCTATGCTTCTAAAATTCGAAGTTTGACAAGGGGTTCTGAACCTTCCCGCGTTGGCAACCTCTGGGTTTACATACGGTCTGTACACGATTCCAGAAGGTTCAACCAACGAACCTTATTGTGTTCGCTGGGTAAAGGACATGCCCAGCTGTAGAGTTTCACTGCTGTGTTCAGCAATGAACATTGCTAAACTGTCATATTGTTTGGTTGTTTATAGGGTTGCCCAGCTGTCTTTGTCACAGTAGACACATGCTCATACTCCCCCCTCTTTTTTGTTGTCTATGCTTCTAAAATTCGAAGTTGACAAGGGGTTCTGAGCCTTCTCGCGTTGGCAACCTCTGGGTTTACATGTTGTCTGTACACGATTCCAGAAGGTTCAACCAAGGAACCTTATTGTGTTCGCTGGGTAAAGGACATGCACAGCTGTAGAGTTTCACTGCTGTGTTCAGCGATAAACATTGCAAAACTGTCATATTGTTTGGTTGTTTATAGGGTTGCCCAGCTGTCTTTGTGACAGTAGACACATGCTCATACTCCCCCCTCTCTTTTGTTGTCTATGCTTCTAAAATTCGAAGTTGACAAGGGGTTCTGAGCCTTCTCGCGTTGGCAACCTCTGGGTTTACATGTTGTCTGTACACGATTCCAGAAGGTTCAACCAATGAACCTTATTGTGTTCGCTGGGTAAAGGACATGCCTAGCTGTAGAGTTTCACTGCTGTGTTCAGCGATAAACATTGCTAAACTGTCATATTGTTTGGTTGTTTATAGGGTTGCCCAGCTGTCTTTGTCACAGTAGACACATGCTCATACTCCCCGCTCTCTTTTGTTTTCTATGCTTCTAAAATTCGAAGTTTGACAAGGGGTTCTGAACCTTCCCGCGTTGGCAACCTCTGGGTTTACATGTTGTCTGTACACGATTCCAGAAGGTTCAACCAACGAACCTTATTGTGTTCGCTGGGTAAAGGACATGCCCAGCTGTAGAGTTTCACTGCTGTGTTCAGCAATGAACATTGCTAAACTGTCATATTGTTTGGTTGTTTATAGGGTTGCCCAGCTGTCTTTGTCACAGTAGACACATGCTCATACTCCCCCCTCTTTTTTGTTGTCTATGCTTCGAAAATTCGAAGTTGACAAGGGGTTCTGAGCCTTCTCGCGTTGGCAACCTCTGGGTTTACATGTTGTCTGTACACGATTCCAGAAGGTTCAACCAACGAACCTTGTTGTGTTCGCTGGGTAAAGGACATGCCCAGCTGTAGAGTTTCACTGCTGTGTTCAGCGATAAACATTGCTAAACTGTCATATTGTTTGGTTGTTTATAGGGTTGCCCAGCTGTCTTTGTCACAGTAGACACATGCTCATACTCCCCCCTCTCTTTTGTTGTCTATGCTTCTAAAATTCGAAGTTGACAAGGGGTTCTGAGCCTTCTCGCGTTGGCAACCTCTGGGTTTACATGTTGTCTGTGCACGATTCCAGAAGGTTCAACCAACGAACCTTATTGTGTTCGCTGGGTAAAGGACATGCCTAGCTGTAGAGTTTCACTGCTGTGTTCAGCGATAAACATTGCTAAACTGTCATATTGTTTGGTTGTTTATAGGGTTGCCCAGCTGTCTTCGTCACAATAGACACATAGTCATACTCCCCTCTCTCTTTTGTTTTCTATGCTTCTAAAATTCGAAGTTTGACAAAAGGTTCTGAACCTTCCTGCGTTGGCAACCTCTGGGTTTACATGTTGCCTGTACACGATTACAGAAGGTTCAACCAACGAACCTTATTGTGTTCGCTGGGTAAAGGACATGCCCAGCTGTAGAGTTTCACTGCTGTGTTCAGCAATGAACATTGCTAAACTGTCATATTGTTTGGTTGTTTATAGGGTTGCCCAGCTGTCTTTGTCACAGTAGACACATGCTCATACTCCCCCCTCTTTTTTGTTGTCTATGCTTCTAAAATTCGAAGTTGACAAGGGGTTCTGAGCCTTCTCGCGTTGGCAACCTCTGGGTTTACATGTTGTCTGTACACGATTCCAGAAGGTTCAACCAACGAACCTTATTGTGTTCGCTGGGTAAAGGACATGCCCAGCTGTAGAGTTTCACTGTTGTGTTCAGCGATAAACATTGCTAAACTGTCATATTGTTTGGTTGTTTATAGGGTTGCCCAGCTGTCTTTGTCACAGTAGACACATACTCATACTCCCCCTCTCTTTTGTTGTCTATGCTTCTAAAATTCGAAGTTGACAAGGGGTTTTGAGCCTTCCCGTGTTGGCAACCTCTGGGTTTATATGTTGTCTGTACACGATTCCGGAAGGTTCAACCAACGAACCTTATTGTGTTCGCTGGGTAAAGGACATACCCAGCTGTCGAGTTTCACTGCTGTGTTCAGCGATAAACATTGCTAAACTGTCATATTGTTTGGTTGTTTACAGGGTTGCCCAGCTGTCTTTGTCACAGAACACATACTCATACTCCCCCCTCTCTTATGTTGTCTATGCTTCTAAAATTCGAAGTTGACAAGGGGTTCTGAGCCTTCCCGTGTTGGCAACCTCTGGGTTTACATGTTGTCTGTACACGATTCCAGAAGGTTCAACCAACGAACCTTATTGTGTTCGCTGGGTAAAGGACATGCCCAGCTGGAGAGTTTCACTGCTGGGTTCAGCGATAAACATTGCTAAACTGTCATATTGTTTGGTTGTTTATAGGGTTGCCCAGCTGTCTTTGTCACAGTAGACACATACTCATACTCCCCCCTCTCTTTTGTTGTCTATGCTTCTAAAATTCGAAGTTGACAAGGGGTTCTGAGCCTTCCCGCGTTGGCAACCTCTGGGTTTACATGTTGTCTGTACACGATTCCAGAAGGTTCAACCAACGAAACTTATTGTTTTCGCTGGGTAAAGGACATGCCCAGCTGTAGAGTTTCACTGCTGTATTCAGCGATAGACATTGCTAAACTGCCATATTGTTTGGTTGTTTATAGGGTTGCCCAGCTGTCTTTGTCACAGTAGACACATAGTCATACTCCCTCCTCTCTTTTGTTGTCTATGCTTCTAAAATTCGAAGTTGACAAGGGGTTCTGAGACTTCTCGCGTTGGCAACCTCTGGGTTTACATGTTGTCTGTACACGATTCCAGAAGGTTCAACCAACGAACCTTGTTGTGTTCGCTGGGTAAAGGACATGCCCAGCTGTAGAGTTTCACTGCTGTGTTCAGCGATAAACATTGCTAAACTGTCATATTGTTTGGTTGTTTATAGGGTTGCCCAGCTGTCTTTGTCACAGTAGACACATGCTCATACTCCCCCCTCTCTTTTGTTGTCTATGCTTCTAAAATTCGAAGTTGACAAGGGGTTCTGAGCCTTCTCGCGTTGGCAACCTCTGGGTTTACACGTTGTCTGTGCACGATTCCAGAAGGTTCAACCAACGAACCTTATTGTGTTCGCTGGGTAAAGGACATGCCTAGCTGTAGAGTTTCACTGCTGTGTTCAGCGATAAACATTGCTAAACTGTCATATTGTTTGGTTGTTTATAGGGTTGCCCAGCTGTCTTCGTCACAATAGACACATAGTCCTACTCCCCTCTCTCTTTTGTTTTCTATGCTTCTAAAATTCGAAGTTTGACAAAAGGTTCTGAACCTTCCTGCGTTGGCAACCTCTGGGTTTACATGTTGCCTGTACACGATTACAGAAGGTTCAACCAACGAACCTTATTGTGTTCGCTGGGTAAAGGACATGCCCAGCTGTAGAGTTTCACTGCTGTGTTCAGCAATGAACATTGCTAAACTGTCATATTGTTTGGTTGTTTATAGGGTTGCCCAGCTGTCTTTGTCACAGTAGACACATGCTCATACTCCCCCCTCTTTTTTGTTGTCTATGCTTCTAAAATTCGAAGTTGACAAGGGGTTCTGAGCCTTCTCGCGTTGGCAACCTCTGGGTTTACATGTTGTCTGTACACGATTCCAGAAGGTTCAACCAACGAACCTTATTGTGTTCGCTGGGTAAAGGACATGCCCAGCTGTAGAGTTTCACTGTTGTGTTCAGCGATAAACATTGCTAAACTGTCATATTGTTTGGTTGTTTATAGGGTTGCTTAGCTGTCTTTGTCACAGTAGACACATACTCATACTCCCCCCTCTCTTTTGTTGTCTATGCTTCTAAAATTCGAAGTTGACAAGGGGTTTTGAGCCTTCCCGTGTTGGCAACCTCTGGGTTTATATGTTGTCTGTACACGATTCCGGAAGGTTCAACCAACGAACCTTATTGTGTTCGCTGGGTAAAGGACATACCCAGCTGTCGAGTTTCACTGCTGTGTTCAGCGATAAACATTGCTAAACTGTCATATTGTTTGGTTGTTTATAGGGTTGCCCAGCTGTCTTTGTCACAGTAGACACATACTCATACTCCCCCCTCTCTTATGTTGTCTATGCTTCTAAAATTCGAAGTTGACAAGGAGTTCTGAGCCTTCCCGTGTTGGCAACCTCTGGGTTTACATGTTGTCTGTACACGATTCCAGAAGGTTCAACCAACGAACCTTATTGTGTTCGCTGGGTAAAGGACATGCCCAGCTGGAGAGTTTCACTGTTGTGTTCAGCGATAAACATTGCTAAACTGTCATATTGTTTGGTTGTTTATAGGGTTGCCCAGCTGTCTTTGTCACAGTAGACACATACTCATACTCCCCCCTCTCTTTTGTTGTCTATGCTTCTAAAATTCGAAGTTGACAAGGGGTTCTGAGCCTTCCCGCGTTGGCAACCTCTGGGTTTACATGTTGCCTGTACACGATTCCAGAAGGTTCAACCAACGAAACTTATTGTTTTCGCTGGGTAAAGGACATGCCCAGCTGTAGAGTTTCACTGCTGTATTCAGCGATAGACATTGCTAAACTGCCATATTGTTTGGTTGTTTATAGGGTTGCCCAGCTGTCTTTGTCACAGTAGACACATAGTCATACTCCCTCCTCTCTTTTGTTGTCTATGCTTCTAAAATTCGAAGTTGACAAGGGGTTCTGAGCCTTCCTGCGTTGGCAACCTCTGGGTTCACGTGTTGTCTGTACACGACTCCAGAAGGTTCAACCAACGAACCTTATTGTGTTCGCTGGGTAAAGGACATGCCCAGCTGTAGAGTTTCGCTGCTGTGTTCAGCGATAAACATTGCTAAACTGTCATATTGTTTGGTTGTTTATAGGGTTGCCCAGCTGTCTTCGTCACAATAGACACATAGTCATACTCCCCTCTCTCTTTTGTTTTCTATGCTTCTAAAATTCGAAGTTTGACAAGGGGTTCTGAACCTTCCCGCGTTGGCAACCTCTGGGTTTACATGCGGTCTGTACACGATTCCAGAAGGTTCAACCAACGAACCTTATTGTGTTCGCTGGGTAAAGGACATGCCCAGCTGTAGAGTTTCACTGCTGTGTTCAGCGATAAACATTGCTAAACTGTCATATTGTTTGGTTGTTTATAGGGTTGCCCAGCTGTCTTTGTCACAGTAGACACATGCTCATACTCCCCCCTCTCTTTTGTTGTGTATGCTTCTAAAATTCGAAGTTGACAAGGGGTTCTGAGCCTTCCCGCGTTGGCAACCTCTGGGTTTACATGTTGTCTGTACACGATTCCAGAAGGTTCAACCAACGAACCTTATTGTGTTCGCTGGGTAAAGGACATGCCTAGCTGTAGAGTTTCACTGCTGTGTTCAGCGATAAACATTGCTAAACTGTCAGATTGTTTGGTTGTTTATAGGGTTGCCCAGCTGTCTTTATCACAGTAGACACATGCTCATACTCCCCCCTCTCTTTTGTAGTGTATGCTTCTAAAATTCGAAGTTGACAAGGGGTTCTGAGCCTTCCCGCGTTGGCAACCTCTGGGTTTACATGCGGTCTGTACACGATTCCAGAAGGTTCAACCAACGAACCTTATTGTGTTCGCTGGGTAAAGGACATGCCCAGCTGTAGAGTTTCACTGCTGTGTTCAGCGATAAACATTGCTAAACTGCCATATTGTTTGGTTGTTTATAGGGTTGCCCAGCTGTCTTTGTCACAGTAGACACATACTCATACTCCCCCCTCTCTTTTGTTGTGTATGCTTCTAAAATTCGAAGTTGACAAGGGGTTCTGAGCCTTCCCGCGTTGGCAACCTCTGGGTTTACATGTTGTCTGTACACGATTCCAGAAGGTTCAACCAACGAACCTTATTGTGTTCGCTGGGTAAAGGACATACCTAGCTGTAGAGTTTCACTGCTGTGTTCAGCGATAGACATTGCTAAACTGCCATATTGTTTGGTTGTTTATAGGGTTGCCCAGCTGTCTTTGTCACAGTAGACACATAGTCATACTCCCTCCTCTCTTTTGTTGTCTATGCTTCTAAAATTCGAAGTTGACAAGGGGTTCTGAGCCTTCCCGCGTTGGCAACCTCTTGGTTTACATGTTGTCTGTACACGATTCCAGAAGGTTCAACCAACGAACCTTATTGTGTTCGCTGGGTAAAGGACATGCCTAGCTGTAGAGTTTCACTGCTGTGTTCAGCGATAGACATTGCTAAACTGCCATATTGTTTGGTTGTTTATAGGGTTGCCCAGCTGTCTTTGTCACAGTAGTCACATACTCATACTCTCCCCTCTCTTTTGTTGTCTGTGCTTCTAAAACTCGAAGTTGACAAGGGGTTCTGAGCCTTCCCGCGTTGGCAACCTCTTGGTTTACATGTTGTCTGTACACGATTCCAGAAGGTTCAACCAACGAAACTTATTGTTTTCGCTGGGTAAAGGACATGCCCAGCTGTAGAGTTTCACTGCTGTATTCAGCGATAGACATTGCTAAACTGCCATATTGTTTGGTTGTTTATAGGGTTGCCCAGCTGTCTTTGTCACAGTAGACACATAGTCATACTCCCTCCTCTCTTTTGTTGTCTATGCTTCTAAAATTCGAAGTTGACAAGGGGTTCTGAGCCTTCCTGCGTTGGCAACCTCTGGGTTCACGTGTTGTCTGTACACGATTCCAGAAGGTTCAACCAACGAACCTTATTGTGTTCGCTGGGTAAAGGACATGCCCAGCTGTAAGTGTTTCGCTGCTGTGTTCAGCGATAAACATTGCTAAACTGTCATATTGTTTGGTTGTTTTTCGGGTTGCCCAGCTGTCTTCGTCACAATAGACACATAGTCATACTCCCCTCTCTCTTTTGTTTTCTGTGCTTCTAAAATTCGAAGTTTGACAAGGGGTTCTGAACCTTCCCGCGTTGGCAACCTCTGGGTTTACATGCGGTCTGTACACGATTCCAGAAGGTTCAACCAACGAACCTTATTGTGTTCGCTGGGTAAAGGACATGCCCAGCTGTAGAGTTTCACTGCTGTGTTCAGCGATAAACATTGCTAAACTGTCATATTGTTTGGTTGTTTATAGGGTTGCCCAGCTGTCTTTGTCACAGTAGACACATGCTCATACTCCCCCCTCTTTTTTGTTGTCTATGCTTCTAAAATTCGAAGTTGACAAGGGGTTCTGAGCCTTCTCGCGTTGGCAACCTCTGGGTTTACATGTTGTCTGTACACGATTCCAGAAGGTTCAACCAACGAACCTTATTGTGTTCGCTGGGTAAAGGACATGCCCAGCTGTAGAGTTTCACTGTTGTGTTCAGCGATAAACATTGCTAAACTGTCATATGGTTTGGTTGTTTATAGGGTTGCCCAGCTGTCTTTGTCACAGTAGACACATACTCATACTCCCCCCTCTCTTTTGTTGTCTGTGCTTCTAAAATTCGAAGTTGACAAGGGGTTTTGAGCCTTCCCGTGTTGGCAACCTCTGGGTTTATATGTTGTCTGTACACGATTCCGGAAGGTTCAACCAACGAACCTTATTGTGTTCGCTGGGTAAAGGACATACCCAGCTGTCGAGTTTCACTGCTGTGTTCAGCGATAAACATTGCTAAACTGTCATATTGTTTGGTTGTTTATAGGGTTGCCCAGCTGTCTTTGTCACAGTAGACACATACTCATACTCCCCCCTCTCTTATGTTGTCTATGCTTCTAAAATTCGAAGTTGACAAGGGGTTCTGAGCCTTCCCGTGTTGGCAAACTCTGGGTTTACATGTTGTCTGTACACGATTCCAGAAGGTTCAACCAACGAACCTTATTGTGTTCGCTGGGTAAAGGACATGCCCAGCTGGAGAGTTTCACTGCTGTGTTCAGCGATAAACATTGCTAAACTGTCATATTGTTTGATTGTTTATAGGGTTGCCCAGCTGTCTTTGTCACAGTAGACACATACTCATACTCCCCCCTCTCTTTTGTTGTCTATGCTTCTAAAATTCGAAGTTGACAAGGGGTTCTGAGCCTTCCCGCGTTGGCAACCTCTGGGTTTACATGTTGTCTGTACACGATTCCAGAAGGTTCAACCAACGAAACTTATTGTTTTCGCTGGGTAAAGGACATGCCCAGCTGTAGAGTTTCACTGCTGTATTCAGCGATAGACATTGCTAAACTGCCATATTGTTTGGTTGTTTATAGGGTTGCCCAGCTGTCTTTGTCACAGTAGACACATAGTCATACTCCCTCCTCTCTTTTGTTGTCTATGCTTCTAAAATTCGAAGTTGACAAGGGGTTCTGAGCCTTCCTGCGTTGGCAACCTCTGGGTTCACGTGTTGTCTGTACACGATTCCAGAAGGTTCAACCAACGAACCTTATTGTGTTCGCTGGGTAAAGGACATGCCCAGCTGTAGAGTTTCGCTGCTGTGTTCAGCGATAAACATTGCTAAACTGTCATATTGTTTGGTTGTTTATAGGGTTGCCCAGCTGTCTTCGTCACAATAGACACATAGTCATACTCCCCTCTCTCTTTTGTTTTCTATGCTTCTAAAATTCGAAGTTTGACAAGGGGTTCTAAACCTTCCCGCGTTGGCAACCTCTGGGTTTACATGCGGTCTGTACACGATTCCAGAAGGTTCAACCAACGAACCTTATTGTGTTCGCTGGGTAAAGGACATGCCCAGCTGTAGAGTTTCACTGCTGTGTTCAGCGATAAACATTGCTAAACTGCCATATTGTTTGGTTGTTTATAGGGTTGCCCAGCTGTCTTTGTCACAGTAGACACATACTCATTCTCCCCCCTCTCTTTTGTTGTGTATGCTTCTAAAATTCGAAGTTGACAAGGGGTTCTGAGCCTTCCCGCGTTAGCAGCCTCTGGGTTTACATGTTGTCTGTACACGATTCCAGAAGGTTCAACCAACGAACCTTATTGTGTTCGCTGGGTAAAGGACATGCCTAGCTGTAGAGTTTCACTGCTGTGTTCAGCGATAGACATTGATAAACTGCCATATTGTTTGGTTGTTTATAGGGTTGCCCAGCTGTCTTTGTCACAGTAGACACATAGTCATACTCCCTCCTCTCTTTTGTTGTCTATGCTTCTAAAATTCGAAGTTGACAAGGGGTTCTGAGCCTTCCCGCGTTGGCAACCTCTTGGTTTACATGTTGTCTGTACACGATTCCAGAAGGTTCAACCAACGAACCTTATTGTGTTCGCTGGGTAAAGGACATGCCTAGCTGTAGAGTTTCACTGCTGTGTTCAGCGATAGACATTGCTAAACTGCCATATTGTTTGGTTGTTTATAGGGTTGCCCAGCTGTCTTTGTCACAGTAGTCACATACTCATACTCTCCCCTCTCTTTTGTTGTCTGTGCTTCTAAAACTCGAAGTTGACAAGGGGTTCTGAGCCTTCCCGCGTTGGCAACCTCTTGGTTTACATGTTGTCTGTACACGATTCCAGAAGGTTCAACCAACGAAACTTATTGTTTTCGCTGGGTAAAGGACATGCCCAGCTGTAGAGTTTCACTGCTGTATTCAGCGATAGACATTGCTAAACTGCCATATTGTTTGGTTGTTTATAGGGTTGCCCAGCTGTCTTTGTCACCGTAGACACATAGTCATACTCCCTCCTCTCTTTTGTTGTCTATGCTTCTAAAATTCGAAGTTGACAAGGGGTTCTGAGCCTTCCTGCGTTGGCAACCTCTGGGTTCACGTGTTGTCTGTACACGATTCCAGAAGGTTCAACCAACGAACCTTATTGTGTTCGCTGGGTAAAGGACATGCCCAGCTGTAGAGTTTCACTGCTGTGTTCAGCGATAAACATTGCTAAACTGTCATATTGTTTGGTTGTTTATAGGGTTGCCCAGCTGTCTTTGTCACAGTAGACAAATGCTCATACTCCCCCCTCTCTTTTGTTGTGTATGCTTCTAAAATTCGAAGTTGATAAGGGGTTCTGAGCTTTCCCGCGTTGGCAACCTCTGGGTTTACATGCGGTCTGTACACGATTCCAGAAGGTTCAACCAACGAACCTTATTGTGTTCGCTGGGTAAAGGACATGCCCAGCTGTAGAGTTTCACAGCTGTGTTCAGCGATAAACATTGCTAAACTGCCATATTGTTTGGTTGTTTATAGGGTTGCCCAGCTGTCTTTGTCACAGTAGACACATACTCATACTCCCCCCTCTCTTTTGTTGTGTATGCTTCTAAAATTCGAAGTTGACAAGGGGTTCTGAGCCTTCCCGCGTTGGCAACCTCTGGGTTTACATGTTGTCATTACACGATTCCAGAAGGTTCAACCAACGAACCTTATTGTGTTTGCTGGGTAAAGGACATGCCTAGCTGTAGAGTTTCACTGCTGAGTTTAGCGATAAACATTGCTAAACTGTCAGATTGTTTGGTTGTGTATAGGGTTGCCCAGCTGTCTTTGTCACAGTAGACACATGCTCATACTCCCCCCTCTCTTTTGTTGTCTATGCTTCTAAAATTCGAAGTTGACAAGGGGTTCTGAGCCTTCTCGCGTTGGCAACCTCTGGGTTTACGTGTTGTCTGTACACGATTCCAGAAGGTTCAACCAACGAACCTTATTGTGTTCGCTGGGTAAAGGACATGCCCAGCTGTAGAGTTTCACTGCTGTGTTCAGCGATAAACATTGCTAAACTGTCATATTGTTTGGTTGTTTATAGGGTTGCCCAGCTGTCTTTGTCACAGTAGACACATGCTCATACTCCCCCCTCTCTTTTGTTGTCTATGCTTCTAAAATTCGAAGTTGACAAGGGGTTCTGAGCCTTCCCGCATTGGCAACCTCTGGGTTTACATGTTGTCTGTACACGATTCCAGAAGGTTCAACCAACGAACCTTATTGTGTTCGCTGGGTAAAGGACATGCCCAGCTGTAGAGTTTCACTGCTGTGTTCAGCGATAAACATTGCTAAACTGTCAGATTGTTTGGTTGTTTATAGCGTTGCCCAGCTGTCTTTGTCACAGTAGACACATACTCATACTCCCCCTCTCTTTTGTTGCCTATGCTTCTAAAATTCGAAGTTGACAAGGGGTTCTGAGCCTTCCCGCGTTGGCAACCTCTGGGTTTACATGTTGTCTGTACACGATTCCAGAAGGTTCAACCAACGAACCTTATTGTGTTCGCTGGTTAAAGGACATGCCCAGCTGTAGAGTTTCACTGCTGTGTTCAGCGATAAACATTGCTAAACTGTCATATTGTTTGGTTGTTTATAGGGTTGCCCAGCTGTCTTTGTCACAGTAGTCACATACTCATACTCCCCTGTCTCTTTTGTTGTCTATGCTTCTAAAATTCGAAGTTGACAAGGGGTTCTGAGCCTTCCCGCGTTGGCAACCTCTTGGTTTACATGTTGTCTGTACATGATTCCAGAAGGTTCAACCAACGAAACTTATTGCTTTCGCTGGGTAAAGGACATGCCCAGCTGCAGAGTTTCACTGCTGTATTCAGCGATAGACATTGCTAAACTGCCATATTGTTTGGTTGTTTATAGGGTTGCCCAGCTGTCTTCGTCACAATAGACACATAGTCATACTCCCCTCTCTCTTTTGTTTTCTATGCTTCTAAAATTCGAAGTTGACAAGGGGTTCTGAGGCTTTTCGCGTTGGCAACCTCTGGGTTTACATGTTGTCTGTACACGATTCAAGAAGGTTCAACCAACGAACCTTATTGTATTCGCTGGGTAAAGGACATGCCCAGCTGTAGAGTTTCACTGCTGTGTTCAGCGATAAACATTGCTAAACTGTCATATTGTTTGGTTGTTTATAGGGTTGCCCAGCTGTCTTTGTCACAGTAGACACATGCTCATACTCCCCCCTCTCTTTTGTTGTCTATGCTTCTAAAATTCGAAGTTGACAAGGGGTTCTGAGCCTTCTCGCGTTGGGAACCTCTGGGTTTACATGTTGTCTGTACACGATTCCAGAAGGTTCAACCAACGAACCTTATTGTGTTCGCTGGGTAAAGGACATGCCCAGCTGTAGAGTTTCACTGCTGTGTTCAGCGATAAACATTGCTAAACTGTCATATTGTTTTGTTGTTTATAGGGTTGCCCAGCTGTCTTTGTCACAGTAGACACATGCTCATACTCCCCCCTCTCTTTTGTTGTCTATGCTTCTAAAATTCAAAGTTGACAAGGGGTTCTGAGCCTTCTCGCGTTGGCAACCTCTGGGTTTACATGTTGTCTGTACACGATTCCAGAAGGTTCAACCAACGAACCTTATTGTGTTCGCTGGGTAAAGGACATGCCCAGCTGTAGAGTTTCACTGCTGTGTTCAGCGATAAACATTGCTAAACTGTCATATTGTTTGGTTGTTTATAGGGTTGCCCAGCTGTCTTTGTCACAGTAGTCACATACTCATACTCCCCCCTCTCTTTTGTTGTGTATGCTTCTAAAATTCGAAGTTGACAAGGGGTTCTGAGCCTTCCCGCGTTGGCAACCTCTGGGTTTACATGTTGTCTGTACACGATTCCAGAAGGTTCAACCAACGAACCTTATTGTGTTCGCTGGGTAAAGGACATGCCCAGCTGTAGAGTTTCACTGCTGTGTTCAGCGATAAACATTGCTAAACTGTCATATTGTTTTGTTGTTTATAGGGTTGCCCAGCTGTCTTTGTCACAGTAGTCACATACTCATACTCCCCCCTCTCTTTTGTTGTGTATGCTTCTAAAATTCGGAGTTGACAAGGGGTTCTGAGCCTTCCCGCGTTAGCAACCTCTGGGTTTACATGTTGTCTGTACACGATTCCAGAAGGTTCAACCAACGAACCTTATTGTGTTCGCTGGTTAAAGGACATGCCCAGCTGTAGAGTTTCACTGCTGTGTTCAGCGATAAACATTGCTAAACTGTCATATTGTTTTGTTGTTTTTAGGGTTGCCCAGCTGTCTTTGTCACAGTAGTCACATACTCATACTCCCCCCTCTCTTTTTGTTGTGTATGCTTCTAAAATTCGGAGTTGACAAGGGGTTCTGAGCCTTCTCGCTTTGGCAACCTCTGGGTTTACATGTTGTCTGTACACGATTCCAGAAGGTTCAACCAACGAACCTTATTGTGTTCGCTGGGTAAAGGACATGCCCAGCTGTAAGTGTTTCGCTGCTGTGTTCAGCGATAAACATTGCTAAACTGTCATATTGTTTGGTTGTTTATAGGGTTGCCCAGCTGTCTTCGTCACAATAGACACATAGTCATACTCCCCTCTCTCTTTTGTTTTCTATGCTTCTAAAATTCGAAGTTTGACAAGGGGTTCTGAACCTTCCCGCGTTGGCAACCTCTGGGTTTACATGCGGTCTGTACACGATTCCAGAAGGTTCAACCAACGAACCTTATTGTGTTCGCTGGGTAAAGGACATGCCCAGCTGTAGAGTTTCACTGCTGTGTTCAGCGATAAACATTGCTAAACTGTCATATTGTTTGGTTGTTTATAGGGTTGCCCAGCTGTCTTTGTCACAGTAGACACATGCTCATACTCCCCCCTCTCTTTTGTTGTGTATGCTTCTAAAATTCGAAGTTGACAAGGGGTTCTGAGCCTTCCCGCGTTGGCAACCTCTGGGTTTACTTGCGGTCTGTACACGATTCCAGAAGGTTCAACCAACGAACCTTATTGTGTTCGCTGGGTAAAGGACATGCCCAGCTGTAGAGTTTCACAGCTGTGTTCAGCGATAAACATTGCTAAACTGCCATATTGTTTGGTTGTTTATAGGGTTGCCCAGCTGTCTTTGTCACAATAGACACATACTCATACTCCCCCCTCTCTTTTGTTGTGTATGCTTCTAAAATTCGAAGTTGACAAGGGGTTCTGAGCCTTCCCGCGTTGGCAACCTCTGGGTTTACATGTTGTCTGTACACGATTCCAGAAGGTTCAACCAACGAACCTCATTGTGTTCGCTGGGTAAAGGACATGCCTAGCTGTAGAGTTTCACTGCTGTGTTTTGCGATAAACATTGCTAAACTGTCAGATTGTTTGGTTGTGTATAGGGTTGCCCAGCTGTCTTTGTCACAGTAGACACATGCTCATACTCCCCCCTCTCTTTTGTTGTCTATGCTTCTAAAATTCGAAGTTGACAAGGGGTTCTGAGCCTTCTGGCGTTGGCAACCTCTGGGTTTACATGTTGTCTGTACACGATTCCAGAAGGTTCAACCAACGAACCTTATTGTGTTCGCTGGGTAAAGGACATGCCCAGCTGTAGAGTTTCACTGCTGTGTTCAGCGATAAACATTGCTAAACTGTCATATTGTTTGGTTGTTTATAGGGTTGCCCAGCTGTCTTTGTCACAGTAGACACATGCTCATACTCCCCCCTCTCTTTTGTTGTCTATGCTTCTAAAATTCGAAGTTGACAAGGGGTTCTGAGCCTTCCCGCATTGGCAACCTCTGGGTTTACATGTTGTCTGTACACGATTCCAGAAGGTTCAACCAACGAACCTTATTGTGTTCGCTGGGTAAAGGACATGCCCAGCTGTAGAGTTTCACTGCTGTGTTCAGCGATAAACATTGCTAAACTGTCAGATTGTTTGGTTGTTTATAGCGTTGCCCAGCTGTCTTTGTCACAGTAGACACATACTCATACTCCCCCTCTCTTTTGTTGTCTATGCTTCTAAAATTCGAAGTTGACAAGGGGTTCTGAGCCTTCCCGCGTTGGCAACCTCTGGGTTTACATGTTGTCTGTACACGATTCCAGAAGGTTCAACCAACGAACCTTATTGTGTTCGCTGGTTAAAGGACATGCCCAGCTGTAGAGTTTCACTGCTGTGTTCAGCGATAAACATTGCTAAACTGTCATATTGTTTGGTTGTTTATAGGGTTGCCCAGCTGTCTTTGTCACAGTAGTCACATACTCATACTCCCCCCTCTCTTTTGTTGTCTATGCTTCTAAAATTCGAAGTTGACAAGGGGTTCTGAGCCTTCCCGCGTTGGCAACCTCTTGGTTTACATGTTGTCTGTACATGATTCCAGAAGGTTCAACCAACGAAACTTATTGCTTTCGCTGGGTAAAGGACATGCCCAGCTGCAGAGTTTCACAGCTGTGTTCAGCGATAAACATTGCTAAACTGCCATATTGTTTGGTTGTTTATAGGGTTGCCCAGCTGTCTTTGTCACAGAAGACACATACTCATACTCCCCCCTCTCTTTTGTTGTCTATGCTTCTAAAATTCGAAGTTGACAAGGGGTTCTGAGCCTTCTCGCGTTTGCAACCTCTGGGTTTACGTGTTGTCTGTACACGATTCCAGAAGGTTCAACCAACGAACCTTATTGTGTTCGCTGGGTAAAGGACATGCCCAGCTGTAGAGTTTCACTGCTGTGTTCAGCGATAAACATTGCTAAACTGTCATATTGTTTGGTTGTTTATAGGGTTGCCCAGCTGTCTTTGTCACAGTAGACACATGCTCATACTCCCCCCTCTCTTTTGTTGTCTATGCTTCTAAAATTCGAAGTTGACAAGGGGTTCTGAGCCTTCTCGCGTTGGGAACCTCTGGGTTTACATGTTGTCTGTACACGATTCCAGAAGGTTCAACCAACGAACCTTATTGTGTTCGCTGGGTAAAGGACATGCCCAGCTGTAGAGTTTCACTGCTGTGTTCAGCGATAAACATTGCTAAACTGTCATATTGTTTGGTTGTTTATAGGGTTGCCCAGCTGTCTTTGTCACAGTAGACACATGCTCATACTCCCCCCTCTCTTTTGTTGTCTATGCTTCTAAAATTCAAAGTTGACAAGGGGTTCTGAGCCTTCTCGCGTTGGCAACCTCTGGGTTTACATGTTGTCTGTACACGATTCCAGAAGGTTCAACCAACGAACCTTATTGTGTTCGCTGGGTAAAGGACATGCCCAGCTGTAGAGTTTCACTGCTGTGTTCAGCGATAAACATTGCTAAACTGTCATATTGTTTGGTTGTTTATAGGGTTGCCCAGCTGTCTTTGTCACAGTAGTCACATACTCATACTCCCCCCTCTCTTTTGTTGTGTATGCTTCTAAAATTCGAAGTTGACAAGGGGTTCTGAGCCTTCCCGCGTTGGCAACCTCTGGGTTTACATGTTGTCTGTACACGATTCCAGAAGGTTCAACCAACGAACCTTATTGTGTTCGCTGGGTAAAGGACATGCCCAGCTGTAGAGTTTCACTGCTGTGTTCAGCGATAAACATTGCTAAACTGTCATATTGTTTGGTTGTTTATAGGGTTGCCCAGCTGTCTTTGTCACAGTAGTCACATACTCATACTCCCCCCTCTCTTTTGTTGTGTATGCTTCTAAAATTCGGAGTTGACAAGGGGTTCTGAGCCTTCCCGCGTTGGCAACCTCTGGGTTTACATGTTGTCTGTACACGATTCCAGAAGGTTCAACCAACGAACCTTATTGTGTTCGCTGGGTAAAGGACATGCCTAGCTGTAGAGTTTCACTGCTGTGTTTAGCGATAAACATTGCTAAACTGTCAGATTGTTTGGTTGTGTATAGGGTTGCCCAGCTGTCTTTGTCACAGTAGACACATGCTCATACTCCCCCCTCTCTTTTGTTGTCTATGCTTCTAAAATTCGAAGTTGACAAGGGGTTCTGAGCCTTCTCGCGTTGGCAACCTCTGGGTTTACGTGTTGTCTGTACACGATTCCAGAAGGTTCAACCAACGAACCTTATTGTGTTCGCTGGGTAAAGGACATGCCCAGCTGTAGAGTTTCACTGCTGTGTTCAGCGATAAACATTGCTAAACTGTCATATTGTTTGGTTGTTTATAGGTTTGCCCAGCTGTCTTTGTCACAGTAGACACATGCTCATACTCCCCCCTCTCTTTTGTTGTCTATGCTTCTAAAATTCGAAGTTGACAAGGGGTTCTGAGCCTTCCCGCATTTGCAACCTCTGGGTTTACATGTTGTCTGTACACGATTCCAGAAGGTTCAACCAACGAACCTTATTGTGTTCGCTGGGTAAAGGACATGCCTAGCTGTAGAGTTTCACTGCTGTGTTCAGCGATAGACATTGATAAACTGCCATATTGTTTGGTTGTTTATAGGGTTGCCCAGCTGTCTTTGTCACAGTAGACACATAGTCATACTCCCTCCTCTCTTTTGTTGTCTATGCTTCTAAAATTCGAAGTTGACAAGGGGTTCTGAGCCTTCCCGCGTTGGCAACCTCTTGGTTTACATGTTGTCTGTACACGATTCCAGAAGGTTCAACCAACGAACCTTATTGTGTTCGCTGGGTAAAGGACATGCCTAGCTGTAGAGTTTCACTGCTGTGTTCAGCGATAGACATTGCTAAACTGCCATATTGTTTGGTTGTTTATAGGGTTGCCCAGCTGTCTTTGTCACAGTAGTCACATACTCATACTCCCCCCTCTCTTTTGTTGTGTATGCTTCTAAAATTCGAAGTTGACAAGGGGTTCTGAGCCTTCCCGCGTTGGCAACCTCTGGGTTTACATGTTGTCTGTACACGATTCCAGAAGGTTCAACCAACGAACCTTATTGTGTTCGCTGGGTAAAGGACATGCCCAGCTGTAGAGTTTCACTGCTGTGTTCAGCGATAAACATTGCTAAACTGTCATATTGTTTGGTTGTTTATAGGGTTGCCCAGCTGTCTTTGTCACAGTAGTCACATACTCATACTCCCCCCTCTCTTTTGTTGTGTATGCTTCTAAAATTCGGAGTTGACAAGGGGTTCTGAGCCTTCCCGCGTTGGCAACCTCTGGGTTTACATGTTGTCTGTACACGATTCCAGAAGGTTCAACCAACGAACCTTATTGTGTTCGCTGGGTAAAGGACATGCCTAGCTGTAGAGTTTCACTGCTGTGTTTAGCGATAAACATTGCTAAACTGTCAGATTGTTTGGTTGTGTATAGGGTTGCCCAGCTGTCTTTGTCACAGTAGACACATGCTCATACTCCCCCCTCTCTTTTGTTGTCTATGCTTCTAAAATTCGAAGTTGACAAGGGGTTCTGAGCCTTCTCGCGTTGGCAACCTCTGGGTTTACGTGTTGTCTGTACACGATTCCAGAAGGTTCAACCAACGAACCTTATTGTGTTCGCTGGGTAAAGGACATGCCCAGCTGTAGAGTTTCACTGCTGTGTTCAGCGATAAACATTGCTAAACTGTCATATTGTTTGGTTGTTTATAGGTTTGCCCAGCTGTCTTTGTCACAGTAGACACATGCTCATACTCCCCCCTCTCTTTTGTTGTCTATGCTTCTAAAATTCGAAGTTGACAAGGGGTTCTGAGCCTTCCCGCATTTGCAACCTCTGGGTTTACATGTTGTCTGTACACGATTCCAGAAGGTTCAACCAACGAACCTTATTGTGTTCGCTGGGTAAAGGACATGCCTAGCTGTAGAGTTTCACTGCTGTGTTCAGCGATAGACATTGATAAACTGCCATATTGTTTGGTTGTTTATAGGGTTGCCCAGCTGTCTTTGTCACAGTAGACACATAGTCATACTCCCTCCTCTCTTTTGTTGTCTATGCTTCTAAAATTCGAAGTTGACAAGGGGTTCTGAGCCTTCCCGCGTTGGCAACCTCTTGGTTTACATGTTGTCTGTACACGATTCCAGAAGGTTCAACCAACGAACCTTATTGTGTTCGCTGGGTAAAGGACATGCCTAGCTGTAGAGTTTCACTGCTGTGTTCAGCGATAGACATTGCTAAACTGCCATATTGTTTGGTTGTTTATAGGGTTGCCCAGCTGTCTTTGTCACAGTAGTCACATACTCATACTCTCCCCTCTCTTTTGTTGTCTGTGCTTCTAAAACTCGAAGTTGACAAGGGGTTCTGAGCCTTCCCGCGTTGGCAACCTCTTGGTTTACATGTTGTCTGTACACGATTCCAGAAGGTTCAACCAACGAAACTTATTGTTTTCGATGGGTAAAGGACATGCCCAGCTGTAGAGTTTCACTGCTGTATTCAGCGATAGACATTGCTAAACTGCCATATTGTTTGGTTGTTTATAGGGTTGCCCAGCTGTCTTTGTCACAGTAGACACATAGTCATACTCCCTCCTCTCTTTTGTTGTCTATGCTTCTAAAATTCGAAGTTTACAAGGGGTTCTGAGCCTTCCTGCGTTGGCAACCTCTGGGTTCACGTGTTGTCTGTACACGATTCCAGAAGGTTCAACCAACGAACCTTATTGTGTTCGCTGGGTAAAGGACATGCCCAGCTGTAAGTGTTTCGCTGCTGTGTTCAGCGATAAACATTGCTAAACTGTCATATTGTTTGGTTGTTTATAGGGTTGCCCAGCTGTCTTCGTCACAATAGACACATAGTCATACTCCCCTCTCTCTTTTGTTTTCTATGCTTCTAAAATTCGAAGTTTGACAAGGGGTTCTGAACCTTCCCGCGTTGGCAACCTCTGGGTTTACATGCGGTCTGTACACGATTCCAGAAGGTTCAACCAACGAACCTTATTGTGTTCGCTGGGTAAAGGACATGCCCAGCTGTAGAGTTCCACTGCTGTGTTCAGCGATAAACATTGCTAAACTGCCATATTGTTTGGTTGTTTATAGGGTTGCCCAGCTGTCTTTGTCACAGTAGACACATGCTCATACTCCCCCCTCTCTTTTGTTGTGTATGCTTCTAAAATTCGAAGTTGACAAGGGGTTCTGAGCCTTCCCGCGTTGGCAACCTCTGGGTTTACATGCGGTCTGTACACGATTCCAGAAGGTTCAACCAACGAACCTTATTGTGTTCGCTGGGTAAAGGACATGCCCAGCTGTAGAGTTTCACAGCTGTGTTCAGCGATAAACATTGCTAAACTGCCATATTGTTTGGTTGTTTATAGGGTTGCCCAGCTGTCTTTGTCACAGTAGACACATACTCATACTCCCCCCTCTCTTTTGTTGTGTATGCTTCTAAAATTCGAAGTTGACAAGGGGTTCTGAGCCTTCCCGCGTTGGCAACCTCTGGGTTTACATGTTGTCTGTACACGATTCCAGAAGGTTCAACCAACGAACCTTATTGTGTTCGCTGGGTAAAGGACATGCCTAGCTGTAGAGTTTCACTGCTGTGTTTAGCGATAAACATTGCTAAACTGTCAGATTGTTTGGTTGTGTATAGGGTTGCCCAGCTGTCTTTGTCACAGTAGACACATGCTCATACTCCCCCCTCTCTTTTGTTGTCTATGCTTCTAAAATTCGAAGTTGACAAGGGGTTCTGAGCCTTCTCGCGTTTGCAACCTCTGGGTTTACGTGTTGTCTGTACACGATTCCAGAAGGTTCAACCAACGAACCTTATTGTGTTCGCTGGGTAAAGGACATGCCCAGCTGTAGAGTTTCACTGCTGTGTTCAGCGATAAACATTGCTAAACTGTCATATTGTTTGGTTGTTTATAGGGTTGCCCAGCTGTCTTTGTCACAGTAGACACATGCTCATACTCCCCCCTCTCTTTTGTTGTCTATGCTTCTAAAATTCGAAGTTGACAAGGGGTTCTGAGCCTTCCCGCATTGGCAACCTCTGGGTTTACATGTTGTCTGTACACGATTCCAGAAGGTTCAACCAACGAACCTTATTGTGTTCGCTGGGTAAAGGACATGCCCAGCTGTAGAGTTTCACTGCTGTGTTCAGCGATAAACATTGCTAAACTGTCAGATTGTTTGGTTGTTTATAGCGTTGCCCAGCTGTCTTTGTCACAGTAGACACATACTCATACTCCCCCTCTCTTTTGTTGCCTATGCTTCTAAAATTCGAAGTTGACAAGGGGTTCTGAGCCTTCCCGCGTTGGCAACCTCTTGGTTTACATGTTGTCTGTACATGATTCCAGAAGGTTCAACCAACGAAACTTATTGCTTTCGCTGGGTAAAGGGCATGCCCAGCTGCAGAGTTTCACTGCTGTATTCAGCGATAGACATTGCTAAACTGCCATATTGTTTGGTTGTTTATAGGGTTGCCCAGCTGTCTTCGTCACAATAGACACATAGTCATACTCCCCTCTCTCTTTTGTTTTCTATGCTTCTAAAATTCGAAGTTGACAAGGGGTTCTGAGCCTTCTCGCGTTGGCAACCTCTGGGTTTACATGTTGTCTGTACACGATTCAAGAAGGTTCAACCAACGAACCTTATTGTGTTCGCTGGGTAAAGGACATGCCCAGCTGTAGAGTTTCACTGCTGTGTTCAGCGATAAACATTGCTAAACTGTCATATTGTTTGGTTGTTTATAGGGTTGCCCAGCTGTCTTTGTCACAGTAGACACATGCTCATACTCCCCCCTCTCTTTTGTTGTCTATGCTTCTAAAATTCGAAGTTGACAAGGGGTTCTGAGCCTTCTCGCGTTGGGAACCTCTGGGTTTACATGTTGTCTGTACACGATTCCAGAAGGTTCAACCAACGAACCTTATTGTGTTCGCTGGGTAAAGGACATGCCCAGCTGTAGAGTTTCACTGCTGTGTTCAGCGATAAACATTGCTAAACTGTCATATTGTTTTGTTGTTTTTAGGGTTGCCCAGCTGTCTTTGTCACAGTAGTCACATACTCATACTCCCCCCTCTCTTTTGTTGTGTATGCTTCTAAAATTCGGAGTTGACAAGGGGTTCTGAGCCTTCTCGCTTTGGCAACCTCTGGGTTTACATGTTGTCTGTACACGATTCCAGAAGGTTCAACCAACGAACCTTATTGTGTTCGCTGGGTAAAGGACATGCCCAGCTGTAAGTGTTTCGCTGCTGTGTTCAGCGATAAACATTGCTAAACTGTCATATTGTTTGGTTGTTTATAGGGTTGCCCAGCTGTCTTTGTCACAGTAGTCACATACTCATACTCCCCCCTCTCTTTTGTTGTGTATGCTTCTAAAATTCGAAGTTGACAAGGGGTTCTGAGCCTTCTCGCGTTGGCAACCTCTGAGTTTACCAGCGGTCTGTACACGATTTCAGAAGGTTCAACCAACGAACCTTATTGTTAATGTAGTGATTGCGCAGGCGAGCTGGTGGATTTTAACCATTTTGTTCTTAGCCCGAGACTGAGGCAGGAAAAGAGGAAAGTTTCGAAGTAGAAGAAAAATGAACAGTCGAGGACACGTCTCTAACACAGCTAAAGACAAGTTTATTTGGTCACCTTATATACACTCCACAAACTTCACCACAGCAGCTTCCCGATCTCGAAAGCCAAAAGATAACAAAGGTCTCACATCTTTCCACCACAATTGTCAAACGATCTTGACGTTTTCCACAAAGCAATGAACAATAGCTCCCCTCATCCGGAAGACACTTGTGAATCCTTCGCGTACACAGTACACTCTCTCCCTCTACTCTCCGACCCATAATCACAAAGCATCCCGGTAACAGAAGATATCAATCCACGTGATACACAAAGGAAGAAACCACTTACACCTTCACATTCAACAAGCACTTCACAAAACTTTCAAATCCGCAAGAATGATTTTGCGCTGCTGCTAAGCTGTAACGACACCTGACTAATGCAGTTGCCGGATCAAGTCACCGGATCAAAGAAATACGCAGCCTCAAGTCACCGGATCAAAGAAATACGCAGCGCTTCCGAAAGACTTTGGGAGCTCCTGGTGGGAGGTGATTTCAAGCGGCACAGAGAGTACATCCTTTGGAACAGCATCAGGAGGACAATTTTCGACCGAATGTGGTATGTCAAACGAAAGCATGTTCTGGATAGTATTAAGATGAGATCTCAGGAGGGAAGGGCTAGAGAGTGACGGTTTTATAGTTTTTTCGATCGGATGTGTGGATCTTCTGTTATCAACGCGGGTGGCGTAATGTTGTCAGCGAAGACGCAAGAAGTCTTGGAAAAAGGGCCGAAGTTTTGTATTGATGTAAAACCGTCAAGGGTGGATGTATTTTCATCCATACAGTCGGTTGCGAGAGGAGTCAGGCATGAAGAAAAAGCGGCGTTTATTGAACAGGCTGTTGGCAGAATGGAAAACGTAATGGGGAATGAATACCCAAATGAGAAAAGGAATTTTCGTGTCGTCAACTCGGTTAGAAAGGAGTTAGAGGATCGTTCATTACAATTGCTACAAACGGATAAATCCGGTAGGTTCGCGGTTATTTCAAAATCGTAATTTCAAACGAAAACAGGCGACGCGATGGAATCCTTGTTTCATGAATGGAGTGGAAACGTCGGAAAGTTAAAGAAAAATATAGTTTCCATTTTAGAGGAAGACGAATTTGAAGATATAGCAAAGACTATGTTAAATTTGTCGAACTCAGCGTTGAGCGTAAAATTCTTCTTTAAGGATCATAAACCGGAGATGCCACTTAGAGTAGTGATCAATGAGAATGGGACTTGGCAGAAGGTAGTCTCCGTGTTTCTTCAAAAAGGTTTAAAACATGCAATTCTAGATAAGTCTTTGTCACTGAGAAATTCGAGTGAGTTGATCACAATACTCGATGATCATCATGGAAAGGAAGGAGATGTGTTTTCAATGGACATCAAGGATCTTTATTACTCATTAGAGAAGAGCCGGCTGATGGAAAGGGTAAAAGGGGTGCTTGAAATGAATTTTGTAAGGTTCCAATCGCGGTCAGGCATTTCGGTGGACAGTTTTCTTGCCATTCTTGATTATTACTTGCAGTCAACGATAGTAGAGTATGAAGGGAAAAAATATTTACAGAAAGAGGGAGTATGCATTGGGTCGAGTGTCGCACCGGCGTTAGCGGAAATTTACCTTAATTCTTTGGATTGTATTGTATCTGATAGATTGCAGGAGATGACGTCGGAGTCCTGTTTTGTGAAAAGATATGTCGATGACATTTTAATCTGTTCTTTTCGGGAGGGATTATCTGACACTCTGGAAGCATTGATCAGATCGGCAGCCCCGGAACTGAAGTTTACGGTCGAACGACCTACGAATGGTAGACTGCAGTTCTTAGAACTTATGATTCACAATGAAAAAGGGCTATGTTGGGAATATGGAAAAGAAAACGCGAAACCGCTGCTGTCAAAAAATAGTTGCCATTCAAAAACAGTGAAAGCGGGTATTGTAAAGTCTTTAATCACAAATGCAATGGAAAGATCATGTACACATTTCTTGGCCGAATCGGTAGAAAGACAGTGGAGAAGGCTAAACGGTGCTGGTTATGAGGATGAATTCGTAAGGAAGCAGTTATCCGTAAAATTCGCAAACAAATGTACAGGAGAACCGAAGCAAAGGCCAAAAAATAGAACTATTGTAATTCCATTTTATCACAAAATTTCTCACAACTTAAAGGCTTGTGCCAAGAAGTTCAATGTAGATCTGGTTTTTAGTTCGGATTATAAGTTGAGCAAGCTCACACCTTTCCACAAAAGTGTAAGGGAATGCGCAAAAACACATCGAGAAAAGTCTATTCCGTGTGGTAATGGAGTGGTATATGAAATCCCCCTGGAATGTGGCTTTAAATATGTGGGGCAGACGTCAAGGTGTATAAATGACAGATTGACTGAACACAAAAGGAATGTCAAAAACAACGTTGCCAATTCGGAAATAGCGAAACATGTTCAAGAATGTAATAATTGTATACCCCACTGGTCTGAAACAGAGATAATACACAGGGAGTTAAACGACATCAAAAGGGTTGTAAAAGAAACAATAAGAATGAAATCAATGGGCAACTGCATTAGTCAGGTGTCGTTACAGCTTAGCAGCAGCGCAAAATCATTCTTGCGGATTTGAAAGTTTTGTGAAGTGCTTGTTGAATGTGAAGGTGTAAGTGGTTTCTTCCTTTGTGTATCACGTGGATTGATATCTTCTGTTACCGGGATGCTTTGTGATTATGGGTCGGAGAGTAGAGGGAGAGAGTGTACTGTGTACGCGAAGGATTCACAAGTGTCTTCCGGATGAGGGGAGCTATTGTTCATTGCTTTGTGGAAAACGTCAAGGTCGTTTGACAATTGTGGTGGAAAGATGTGAGACCTTTGTTATCTTTTGGCTTTCGAGATCCGGAAGGTGCTGTGGTGAAGTTTGTGGAGTGTATATAAGAAGGCGACCAATTAAACTTGTCTTTAGCTGTGTTAGAGACGTGTCCTCGACTGTTCATTTTTCTTCTACTTCGAAACTTTCCTCTTTTCCTGCCTCAGTCTCGGGCTAAGAACAAAATGGTTAACCTTATTGTGTTCGCTGGGTAAAGGACATGCCCAGCTGTAGAGTTTCACTGCTGTGTTCAGCGATAAACATTGCTAAACTGTCATATTGTTTGGTTGTTTATAGGGTTGCCCAGCTGTCTTTGTCACAGTAGTCACATACTCATACTCCCCCCCTCTTTTGTTGTCTATGCTTCTAAAATTCGAAGTTGACAAGGGGTTCTGAGCCTTCCCGCGTTGGCAACCTCTGGGTTTACATGTTGTCTGTACACGATTCCAGAAGGTTCAACCAACGAACCTTATTGTGTTCGCTGGGTAAAGGACATGCCCAGCTGTAGAGTTTCACTGCTGTGTTCAGTGATAAACATTGCTAAACTGTCATATTGTTTGGTTGTTTATAGGGTTGCCCAGCTGTCTTTGTCACAGTAGACACATACTCATACTCCCCCCTCTCTTTTGTTGTCTATGCTTCTAAAATTCGAAGTTGACAAGGGGTTCTGAGCCTTCCCGCGTTGGCAACCTCTGGGTTTACATGTTGTCTGTGCACGATTCCAGAAGGTTCAACAAACGAACCTTATTGTGTTCGCTGGGTAAAGGACATGCCCAGCTGTAGAGTTTCACTGCTGTATTCAGCGATAAACATTGCTAAACTGTCATATTCTTTGGTTGTTTTTGGGTTGCCCAGCTGTCTTTGTCACAGTAGACACATAGTGAGACTCCCCCCTCTCTTTTGTTGTCTATGCTTCTAAAATTCGAAGTTGACAAGGGGTTCTGAGCCTTCCCGCGTTGGCAACCTCTGAGTTTACATGTTGTCTGTACACGATTCCAGAAGGTTCAAACAACGAACCTTATTGTGTTCGCTGGGTAAAGGACATGCCCACCTGTAGAGTTTCACTGCTGTATTCAGCGATAAACATTGCTAAACTGCCATATTGTTTGGTTGTTTATAGGGTTGCCCAGCTGTCTTTGTCACAGTAGACACATAGTCATACTCCCCCCTCTCTTTTGTTGTCTATGCTTCTAAAATTCGAAGTTGACAAGGGGTTCTGAGCCTCCCCGCGTTGGCAACCTCTGGGTTTACGTGTTGTCTGTTCACGATTCCAGAAGGTTCAACCAACGAACCTTATTGTGTTCGCTGGGTAAAGGACATGCCCAGCTGTAGGGTTTCGCTGCTGTGTTCAGCGATAAACATTGCTAAACTGTCATATTGTTTGGTTGTTTTTAGGGTTGCCCAGCTGTCTTCGTCACAATAGACACATAGTCATACTCCCATCTCTCTTTTGTTTTCTATGCTTCTAAAATTCGAAGTTTGACAAAGGGTTCTGAACCTTCCCGCGTTGGCAACCTCTGGGTTTACATGCGGTCTGTACACGATTCCAGAAGGTTCAACCAACGAACCTTATTGTGTTCGCTGGGTAAAGGACATGCCCAGCTGTAGAGTTTCACTGCTGTGTTCAGCAATGAACATTGCTAAACTGTCATATTGTTCGGTTTTTTTTATAGGGTTGCCCAGCTGTTTTCGTCACAATAGACACATAGTCATACTCCCCTCTCTCTTTTGTTTTCTATGCTTCTAAAATTCGAAGTTTGACAAGGGGTTCTGAACCTTCCCGCGTTGGCAACCACTGGGTTTACATGCGGTCTGTACACGATTCCAGAAGGTTCAACCAACGAACCTTATTGTGTTCGCTGGGTAAAGGACATGCCCAGCTGTAGAGTTTCACTGCTGTGTTCAGCAATGAACATTGCTAAACTGTCATATTGTTTGGTTGTTTATAGGGTTGCCCAGCTGTCTTTGTCACAGTAGACACATACTCATACTCCCTCCTCTCTTTTGTTTTCTATGCTTCTAAAATTCGAAGTTTGACAAGGAATTCTGTGCCTTCCCGCGTTGGCAACCTCTGGGTTTACATGCGGTCTGTAAACGATTCCAGAAGGTTCAACCAACGAACCTTATTGTGTTCGCTGGGTAAAGAACATGCCCAGCTGTGGAGTTTCACTGCTGTATTCAGTGATAAACATTGCTAAACTGTCATATTGTTTGGTTGTTTATAGAGTTACCCAGCTGTCTTTGTCACAGTAGACACACACTCATACCCCCCGCCCCCCTCCCTCCTCCCCCTGGCCGAGTAACGTTGCCGACTAACGTTGCATCTGACGACCCTTTTTTTTGGTTAAGTAACACTTTGAATACGCTGAAGATTGTTTTTCATTGAAATGGACCACAGGCGGCTCTACAAACTATACTGCCGATGCAGCGCGGTACTTGTCCCACCTTCCATCAGCGTGTCGCTGCACTCAAGCGGAAGGTCACGTGGTGCGCTCTCGGTGCTCGATTGGCTAAATGGCTCATCGGCTGCAACTGCGGTACATCTTGAGTTGAAACATTCGCGGACGCGTAGGCCTCCATGCCTAGACTGGCGCAATCCACTCCGATACTTCAACATTTCGTAACCAAACGGCCAAGTCCAATCGGTGCTTTGAAATCGCCGCCTCGCTGCCGCGCAGTCAGGGTTAAAGCTCCTTGATAAAAGCGTTTTTTTTACAAGCACCGCCAACCATTGTTGTGGAAGCGCGCGAGACACGTGCCATGAGCGGGTGCTCCGCCGCCATTCGCTTCCAAGGCCCGCTCATTTCAGTGCTGCGCCGCCATTTGCTTCCAAGGGCCGCACGAGACATGGGCCTCGTGCACTCGCGCATTTGACGCTACTTGCAAGACAAACGCAAACACATCGAGGTGCTTTAGTCAGGGTCAATCCGAGAAACAAAGTAAATTTGAAGCGCTCCAATTGCCTAGGCACGGCCGGACTGGAAGCGCGCGCTCTCTTTCTCTTCTTACGGCCTTTGCAATCGCCCGGGATTCAATGAAATTTTTTCTCTGTGTGTAGTTCACTTGCTTGCCGCCAGGGGCGCAACCACCTCACCCCACTTCACCCCACTCGGAGAGTCCATTCGAGCTGCTTTGCGCTGGTGTTCGAGCTTCATAGGCTGTTGTTTTGGCAACGGTTCCTCAGAATACTTCTGATTAACCATGCAAAGACGGTCACGGACAGAAACGAAAAATCAGCTGGATATGTGCACAAGCCCTCGAGGAAGCATTTTAGGCTGTAATATGCACTGTAAGAAAATTGTACAGACTACTGCACCCTCGTCTAGAGCAGCTGACCGACTTCATGTGGGGCTTATGAAATGATGATGGAGACCACGGCAATAGATAGATTGGGCCTGCTTACATTTCACGAGAATGCACGAATTAATTATCATTCAAAGTTCCTCCACGTAGAAGGGGTCTGTCTCCTCCTGTTCTTGAGTTGCAACAGAAGTCCTGGAGGTATGGACGAGTATAGTTTTTCCGCGATTGCATTCGCTGTCTCTACTTACTACTTTTTACTCCCGAATCTCTGAGAGATGTGCGTCAAATATTCACCATTTTGGGCTCATCAGAAGTGCATTAGGTAGTGGCTGAGGGTCTAAACGTAAGTATCAGGTGTCAATGGCTATAAAAACTCGGCCGCAAGTTGCGACAGCGTTGAGATACACTCTCAGACGCGCTTTGTGCAAACGACAAAGGGTAGCCCAGGGGTGAGGTGACAGCGCCTCCCGCGAATTGTGGCGGGAGGTGGCGATCGCCCCAATTGCAAAGGCCGTATGAAGAGAAAGAGCACGCGCTTCCGGTCCGGCCGTGCACCTCTACTTAGGCCGTGGCCTAGGTAGAGGTGGAAACTAAGCGAGCTCACTGACCACAGGGACTCTTTCTGTCTCTGCTTTTGATGTTGATATATTTTTATTACAGATGCAATAATACGAAATGTAAAAATATCTGACAGTTTGTAGGATCAGTCTTGGCAATAGTATAAGAAAGAAATACGTCCGCAACCGATTATTGACGAATTGGCCCTGAACCGCTTCCACTGAACCGGTAACCGCCACATCAGATTATGTTTCGTTCCGGTTCAGGTTCAATATGAAGCGTTCGATTTCGGTTTCGGTTTTGTACCGGTTCGGTCAAAAATAACGGTTTTGATCCGATTTTCGGTTCGGGTTGGGGTTCGGTTCAACACCCTGGTGTAAACATACACACAACCCAATTTTTTTTTTTCGCTAGGAGACGACGTTCGTAAAATCGCGTCAGCTGTTAAGCCTAGTTCACATGCAGCGGTTTTGGCCCTAGAGCGGCGCGATTTCTGCCGTCGCGGCGCTCTGGCCAGCACCAGCAATTCTGCGGCACGAGCGCCGCGACGGCAGAAATCGCGCCGCTCTAGGGCCAAAATCGCTGCATGTGAAACCCGCTTTAGTGGCTTCACGCGGCGGTACCGTGTATGCTTTCATTCATTCGGCGTTCGTTACCATGGTGACGGCGAGGAAAGCAGACGAACTTTGTGTTGCGGAAGAACGATGCGGCGCAGCGGTACCAGGTGCGTTCTAAGGCCCTTCCCGCATGCTTTTTAATGGGCGGAAGGCGAACAAAGAAAGTTCGAAATAAGGACTTAACGCAGAAGGTTGCATTTCTCCAGCGCCTCAACATTTGACGAGCCTTACACGAAAACGCGTTTTATTGGCCATCCCGCGTCGTGTTTTTTTTATCCGTAACATGGGTCTAAAGTATCACACTGCCGACAGCTCTTATCTTTTTTTTTTTTAATTCCGGATATCGTTTTATTTATATTGTCGCAGGTATTCAAACCATTCCGATCGTTCCAAAATAAGTATAATGAATCGCACACACTGACGGCAAAAGAGTGGAAACAGAACGCACATGTACTTTTCACTATAAAATCCAATTTCCGTAAAAATAATATGGTGAAATATGGCTGTCGTAAACAAGGCTTTTTTATGTTCCGTGGCAAATTCAAAGGGGGGGGGGGGGGAGGATATTCTGACCTCCTTCTTCCCTTTTCCCCTTTAAGTTCCGCATCTGTAAAATTTCAGTTTCAAAAAACGGGGTAGGGGAGGGGGGGGGGGGGGTCGTCAGTGTTCCAAACATTTGATATGCTGACCTCACGGAAACACCTGCATCCGCCCCTGGGTAAACTCTATTCCTAAAAAAAAAAAAAAAAAAGTAAAACCCTCTTGTTGAAAAGATTGGTCGGAAACATTATGAAAACTGCGCAGACCAGTGCGGTAGGGCGTTGTTGTATTCATACCGCGACGATCCTTCAGAAAAGATGGCTGGGCTAAAAAACAAAACTGGACGAATGGGAACGGAAAGCGTACTGCATTGGAGTAAGGTAATGTAAAAAGTTGCGCCGTTCTCTGCACTTCCAAGCCTTACCATGAAACCCTGCAAGTCTATTTTGAATTGAAGCTACGGGCGTTCCAATTCACTCCTTTTCGCGCGAGTTAAAAAGTGTGCTGGCGCCAGAGTGCGAACAGCCCGCGAACGCTTCCGGTCCGGAATTAGACGACGGGGTTTGCAGTGTTTGCGAGATCAAATCTACGCGCTATCTACGAGAAATGGCCGCATTTAGTACGGCCAGACGTAAGTCAGTCTTATAGTACAAGCCTTATGAGCAAAAAAAAAAGAAAAGAATGAGAAATAATACGTGCACCGGAAGAGCGCCAGGTCTACATGGCAGATGACGTCACTTGGTTTGTTGCCAAACGAAAAAGGGGCGCATAGTTTAACGGACCGGATATGGTCTTTAGTCTAACAACTCGGTCCCATCAGCAAAACTCGGTTGTTAGATCTCTACCACGGCCACTCGATTAATCGAGTGGCCGTGTCTCTACGAACGGGAGGCTTCGACGTCTCGCTGCTGCCGTTGCGCTGCTGTCGCTATGGCGCGTGAGCACAAGCTTCATCCCAAATGAATTGTTTGTAAACGCACTGTTGGCGCATGTGGACATAACGGTAGTGGTTACCTACTTTTCTGGTTTTATTTTTTTTAACTTTAACCAGAAATTGAGGCATGTTTCTTACCCTTCCGAATTCCCACAAGATAATGAGGGTCAACATAATCTCGGGCAGTCCGTAGACAACTCACTCAGCATTCTTTTTAGTGCTGTTTATTACGCTAAGCTTTTGTTTCGATGAATATTAGCACGTTCATATCATTCCTGACTTTAAGTCATGCTTTCATGTATTACAATTTTAATGACATCAAGTGATCCTGCGAAAGCGCATTGCTCTAAATAACGGTAGCACACTGCGATGTTTTAGGCCAATTTAGTAGTAAGAATGAAGAGTGCATTTTTATTTGAACTATCACACTACCCTACAGATGAAGCACGTGGAGCAAAAGCGCGTGCTGCAAAACCTAGGAATTCGGGGCTCGAGTCCTTCCCTCCTCACTTTGGTATGAACGACCACCGTGCTGTCGTGGTTTTGCTCAATAACTTGAGTGTGACGCAAGCTCTAGCAAGGAACAACAGCGAACGCAGTGCAAGCGCGAGCGGGTAGCCTTGACTGTCTTGACAGGATCACTCGCTGAACGAGAGCTCGTGCTGCCGCCGAGGCTTCATCCAAAGCAACTACAGTGTTGTGCTTTAGGAAGAGCTGGTAAATCTGGGGTTCCCCCTTCTCTATGGTTCTCTATGCTTCTAAAATTCGAAGTTGACAAGAGGTTCTGAGTCTTCCCGCGTTGGCAACCTTCGTGTTTACATTCGGTCCGTACACGATCCCGGAGGGTTCAACCAACGAACCTTATTGTGCTCGCTGGGTGCAGGACATGCCCAGCTGTGGAGTTCGGCTGCTGTGTTAGCGATAAACATAATAATAATAATAATAATAATAATAATAATAGTAATAATAATAATAATAATAATAATAATAATATTTTATTTTCCTTTTTTCATCACAAAACAAAAAAAGGTGGAAAAGAGGGCAAACATCTGCTACTGCAGGTTCATGAGGCCCTAGTTCCCATACACACCTTGGCGGAAAAACAGCGTAAAATAAAAATACACTAGAGCCAAAAAATCAAATATACACCAGCACACTACTCCAATCATTATACTCGTTTATGTAGAAAGACAACTAAAAAACATATGCCACTCAGAAACAATTTCAAAACACATGCATGACACTACTCGGTGTCATATAAAAAATGGGATTGTAGTAGTATGTCCGCTAACATTCGATTTGACTTTCCAAATATACAAACATCGTTTGCTTCAAGTTCATTTAGTACAGATTGCAATCATGTAAAACAATATTTAGTACGGGGTGTTGAAACATTCCAGGTCTCGCCAAGGCGGGTAGCGTATTTATGATCTAACTCAGTTAAACATGACAGTGCAGAAATGAAAAAAAAGTATTGCTGTGTTTCAAGGCTACTTTATAAGTCACCAGCAACCGAAACTTGTGCAGCTGTTCAATGGGAATCACACGATGCTTGAAACAAAGTTCCTTAGAAGGATGCAAAAAAGGAACATTTGAAACAATTCGAATAGCCGTCTTTTGGGTTAGTAGTAGTCTTGTTAAGTTATGTTTTGTTGTTTGGCCCCAAACTAAATGACAATATACATAGTGAGTTTAAACCAAAGCGTATCATAAAATCACTTTTACGCTTGTTGGAAAGACATAACGGTTCCCACAAAGGAGACCAAGAGATTTACTAGCTTTTTGTATGGACGTATTCAACGTGCTCATTCCATGATAATGATTCAGTGAAAAGTACACCCAGTGTTTTTACCGACTTTACCACGTCTAACTAGTGTTGATGAGCCTAAGGTTATTTGAAACGAATACGATATTTGTCTATTGCGAGGTCAAAATTGAACGCATAAAGTCTTTTCAAAATTTATTTTTAGTCCATTTACTTTGGTCCACAAGTAAATGTTTGAAAAAACTCCTATTGCTTACCTTTCTATATCATCTGCTGAGCCGCCTTTAATAAAAATAGTCGTATCATCGGCATAAGACACAAGGCTTTCATGCGGTACGCAATCTTCAATGTCATTTATGAAGATTATAAACAAGAGTGGCCCGAGCACACTACTCTGAGGTACACCAGTTCTAATTTTTTGAATGGTTGAAATATAGTTATTAATATTAACGAACTGCGTACGGTACTGTAGGTATGACTTAAATAGGTCTAAAGCCGTTCCGCGTATACCCTAATTTTCTGCTTTATGAACAAATTTTGTGATTAATTAGGTCGAACGCTTTGGAGAAGTCAATATACACACCCATGATGAGTTCTCTATTCTCAAACCATTTTATAATTTGTTGCTTTTGTAATAACAGTGCTGATTCAGTTCAACGATGTTTTCGGAAACCATGCTGACTATTAGAAATAATTCAAAATGTTTCTAGGTAAATATAAAGTCTTTTATGAATGATTTTCTCAAGACCTTTAGAAAAAATTAATAAAGGAGAAATACGTCTGTAGTTTTTAAACGTAGTCTTGTCGCCACCTTTAAACAAAGCGACAACCTTAGCACACTGCATTGCTTAACAAAAAACACCTAAAGAAAATGATTTATTAAATACATACGTTAATATTGGTACCACTATGTCGAGTGTATGCTTCATCACTTTGTTGTAAAGATCGTCTACATCTTGACTCCTGGAGTTTTCAAGTTTCTAAAAACTGCAAACACTTCATCCGCATCAGTAGGGCTGATAAAGAAATAGTTTTAGAAAATACGTTTCATATAGGTGCTAGCCTCAGGCCCATCTGGATGTATATCCCTTGATTGGCTAAGAAAATAATTGTTAAATGCATTCGCCAATGCACAGCCGGACAAATGGTCGTCTCCTCAGTTTATAACATCTAATATTTGACGCTCGTGGTGAGGACGCAAGACCTTATTTACCCTTTCCAGAGTATACGCAAATTTTTATTATCATCTCTTGTAAAGAGGGTTGTGTAGTATGCGGACTTCGCGCTTCTTAATGAGCCAGTTAGTTGGTTACGATACCTTTTGAAGGCTCTTAGGTCTTCGGAGTCTCTTTGTATTTAAAAAGCGCTGGTACATGCCGGTTTTCTTATGCACTTTGTGCGATAACTCTTTCGTCATCCACGACTTGCTCAATTGTTCACAGAGTTTTACGGTTCTGTAAGAAAAACTCTCATTGTACTGCTTTTTAAATGTTCGTAACAAGGATTTATATGCACAATTGGCATCTAATTTTAAGTAAACTATTTCCCAATTTACAGCGATTAAAGCAACTCTAAATACTCCCATTGTGACATCAGTAACATTTCGCACTTCGAGAGTTTTTTGTAACGGGACTTTTTCTACTGCACGGGGTTTGCTAATCAACAGAAATATTGGCAGATGGTCGCTGATATCAACGCTAATAACATCAGCTATTATAGAGAAGGTATCACAATTAGTGACAAAAAAAGCAATTAAAGTGGACGTGGGGCCAGTGATTCTCGTTGATTGCGTTTCAGTTTAGTCAAAACTATTTATATCAATCGCCTGCAAGAAGGCCTGTCGTGCTGTTGTGTTTGCAAGCATGTTAATATTGTAACCACCACCGAGAAAAAGGACATAGCGGTTCACTGTCGTAAACTTGTAAAAGATACAAAAACTTAAAAAAAAAAAAAAAACTTGGATGCATTTCCGGATGGTGGGGGATACACGACGGCGAAAAGATTCCCTGTAACGTACACACAATAGCCCACATTCTTCAGTGACTTGGGTGAATTCAGATATCAGTTGACACTCTAAATCATTTTGTATAATCAAAGATACCCCACCCCCTTCCTTCTGTTCACGGCAAAGCGAGTAATTGCTGTACTGTGGCAGACTAATAAGACTCGAGTCATTTTTATACAAAGTTTCTGAGAGCATAATGACATCAAAAGAAAAACCAAGACAGTCAAAAAGCATAGCGAGGTCATCAACTTTAGATTTCACAGACCGAGCGCTTATGTTGAAAAACGATAAACCAAGAGGTTGCTTTGAAGCAGCAAAGTTTGCAAAGTCAATGACTGCAATGCCCATTCTAAAAAACGAAATACTAAGAACTATTCACCCGATAAGGTCACCTAACGTCCCAGTACACGCAAGTCATCTTCGCATGAGAATGCGTGGGCCTGCGCTCCCTCCCCCTGTCGAACAAATACTTTTCCGTTCCTGTACCAGACGAACTGATAATGTTTTGCTCTGGCCCACTCCTTTACCTGCCACAGCAGATTGCTTCCTTGCCTCGTCATGTTCTCGGAAATGTACAGGTGACCAGTGCCAGAAGCCCTGTTCAAAGCCCGCTTTTTGCTCAACCAGAGCTCTCTGGTTTCTTGCCTAGTGAAGCGCACTATAATACCTCTCGTATTTCCTGGCTTAGCAGGTAATCTGTGCACCGCCAAGACTTCTTCTGACTTTAGCTCATCGACACCAAGTTTTGCAGCCACATCGTTTACGACGCTCAAAAAGTCCTCCCTTTCCGTCTCGCGCACACCGTGAATCTCGAGGTTCTGCCTTCGACTGCGCCACTCGAGATCGTTTAGCTGTGATTTCAGTTCGTGCTATTCATGCTCCGTCTCCGCCCTTTCAATTTGGTCAACTCGCTTTTTTAGGCCATTAATACTGTTCCCTTGGACATTTAGGCGCTTCAAGACTTCGCCGTACTGGTCAGAGAGCATCTGAGCTGAATGCTCAATGCTTTCCCCTGCTGTTTTCAGTGACATGAAACTGTCAAGTTTTCGGTTCATTTCAGCGAGCAAGATTGACATGTTCTGCTCTGGCCTTTGTTTTACGCTCTTGCTGTCTGACCTTGTCCTTGCTGCTGTACAGTCTGAGCATTTCCAGCTCGTTTTTAACTTTTTCTCTTTTTTTAGAGCGCAGCTCTTAGGGGCCCGTTTCCGGCTTGAGCGGCGTCGGCGTCGCCGTCGGCGTAACCGCGAGGTCACGTGACCCCCCGAGGTCACGTGACCCACCCAGGTCACGTGACACCCCAAGGTCACGTGACCCACCTAAGTCACGTGACACCCCTAGGTCACGTGACCCCCCGAGGTCACGTGACACCCTTAGGCAGAGCTGGCAGTAATGTAATTACTGTAATGAAATTACAGTAATTTAATTACTTGTTCCAGTAATTAGTCATGTAATTCATTACTTTCTGTAGCAGGTAATTTAGTAATGTAATGAATTACTCCAGCGACGGTAATTGTAATTAAATTACCTAATTACTTTTTCGCACCAGACATATTTTTTTGTGTCCACAATACACAAGAGCGCTTTTCTTTTTATTTTACTTTTTCTTTTTCCTCTACACCTTTCCAAAAAACGCTCTTTGGCCGCCGCTATGTTGCTGATGCTAATGCGGCTGGTGCGACTCTCGCGCCCGCTATCAGCTAGACATTTTCTGCCACTCTCTTGAACTGTGAAAACCCCCTCAGCGCGATTCTCTACCTATGTTTTGCGGTTTTGCATTCGACGTTTTCTGGCCCCTCTTGAAAGTTTCCGCTTATTTTTTCTGATGCATACTGCGTACGCTCTCTGTGTTATCGTCCATTGTGAGAAATAGGGCTGGTAAGTGCCTTCCATTCGAGCTTTTCTGCTCGACATTCTCAGGAAACGAAGGAGGGGAAGTAGGTCGAACCAAGGCCCCTGGTGGAACGGCCCTCAACGCGATTTTGCGAACAATGACAAGTGTTCTCCCCCTCCCAGAGATAATCCGCGTAGGGTCCTCAGTCATTTCCGAAAATAGTTGTCCGGGTTGGAGTGGGAAACGGATCAGTCGCGTGCGTTGCTCTGTCCATCGGTAAACATGCAACAGAGAGTTCTAGCTGTGTGCCATGAACTGTGTAAATAATGTAAATAAAGTTATCTGTAAAAGGAAGTTATCAATAGCTCCTTTATATTTAAAAGTATTCAAAAATAATGCAAAAGTAATGCCATTACTTTTCAAAGTAATTTCTAATGGTAATTAATTACTTTCTGGCTGTGGTAATTTGTAATGTAATTTAATTACATTTCAGCAATTTTCAGCAAAGTAATTAGTAATGTAATTTAATTACAAAATATGAGTAATTTGGCCAGCTCTGCCCTTAGGTCACGTGACCTTCTGAGGTCACGTGACCCCCAGTAGTCCCGTGACCCCCAGAAGTCACGAGACCTCCTGAGGTCACGTGACCTCCTAAAATCACGTGACCCCCTTGAGGTCACGTGACCCCCCTAAGGTCACGTGACCCCCAAGTCACCTCTGGGGGTCACGTGACCTAGGGGTGTCACGTGACCTCGGGGGGTCACGCTTTCAGAAGGTTCAACCAACGAACCTTATTGTGTTGGCTGGCTGAAGAACATGCCCAGCTGTAGAGATCGACTGACGTGTTCAGCGGTAAACATTGCTATACTGTCATTGTGTTCGGTTGGTTTTAGGGTTGACCGGCTGTCTTTGTCAAAGCCGACGCATACTCACACTCCCTTTCTCTTTTGTTCTCAGTGCTTCTAATATTCAAATTCGACAATGGGTTCTGAGCCTTCCCGCCTTAGCAACCTCCGGGTTTATATTCGGTCTCTACACGATTCCAGGTGGATCAACCAAACAACCTTATTGTGTTCGCTGGGTGAAGAACATGCCCAGCTGTAGAGATCGACCGACGTGTTCAGCGACAAACTTTGCTATACTGTCATAGTATTTACTTAATTTAAGGGTTGCCCAGCTGCCTTAGTCAAAGCAGACGTATACTCATACTCCCCTCTCTTTTTTGTTCTCTGTGATTCTAATTTTTGAATTCGACAATGGGTTCTGAGCCCTCCTGAGGTCACGCCTTGGCAAACTCCGGGTTTACATTCAGTCTATACACGATTTCAGAAGGAACTTCCAAAGAATCTTATTGTGTTCGCTGGGAGAAGGACATGCCCATCTGTGGAGTTCGACTGACATATTCAGCGAGAAACGTTGCTATACTGTCATAGTGTTTGGTTGTCTTTCGGGTAGCCTATCTGCCTTTGTCAAATCAGACGCATACTCACACTGCCCACTCTCTTTCGTTCTCCGTGCTTCTAATATTAGAAATTGACAAGGGGTTCTGAGCCTTCCGGCGTTGGAGACATCCGGGTTTACATTGGGTTTGTACCTGATTCCAGAACGATCAACCAAACCACCTGTTTTGTTTTCGCTAGGAGGAGATGCCCAGCTGTGGAGTTCGACTGACGTGTTCAGCGACGAACTTTGCTATACTGTCATAGTGTTTGGTTGGTTTTAGGGTTGCCCAGCTGTCTTTGTGAAAGCAGACGCATACTCACACTGCCCTCTCTCTTTTGTTCTCTGTGCATCTAATATTAGAAATTGACAAGGGGTTCTGAGCCTTCCCGCGTTGAAGACATCCGGGTTTAGATTCGGTTTGTACAGGATTCCAGAAGGATCAACCAAACCACCTTTGTTGTTTTCGCTAGCAGGAGATGGCCAGCTGTGGAGTTCGACTGATGTGTTCAGCGATAAACATTGCTATACTGTCATAGTGTTCGGTTGGTTTTAGGGTTGCCCAGCTGTCGTTCTGAAAGCAGACGCATACTCACACTGCCCTCTCTTTTTTGTTCTCTGTGCTTCTAATATTAGAAATTGACAAGGGGTTCTGAGCTTTCCCGCGTTGAAAACATCCGGGTTTACATTCGGTTTGTACCTGATTCCAGAACGATCAATCAAACCACCTGTTTTGTTTTCGCTAGGAGGAGATGCCCAGCTGTGGAGTTCGACTGACGTGTTCAGCCACGAACTTTGCTATACTGCCATAGTGTTTGGTTGGTTTTAGGGTTGCCCAGCTGTCTTTGTGAAAGCAGACGCATACTCACACTGCCCTCTCTCTTTTGCTCTCTGTGCTTCTAATATTAGAAATTCACAAGGGGTTCTGAGCCTTCCCGCGTTGAAGACATCCGGGTTTACATTTGGTTTGTACAGGATTCCAGAAGGATCAACCAAACCACCTTTGTTGTTTTTCGCTAGCAGGAGATGGCCAGCTATGGAGTTCGACTGATGTGTTCAGCGATAAACATTGCTATACTGTCATAGTGTTCGGTTGGTTTTAGGGTTCCCCAGCTGTCTGTCACAGTAGACGCATACTAATACTCCCCTCTCTCTTTCGGTTTCAATGCTTCTAAAATTCGAAGTTGACAAGGGGTTCTGAGCCTTCCTGCGTTGGAAAGTTCCGAGTTTACATTCGGTCTGTACACGATTTCCGAAGGTTTAACCAAACAACCTTATTTTATTCGCTTGGAGAAGGAGATGCTCAGGCGTAGAGTTTGACTAACGTGCTCAGCTATAAGCGTATATATACGGTCATAGTCTTTGGTTGTTTTTTCGGCTTGACGATCTTCATTTGTCACAGTAGACGCGTACTCATACTCCCCTCTTTCTTTTGTTTTCTGTGCTTCTAATATTGGAAGATGACAATGGGTTGTGAGCCTTCCCGCCTTGGCAACCTCCGGGTTTAGATTCGGTCTGTACACGATTCCAGGTGGATCAAGCAAACAACCTTATTGTGTTCGCTGGGAGAAGGAGATGCTGAGCTGTAGGGTTCGACCGACGTGTTCAGCGTTAAACGTTGCAGTGCTGTCGTAGTGTTTTCTTGTTTTTCGGTTTGCCCATTTGTATTTTTCACAGTACACCCGAACTAAAGTTAGAATTAAAACGAGACTGGTTAAACGGTGTTGTACATGTTACTCCTCAAAAGTAACAAAATACCGTTACATGTTGCTTGTATTTAAAAGTAGCTAGGTGCGTTACTCGTTCGTTTTCTGTTAAGTTAACTAAATACGCTACTCGTTACCGAAAAAAAGTAACAATGTAGAAGTAAGTCGTTACTAGTAATGCGTTACGTGCATGTTTGGAGAAGGACCTTGATTCAATGAAGAAACACGCTTTAGATAATGTCCCCAGACTGTTGTTTCTTCCAGGCAGGGTTAGAAGTGTGACTCTGGCTTTCACCATTTAAACATTTTTTAGATGTGTCGAGGGTCTGCATCATCGCTGCTGTTCCGTGATGCACCCCCGTGTACGGAAAGCTTTACGAAGAATGTAAAAATAATATAACTGGAGTTCGCGGAACACGTTCCCAGATGATGAGTCAGAACCAGGGTCTTCAGAACGCACCATATTTCGACAACAAAAACGAAGACAATGTTTCAGATTTGCCGATACCAGAGACCGCGTGAATGCGCATGCTTGAATGGCCTCTTGGGGAGGAGGAGAGTGGGCGGATAGGCTGATCGGCTGATGCGAGGCAACGCCTCCTCTAGAAAGATGCCTGCGCGGCCGGCTTGCCTTTGAGCTGTAGCCAAATCGCCACGCGGTGTCCCTGGGCTCTCACACTGCTCTGAGCTCTGTGCGCCCCGTCTCTAGTTGCTCCTTGCGGCTTTTCGTCTCTACCCGAGCGTGGTGCGTGTTTTTTTTTTAAATATATCATGCACAAAATTTTGTTTTGTGCTGACTAGATAATGCTGGTGTAGCTTGTCTTCTCTTAATGATACCGTAAACGATATAAAGTTTGCGACGAAGTAATTTTCGTGATTTTAATTAAAGATTATACATCTCTCACGAGCGAAATATCGTGCCCGCAAAATATTTAAAGAACCCATCCTTCGCAAAATATTGTGTAATGATCAGCGAGTTCCCTGGACAGCGGAGCATTGACGAGTGCACGCAAGCTTGCCCAGTGTTAATGTGTTTTAATCTCGTGCGACATGCTATTTATATACCCGGTGCGCAGGGGGCGCAATCTGGCTGTCTATCATACTCCCCTCCCCCCCCCCCCCCCCCTCTCCTAACAAAAATTAGCCGAAATCCCACCGATCTTCACTGTGAAAAGCGCACAGGAGGCTTCCGTGGTCGATTACTTCTCCTCGGAAGTGAAGTGCCAGGAATCCTCGGCAGCGGAATGCCATGAGCAGGATGAGTATCTTCATGCTGATATCCAACTGTTACGGTATGAGGCACCGCTTGGGCAGAAGCATTTAGTTGTACAGCCTCAGTGAGAGCGGGCTCAGTTTCATTAGGTGAAGCGGCCTGATCCACCGCTCTGGTCCCGGCTCCGATGATGCCCTAGCTTAGGCTAGGTCAGGACCCAGATGCCCTTCATGACGTCTCCAACACCGGCCATCTGGGAGAGCGACATCTGTGATGTGGTCACTTGGAGTGTCGGTCACAGTTGCCGGTACACATGGTTGACCTTGTCGAAAATTTCTCGCATAAACGACATCACCCAGCTCGACAGTCGGTATCAGTCGAGCACCCTTGTCGTGCGCCATCTTCTGGATGAGCTGTGTTGGCAATGTGCTTGATGTCAGGTCCGGGTGAAGTAGAGGAGTCAAAGCGGTGTAAAACTTGTGACCCATCAGTAACTCCGCCGGAGTGCATCCTGGGGTTTCATGAGGTGTAGTTCTGTAGTTGAGCAGGATTCGGGCCAGCTGACACTAGAAACGTCCATCAGCTGCCTTCTTCAGCTTCAACTTTGTGGTTTGAACCGCTCGCTCAGCGGCTCCATTTGATGCTTGGTGATATGGTGGCGTTAGAATTTGCCTTATTCCATTCTGTCGGAGGAAGTTCTTAAAGCTACCGCTTACAAATGCCGGACCGTTATCTGATATTGTCACGAGTGACGAGATGAAACAGAGAATAACTGAGGAAACTGAAATGTTTAATGGGGCGAACTTGTGCTCCCCCCAAAAAGAAAAAGGAAACAAGAGAAAGCAGAGCGTTGTGAGCGTCGAAGTCGGCGTAACAGCAGAGTCGAACGCTGGGGCGAGACTGACTGCAGATCGCCACGCGGAAATCCTAATGTACGCGCGTTGGCTTCTGGAACAATCGGCCTAGAACGTTCGACGACTAGAACATTCGGAACTCGATCAGACGAGAATGATCTCGAACTCAAGATAACGAAATGTTGAAAGAATAAATAAAAGAACGTTCTACTGACTGGAATCGAACCTAGACTTTCCGCGCGACAGTCAAGCGCGGTAACCACTCGGCCACGCGGTCGCTCGCCGACGCGTGTGGCATTACTCTCCCCTTTAAAAAGGCATCATCCCGATGCCACGTGAAAGGCAACAAAACAGAGAGAGACAAACAAAATAATGGGAAAACACGGAGGCTGGCAAAACACAATCCTATCAAGCGTTGCACAAGATCAAAGTTCGCAGTCTTATCGGGCGTAGTACGGCTTGAGGTGCACGACGTGGACGACTTCCGGTCGTGGAGGGCGGCTAATGAAGTCTGTGTTCCGTCGGGCATCACCTCGTAGTTGAGATCCCCGAGTCAACGAAGTACTTTGTAGGGTCCGAAGTAGAGCTTTAGAAGTTTCTCGCTGAGATTATGGTGGTGAATCGGTGTCCACACCCACACCCTGCCTCTGGGCTGGAAGTGGACGTCCCGACGACGAAGGTTGAAACGGCCCGCGTCGACGCGTTGCTGGTTTTGAATAAGGAGTCGGGCGAGCTGGCGGACTTCTTCGGCCCGTTGAGCAACCACCTGGGCGTCGTCGCTCTCATTGTCAGATGGCTCATGGGGCAGCATGGTGTCCAACATGGTCGTTACCTTCCGACCATGTACCAGCTGGAAAGGTGTGAATCCAGTGGTCTCTTGAACCGGCCTATTGTAGGCGAACGTGACGTAGGGACACCTCGTTCCACGTCTTGTGCTCTACGTCGTTACATTCCTTATTCACCACTGTTGGTGAAACAACTTCCTCTGGGAGACTTGGTTCGAAGATACGTACGTTACAAACTTGCAGAAACAAATTGCACATTAAAAGGGTGGGAGGAGAGAATAAATAATAATGGTTACAAGAATGATGTTAGTACTTTCAAAAGTAATCAAATGACTACATGGAGGACTCAAAAAAAAAAAAAAGAAAACACACACAGAAGAGGAAGAGACAGATACTACACGGGCTGGCGCTATGTGTTTCTTCCTTGTCCGCGTTTTTTTAACCATCTAGACCAATTTGAATGAATCAACTAGTTCAATCCCAATTTTTAATCAAATTACTATTGTGACTCTTCCCTAATAAAGGTGTCTAAACAATTAAAAACCTTTCTCCGAAAAAAAAATCTATTACAAGCAATTTGACTACTTGCTACGAGTACAGTGCAAGTCTGCTATCGCAGAAAGGTGACGAGCGCCTTGACGAACCACTTGATTGGCCCCATCGGATCGTAAAGAGTACGATACTGTCGATCTTAGCGTGAAACAAAATGTTGAAGAAATGATTGAGTCATTATTTATAATTATGAATTTCAGAATTTTCACTGGAAGAAAATTACGAGTCAGGTTGCTTCGAGCTCCTCCCGAAACATGGCAGATCCTTCGATCGCAAAAGCACGGGAAGAACCTCAACCAGCCGTGACATTCCTCCCGGAGGTCTACGTCAAGACCAACGACCTACAGCGAACGACGAACATCAGGACGCCCGAACGTTTGGGAATCATTTTCAAAAGTAGACCAAGCGCGGACCAGGAGTTCATGGGCATAGCATGTGGTACCGGCAACTTCACTCGCCAAGAACTCCTGCCACGCTGCCAGCCCTGCAGGAGGATCGTGGCAACGGACATTGGCGAAAGCATGGTGCGCTACGCGAGAAAGAATTTTGCCCATCCGCAGATCGAGTACCAGGTGCATGACATCTCGACAGACGTGTCTGGACTAGTCGGGAAGTGCGGCCAGCTCAACCGCGTCTACTCTTTCTACACTTTACATTGGGCGAAGGACTACGTGACCGCTTTCAGAAACATATCCGACTTGATGATTTCTGGAGGAGAATGCCTGCTTCTGTTTGTGGCACGTTGGATGGGCTACGAGGTGTGGAGGAGAATCGCCCAGATGGACCGATGGAAAGCGCATGGAGAGGTAACGATACTGTTTATATTATTTTGTTTTGTTTTGTCTGAATGAGTGAAATTTAGAAACCGAAACTAATCTAATTTTGGCTGAAATTCGGAGTATATCTGAGGGTCCATCGTTCCCAAAAGTTATTGTTCTGAAATCGGTCGTATTACACGAGAACGACAAATGTGAAGGTGGTCGCGGAACAGGTCTCAAGGCTAGTCCGATAAGCACACATTGTTGTTTATCTCAGTTTCTTTTCACAAGTATTTCGCTCATTCCGAAAAAAAGAAAGAAGACTTCTTATATATCGTTCTAAAGCAATGACCTTACACGGAAACCCTACATGGACCTCGCTCTATCGCTTTGATGTTGTCCGCACCGTAGCAAGAGCACGGGAGAATGTGAGCAGCTGTTGATTTGATGCTTCAGCGCACGCGATCAATCGCGGTGTGCCACCGGGAGTGAGTCAGTGATAGGGGGAAGGGAGGGAGGGGGAAGGGGAGCAGTTCAGAAGACCCCCAATTATCTACACAACCACAAACACACACACACAAACGCGCGCGCGCGCGCACACACATAAACACACAAACACACACACACACACACACACATATATATATAGGGTGTTTCAGAGAACGCAGGCCAAATCGCTCCTGCGAAAACTACTCATCGCAACGAAAAAAAGCTTGTGGCGTTTTGGTCCTGGGCCAGGGGCCCATTTAGGAAAAGTATCAATGTCCGGGATAATTAAGTTGTTAATTATTTTTGCGTAATTAACTTTTTAATATTGTGTTCAAGGGCATGGTTTAAATTAGAAAATTGCTCAGCATTATCGAAAAACACTAAATCAACAAATTGCAGAATGCTAGAAGGCACGCGAAGCATTTTAGGCTTTTTGAAAAACCGCACAAAATCGACGGGTTTCTAAGTTTCGGTTTGCCATAGGAGCGCATCTCAGCCCCGGAGGCACCGCGCCCCGTGGAGAGATAGCGCAACCAGCATCTACTGCGTCGCGCGATGACAACTCAGCAGAGGTTGGTTGCACTCTCTCTACACGGGGCGCGGTGCCTCCGAGTCCGGGGCCGAGATGCGCTCCCATGGCAAACCGAAACTTAGAAACCCGTCGATTTTGTGCGGTTTTTCAGAAAGCCGTTAAATGCTTCGCGTGCCTTCTCTTGTTCTGAAATTTGTTGATTTAGTGTTTTTCGATGATGATGACTAATTTTTAATTTAAACAGTGCCCTTAAACACAATATTAAGAAAGTTAACTACGCAAAAATAATTAACAACTTAATTATCCTGGACTTTAATAATTTTCCTAAATGGGCCCCTGGCCCAGGAACAAAACGCCACAAGCTTTTTTCGTTGCGGTGAGTAGTTCTTGCAGGAGCGATTTGGCCTGCGTTCTCTGAAACACCATATATATATATATATACGAATATGTGCAGATGAATGAACCGTACTTAATCTAATGAATTAAAGAATCAAAGTTTTCTGGAACCCGCCGAAAGCCAAAAAACGGCGGAGCCAGGATTTGAACTCTGGGCCTCCCAATGTCCGGTCGGGTGTGCTAACCTCTACACCACTCCACCTTTGCTTTCTGGCGTTTCCTACCTGTCTTATTAATGCACAAGAAACGAAATGTATCCAATCGGAGGTGTTCTGGAAACACACGCCGCCGCGTGGAACGTGGTACGACGCTTAGTGTCACGTGGTATGTGCTCGTTTGTGCTCCAGAAATCCTCCGACTGTTTGTCTCGTCCCGTGTACATGTAGCATTCTTTGTTTATGAGCTTTAGAGACACGGTATCATCATTACCTGCGAGAATCAAGAGCCACGTTATTGAATGTACAACACGGGCACTTCACACCATGGTAAGTGGTCTCCGAGGAGGATATAACCGAATATGTGCAGATGAATGAACCGTACTTAAGGCCACGGTCCCACTGAATGTGGCAGTTTAGGTACTTTTTGGCAGGTCATTACTCATCTCCTTTTAAATACTGTTTTGTGGGATTGGTGTTTTTCGAAAGGCAATGCAATCCTCTTTTATTTGATATTATGTATCTGTTGGTTTTTACTGTTCATGCGCGTTTGTAGCGTTGCGAATACGATGGCGCGGACCCTCACTTGCTCCGCTAGTTCATGTTTTATGAACGATCCATTAAAAAGAGCACGGTTCCAATATAGCAGTTTTGTTAAGTGATGTCGGAGCAGAATTTAACGATACACTTTTTTGGTATTTTCACTACTTTGTTTTTTTCATCCCTTCAAATATTGCCCTAAAATTGACATTTTTCAGCCCAAGTATGTCTTTAATGACAAGTGCTAGGGCAATGAAATTAGCTACAGATGCAGTGCTTATAATTGGTAATATGCAGAAAAAAATTTAATATTGTGTAAAATTTTTTTGTTCATATATTTTATATCAAACGAAGCACTTTTTGTGCTTCGAGTCATGGTACTTCAAATGCCGCTGAGAAAATAATTAAACTATGATAAAATCTTTTATAACATTTAGAGCTACAATGGTTGCCCAAGAGGTGGACGATGGCTTTTTGTTTCAATTTCAAAGTAATAACGCTCCAGGAGTTCTTCAAACTTACCTGTTTTTGACGCATATCGTTTTTGGACATAAAACAGATTTATTGGCATCTAATAACATTTATTGTTTGGAATAGACATACATTGCGATGTATTAAATTTTCACAATGATCTTGCTTTGGTTTCTTAATAGGTGTAGAGCTTAGCTAATTTAAGAAGAATTAAAAACTGTTTGGGTGTTTTGTTGCGCTACCTGGCGGATGGCAGACTAACTGCTGATTTCTAGTGTTCAGAAAATTTCCGTGGGCGGCGTTGGCGTCTGTATCATCATCAATCTCCGTGTCTTTTTACCTTCACATTAAAAAAAATATATTGGAAGATTTACTATCGATGAATGAATGGTTTAAGTACTGGGTCAGGTTAATAAATCTAAGACAAATAATTAAATAATTACACACGCGTAGCGTGATATAATGTGTTAATTATTCGATATGATTGAAATCAATAAACAATAAAGACGAAGAAGAAAATAATACACCCGAGTTCACTTCATACCTAGAGTCACTAAATGAGCTTGAAAGTATCGGCACTCCGTTTCCCGAAGTTGTTTTGGGCGCCGCCATTTTGGGTCTTGTTCAGAGCAAACGCAACTGCCGATCGTCATGATCCAAAAGTGCGACATCCTCAGGATTAGATGCGGTGCTAGGAAGCTGATGCAATATTGCAATGCTCTGTCGCGGGCTGTTTAAACATTTGTGCGGGACGGAAAAGCGTTTCCTCTGATTTTTGATAAAGCTTTAGGTAACTGGCAACCATGATTTTAAGCCACAATATGGCCAAGTGTCGTTACTCTGAACCGTAGCTAATTTACTGGCACAAGCGGGAACAATGAGAAAGAGGCAGGTGCAAAAGGTAGTGGCTTGTAGAATCCACGGGGCTTACGTCATGGCCCCTCCAGGTATTACAAGCCTCTTGAACAAGAGCATGAATAGTGTCATTAAATAAACTACGCGTGAGAGTAGCGACACTTGGCCATATTTTTGCTTAAAATCACGGTTGCCAGTTATTTGAAGCTTTATCTGAAATCACAAGAAACGCTTTTCCGTCCTCCACTTTAAACAGTGTGCGACAATGCAAAGCAACATTACATGAGCTTCCTAACACCGAATCTAATGCTGAGGATGTCGCACTTTTGAATCATGACGATCGGCAGTTGCACCTGCTCTGCACAAGCACCAGAATGGCGGCGTTTACAACACTATCCGGAAAGAGAGTGCGGATACTCTAAGCGCAGCTAATTTATTTGCTCTAGTTCCCGCGCAACTCCTTTCCCCTGACTGAAACTGAAAGTAAATATGAATAATGCACCATTATTATAGCTTATTTAGTTATAACTAGGGTGTGTACTTCCCGGTGTTTATTTCTGAGAAAAATCGGCGGATGTTTTTCGGTGTTTATTTTTTTTCGAAACACCGTTGTATTTCGGTGGAACGTCTCACGACGAGGCTAAAATCGGTGATTATCGGTGGAAAAAATGCGATTGATCACAGACAGAGAGTTCCAATTTTATTAACATATTTCATACACTTCCTCTCGAGGAAGCATCTATTCCTCACACTTGGTTATTATAGTAGATGCAAGCATACTTCGAGAGATTGCATCCGTCATGGCAGCACGTTCCTTGCGGTTCACAACCCGCAATTTTGAAAACGCACGCTCCACATTTGCGCTGGACACAGGAAATCCCAAAATGTCCAGCGAGGCTTGGGGCAGTAGTGACCAGTCAGGTAAATGAAGTTTCCAAAATAACACTGGATCAACGGTGCTAGTCACAGCATACTGGCGGTCACAAAGAAACTCTGATTCTAGGTCACTCAGCTAGCTCTCGTCTCGGAGGACCAGCCGATAGATACTTTCATAAAGCACAAATCCCTCTGGTAGCTCCACGTTTATGCACGGATTAACAATTGGCACGCGCAACCAGAACGACGATTCATCCATGAAATCTGTAGCGTAGTCATCTTAAGCTTTCCGCTTACTTCCCATTCTGGTGGCCTTCTACTCCGCGTGACGACGAAGGGAAGCAAGTCTCACGTTGAGAAAACCCGCAGACGCGGGACGGACGCGCCTTCTCAAACACGTCTGCAAATTTTTTTACAGAACGGTCCTTTTATATACAGCGAAAAGACCCCACGCCAGGGTTGGGCAGTATCGCGATACATATGTATCGCGATAGTATTTCAGAAATACATTTTGTATCTGTATTTCTGTATCGCGATACATTTTTTGCACCAGTATCTGTATTCCTGTATCGAAATACATTTGGAATGTTTTTTTGTATAATAATAATAATAATAAATTGTTTATTTTTCATCACATACAATGACGGATGGAGACCGAGGAAAAAAGCTGCATCAAGCAGCTTGACTAGCCCTCGGCCCCCACACAATTTGGCACACAGCGGCGATGTGGTAAATTAATTAGTTACAAAAAACATACACACATAAACACACACAAAAGTAACATTTGAATAGTTGAAGAATCTAAAAACAATACATATGGCACGACTGTGCTCAAAGTGACTACGAAAAGCAAAAATAGATTCACGTGATCCACAGGAACAACTTGTAAACTAAACTATCAACACAACATAATCAAAACAATTAATTACAAATCTTTATAATTTACACATCGGAATTCGAAAAAAACAATCGAAGACCTTTATTTGAAGTCGTCGATAGCTGCACATTTGCTACGGAAAGATAGTTAAGTAGGCTAGGAAGGGTATAAGATATCATTTGTTGGCCATACGTTGTCCTATAAGTTGGAACTCTCCAATTTTCTACGCTGCGAGTTAGGTACGTCGTCACTTTAGGTGTTAGAGAAGCTAATTGAATAAGATTTGCAACATTTGTCTGCTCATGAGACTTATAAGTTCTACATAGACGGTACTTATAAAAACTACTTACTTGCATCAGATTCAAATTTTCAAAAAGAGGTTTGCTAGGGTGATCATATGGAACGTTACAGATGTTTCGAATAATTTTTTTCTGGAGCATAAAAATTTTGTGTATGTTTGTTTGCGTAGTATTTCCCCATACTAAGTGACAGTAATTTATGTGAGCAAGAAATAACGAATGGTAAAGCATTAATTTAACGTTCGTCGGAAAAATAGAGCGATGACGGTAGAGTAAGCCAACAACCCGTGCCAGTTTTGATAAAATGTAATGAACATGTTCATCCCATGACATACTTTCTGAGAAGATAACACCCAGTGTTTTAAAGCTACTTAAAATATCGACCTTAGTTGAATTTAAAATAATATCACAAGTAATATTAATGCTCTTATTTCTGGAGTGAAATAGAATGGCCTTGGTTTTGCTAACATTAATTTTTAGAGCATTATCTTGGCTCCAGCTGACTAGATCTTTTAAAGTTTTATTAGCACTGATTACAAGGTCGTGAAAGCAATATCCTGTAAAAAAAGGCTGGTATCATCAGCGTAAATGACATATTTAATGTTTTTATTTATGTTAACAATATCATTAACGTACAAGTTGAACAGAAAGGGACCTAGAATGCTGCCCTGTGGAACGCCAGATGCGATTGGTTTAATGTCAGAGGAGTACCCGTTAATATATACGTATTGTTGACGATGCGCAAGATAAGACTCAATGAGCGCTGCGACTTTTCCGCGGAATCCGTATTTCATTAGTTTTTTTATTAACAAATCATGATTTAAATGATCAAAAGCTTTTGTAAAGTCCACAAAAACACCAAGAGCAATTTTTTTATCCTCAAATGTTTGAAAAATGTAATCTTTTTGTTCTAGCAACGCGAGCTCTGTAGACAGCTGTTTACGGAATCCAAACTGCGATGGTGTGATCAAACTATATTTATCAGAAAAATGCACCATTCGATTTAGCAAAAGTTTTTCGAAACCCTTTGAAAATACAGATAAAATTGAAATGGGCCTATAATTTCCCAAGTCATTCCTGTCACCTTTTTTATAAAGAACAGTGACCTTTGCGATCTGCATTTTTTTAGGAAACTTACCACACAGAAAACATAAATTGAAAATGTGCGTCAAACAAGGAGAGATTATATCAACTACATATTTAATCGGACTTATTTGAAAATCGTCGGCATCACAGCTGCTACTATTTTTTAGCGACAAAAAGGTCTGCGTCACCTCCGTATCTACGACAGGGTGAAGAAAAAGAGAGCTACTGTTATCGTGTTCAATATACACACAAGCATTTTCGTCGGGATTATCTCGTGCCAAGCTCACAAAAAAAATCGTTAAAAGCATCTGCCAGCCGTCTTTTTGTTAGTTCTACGTTACCTAAGCAGATTCTTTCAATTGGTTTTGATTCAGGTGACAAGTTTAGAACGTTATTCAGTTTTTTCCAAGTGATATCTGCTCGGTGTGATGTTGATAAAAAGTAATTTTGAAAGTATCTTGATCTAGCATTTCTGAGTTCCTTTGTAAGCCTGTTGCGAAAGGATTTGAACGCTCTAAGGCTTTCTGAATCTTTTGTTTTTACAAATTTTTTGAACAAGTAATTTTTTTTATTAATCTTGTTTATAAGTTCTGAAGTGACCCTAGGCTTACGATTTTTCTTAGAGAATCGAACAGATTTATAAGGAAAACAGAGTTTATACAACTGCTGAAAATGTTCTAAAAACAAATTATAAGCGCCATCTACATCCTCTTTTTGAGTGACTTCACTCCAGTCAAAGGCTGCAAGTTTGTGTCTAAACTCGGAAAGGCTGCTTGTGGTAATATTCTGAAAAGAAACACTTTCTTGAATTTTCTTATTCTTGATTACTTTTGTCACGCACATGAACACACCCAGATGGTCACTAATATCAGTACATATCACTCCTGATTGTGTACGTGCCGAGTCATAGTTTGTTATAAGTAAATCAAGCAAAGTTTATGATTCTGATGTTATTCTCGTCGGTGACGTGATGAGATTTGTGCAACCATTGCTGCTAATTACCAAGTTCATTTGTCTGCTGATTGGGGTATCCGCGAGCATGTTAATATTAAAATCACCCCCCGCAATAATGCTATACCTATTGTCATTAGCAAAACTAAAGTAGGAATCAAGGAAAGCAAAAAAGGCCGCAAGATTTCCACCTGGTGGTCTGTAAAAGACTGACACAATGTTACTGTCCACAAGCAAGGATAACACTTCATAATCATCATTGGTGCACGAGTATTCCCCTAACATTTCGCTGCGAAAACTTTCATTAATCAATAAGGACACCCCTCCTCCGCGACCGGATGTCCTATTCGAAAAATACCCATGATGCGTAGGTAATTCAAAAGCACAACTTTGATCAGCATACCACGTCTCCGATAACATAATAATATCGAACTCAAAACAAAATTCATCGAAAAGCAAACCAAGTTCAACAGTTTTATTCCGAGCGGATCGGGTGTTTAAATGAAAACATTTAAGTGACTCATCGTTTTCTGTTACAATAAAGGTTTTAAGTTCGGAGGCCGAAAAATAATTTTGTTCCGGCATTAACGTTAATGAAACACACAAACATCATCAAAGAATTAGTTCAAGCGCTCGAAATCTGCTTCAGATTTGATAAGAATGACTCCATCACCATCTTTTCGCCTCAAAACAATTTTGCCATTTCTATGCCAGCAATAGCGATAGTTACTTTGCCTTGCCCATTCCCTTGCTGACCACAGCAGAGCACGGTTTTGTTTTGTCATGTTCTCAAGGATATACCCATCCTCATCCGTGCGATTAAGTGTTTTTCTTTTGTCAAACCACTGTTCTCGGGTGGCCTGCTTCACAAAACGAACAATAATACCAGGGATTTTTTCTGGCCGAGCTGGCAACCTATGTACAGCCACGACATCACTTTCGGATAGCTCGGGTACGCCCAGTTTATCTGCCATCTGGTTTATCTTGCTCAGCAAGTTTTCGCGTTCAGATACCGCAATGCCGTGGATTTCCAAATTCATCTTCCTGGTTTGCCATTCAAGGGCATTCATGTCCTGTTGCATTTGAATTAAGTTCACGTCCTTCTCGCGTTTTTCGATGTTAGCTACACGTTTTTTCAAATCCTTTATTTCGCCATCCTGTTGCCGCATGTGTAGAAGAACCTCGTCGTATTTAGCGGACATCAAATTCACGGATTGTTCGATAGCCGAAACCGTATCCTGCAATGTCACAAGGGAGTCTAGTTTTCTGTTTATAGTAGCAAGTACAGCTGCTATGTTGCAATCATCTTGTTTTTGTTTTCCGCTTTGACTGCCCCTCGATTTCGCCGTCTGGCACGTCTGGCAACGCCAGGAGTTACGCCAGAATTCCCGTTTTGACTTAAACGTTTCGTCCGTAACACCGGAACAGGCTCCTAGGTGGTAGAAGTAGCCACATTCTACACATTTCAACGAGTTACTTTCAACTTGCAGTTCATCATCACAACACGGACAAGTATCAGGCATGGCACCAGCACAGGAAAAAAGACCGGGCAACTAACAGCAACAGGGTAGCGTAACAGAAAGCTATGGCAGCAGCAGCAAAACGTGAATAATATGAAAATTTCACAGAGTAGTAAAATAAAATTCCAACCTGAAATGGTTTAAGCAGATCAGAGATATGCACAGTCGCCGCTGCTGCTGCCAAATGATGGTGTTCCGGCCGCGTCGTATCTTGAAGGCTTTGACCCTGGCGGCGTCTTGTAACCGTCTGTCGAAAACAGCAGGTGATTGGAAATCGAAGTGAAGATAGCCGGGGCTTGAAGCACGAGTACCAGGGTGATGATACAGCGACTGAAATGGTTTAAGGAGATCAGAGATATGCACAGTCGCCGCTGCTGCTGCCAAATGATGGTGTTCCGGCCGCGTCGTATCTTGAAGGCTTTGACCCTGGCGGCGTCTTGTAACCGTCAGGGTGATGATACAGCGACTGAAATGGTTTAAGCAGATCAGAGATATGCACAGTCGCCGCTGCTGCTGCCAAAAAAAAATCAATCAAATATCGCGATACAATCAGGATGAAATGTATTTCGTTACATTTCTTCAGAAATACACCCCCCCCCCCTCCCCCCCGAAAAAAAAAAAAAGAAGTGCGAACGCATATTTTTTTTTTTTTTTTACTTCTGAGGGCACCAAAGTTAAGGAAATGCTGGGGCATTTTTACTATGCTGATCAAGATTCCTTTTGATTCTGCAAACTATTTTTCTATGTGTCCTCTTCTCTCTTTTGAGAAGTGTTGCGTAGTCGGAAACTCGAACCAGTGGCGTGCCAGGAGTGGAGTCAGAGCATCTTCTGCCGCAGGTCGTTAGGTAGGGATTTCTTGAGTCATTGTTTGCTGGCATCCAATGCCCGCTGCTAACCGTCTCTCTTGCCTTAGCCCACAGTGTACATCATGCCGGCAAAGCTGAGTCACATTCCGTTGCAGCACGAGTCTGGCGGTGGTTGACTTGAAATAGCAGGAAGACTCACGCTGTGAAGTTCAACACATATTCGAATGCATCTGGGGCTGCTCCCGTAACATTGCACGGCTCAAGGGTACGCCATCAGCCGACGTGAACGTGACCCGCTGCTCTGGTGATCCGAAACCCAGAAGGAGGTCAGAAGTGACCTCGCTGTGCCATCCCAGACTACGTTCCCGCGACTCGACTCCAGAACACCGTTTCTCGGACAGCTCGCACCTGTGCCGGTAATATCAGCTCGCTATCCACGAAGTCTCTGTTTGGATAATGCTAGGAAAAACTTGAGGACTGCAATCCGTGCGTCGGTGACAGAGGGTCGGTAGTAAGGAGCTTCAGAACAGGGATGCGTGCCATATCGTTTTTTCAACCATAATAGAAGATAAGACATGCATATTCCAAGATGCTTCAGGTGGTCCACTATTCTCAAAAAATCCAAATGACACTGCATGCACGATCTTCAACTAGGTAACCTAAAACAAAAGTACGCATTGTCCTTTCATACAGCAGCGTGGTAGTTTCATGTTCAAGGCCACACGTACAGATAAAGAATACTAGTTCATTCCACAGTGACATCATGTCATCAAGGTTGACAGGATTCCCTCGTCAGACAGACAGACGCTAAACCATGCACTCGGCCACCGACCCCCCCCCCCCCCCCCCCCTTTGTGCTTCTAATTTATATGCAGGTATAAGTATTTGAAGATCGACGATGGGCGTCGGTCGTCTCGAGGTAATGTAACGTAATAACATTATATAAATAATAAATTTGTTGAAGAACTGAACGACTCAATTTTTCAATTCTTGGGTTGTAATACGGCGGTAGCCTATTGTACTTACTGTTGATGAAGAGCAATACGAGGTGACGAGGTAATGATTAAATGTTGAGGCTCTATAAGGACGACGACATTAGTGGGTGTCGAACCACAACGTACAGTGCCAGTCTTGTGTCAAGTATCGTGTACCCAAAGACTTTCTTCACACGCAACAGAATATGGTAGAATCAATGGGGATGCTGCTTTACAACTGTACGTGGAACAGGAAGACTGCACTGTGCAGAAGTGCGGCTTATTCGTTAATAGGATGGGACGGATTTCTAGCCGCTTTCCCTGATTGACTACTTGGAACAAATGGCCTCGTTGACGTAAAGTGTCCCCGTTCCAAAAGATTCTTGAAGCATACTTAAACCGCAAAGGAGTATGAGGCGAAACATAAGAAAAAGGAGCCTGGTGTGAAAGGCCCAAATCACCACCATAGCTTCTACTATCAAATATAAGGGCAGTTACACAATACACAGAGAGTTTTGTGATTCACTTATATTTACACTCAAGGGCATTGATATCCAACGTACTCAGATAGATGACACCTTCTGGTCAACCAACATAGAGCCTTCTCTACTCAAGTTTTACATGGAAGGCCCGACTTCCGCTAAAATTCCTTACGTAGACGAGTTGTCCGACCGAATGAACTGCAATTACTCCCGATCTGGGAATCTCTCGATCTTCGTTCGTAAGCCATAGTATCATGAGATCGAGGGGTGTGGCTCTTCGTCCGCCGAATATTGCTTCGGCGGGTGTTTTTACCGTGTAAGATGAGACCGTCGCGTGCTGCTGGAACAACAACCTGGCGATTCTTCACTAAACTGCTTCTTCCGTAAGTTTCAAAAGGGCTTTTTTTTGTTTCGCACACCATCTGTTCTGCATGCCCGTTAGTTGCAGGATGGTATGGTGCACTAATGTGATGCCTGATGCTGGTTTTTTTTTCTTCAAAAACTTGTTTATTTTGTTTGAAGCAAGATTTGCGCGTTATCAGAGAAAAGTATTTTTGGTAGGGCAAAAGTAGGTAAAAGAGACCGTAGAACGTCAATGACGTGTTTGGACGTCGTGGTAGGCATCGTATAACTTTCAGCCACTTAGAGTACGCATCGCCCATAACTCCGCAGATGCGGATACGTTTCGCCACCCACCGATTGAATAGTGGATCGTTTTCAGTTACTGTTCATGATGGCATTGGACTCAAGGAAGACTTCGAGTTTTTCCAGAAAGTTAGCCCAGGTGCCAGGACTTTTGTCGAAAGCGGTAAGTGTTCGAAACGTCGACAATGTCGATAGCCACGTGCTGTGCTTGACACTGGACACTTACCATTCGCTGAGAAGAAACTTGCTTGTTCGCCTGCCACGAATCGTCCGATATCAGGTCATCAGCGCAACACCATCTCCCGACAAAAACGCATGTCCACAGTTAGCAATCACGTGAACTTATAAATTCCCGAACGCTCATAACTTGCCGTTGCTAAACGCCGTTCATTCATAGCGTCATCATTGCAAATAAACGTCTTCCTATTCCTTCTGATGGTTTTCATCATATTCCTCCTAAGCTGTACTTACATTATGTGTGTCGGTACTTCCGAAAATATTACAACGGCGTTTATTTTCTGGGAACCCCCCCTATAATGTAACAACCTTTACAACATCTTCCGGAACCCGTGAAACACAATATTTCGTGACGTTATTTTAGTCGTCATTAAAATGTTGAGGTAAGTACGGCAAATCGCGTAGCAGTTTACTTGACGTCCGCTTCCAATGATGTCTTGGAAGATTGAGTCTGCTGAGCGTGCATTCCTGCAGAAGAAATTTTTATTGATAGAATATTAACACGTCAATCAACATTTGATTCCTTCTTGGTAAGATTTATTGCGAAAGCCCGTTACAACCGCCGAACCGCATCTCCCTATATCAGAGAACGATTTATACCCAGCCTGACATTTTCGCATACATCCGTTTGCTGGACCACGCTACGTGAGCTAGCTGAGCACAGCTGGCAGCGACGCGAGCAAGGCCACGAGGGGAACGTGATGATGCACGAGCCATCCCACTGTGAACCAATGTTTCGGCCACTCCACTAGGGTGCCTACATGTCTGTCAAAAGCGCGCGTGTGTATGAAGGCACTCTACACTCCACGGGTGCGTGTCGCCATCTATTGGTTTAACTAACGCCTTGTTCAAGATGGCTGCCGTGGGACCGCAGCCTTAAAGTACAGTCCTACTTGGATCGCATTCAATTACAGCTCGCTCTAGGGGAAGTTGGTGGCGCACTACAGCTTGGAAAATGGATAGCGAAAACTCGTAATGCAGAGCCCAGGGATCCTGGGCTCAAAGCTTGTAGCTCTATCCCCACCCCTGCCCATTGCACAGGAGAAAGGCGCCATGTTTGTTTTTGCAGGAAACTATACTTCACCGTAACTTGGCAAAAAGCGAACGCTACGGCCTGCTCCAGCAAATCAAAGTGACGGAGGCGAAGCGTAACCCAGGCAGTTTAAGAAGAGGGGAAGGAGGTACTCAGACGCCGGTCTATCTCCTCAGAAACTTAACCTGTCACTCAAAATTTGTACAAAATTGGCATTCTTTTCTTTACCGCTCATGTCTTTGACAGCAATGCGCACACCTACTGAGTCGGGCGTCCTTTTCCGACGTGCTGATTGGCTCGCTTAGACCGTAGCTTTCGCCGCTTGCCAAGTTATGATGCAACAAGCACAGAAAAACTGCGGAAACAAGAAATGAAGAAGACATAGAGGAGTTAAAAGAAAAGTTATGTTTGACACATCCTGACTAATATCATAGCAATCTTGCGGAAACAAGGCTGAAAAGAACAATCTATTTTTTTTATAAATGGTGAAGTTATACCCAGCAAATTTTTTTGGTTGAACTCTATTTTGCTGCGCAGTGAAACGGCGTGCTTCGGCTTTGTATCTGCATTAAAGAGCCTCATTATCGTCTCTGACAGTGTCAGAAACGCGGGATCTATATTTTTATGTTCACGTATTTAAGTTCTCGATTATATCTTACTGCCAAAAGTCCAAACCTCATTGGCGGAGGCGCAAAATCAAGATACTCAGGACGTACCACACCCAGCAAAAATTGTGAGTGAACAGCATGAAATACCCATGAGCTATAAATTGGAATGAATTTCCACGTGTCTCCTTTTAAACTGCATTCCTATGCAATACATTTTGTAGTTACTCTCATAACCTCACGCCACTACAAAGAGAGGCGAGAGCCCTGGCTTAGATACATCCATAGCGGACATGAGCTGAAACAGTACTTTGTGCTTCGTACCTGCCAGCTTTTGAGTAAGCTGTGGTTTCCATTAGGAATGGCATGCGAGTTTGTGGTACCGTACTTCGGCCTATCTAACGAACTGGGAGATAATAGGGCCTGTGAGGATCATAGGCACAGAAAAAAGCCGGATCGGGTGTTTTAACTCGTTGTCTGTAGGGCTACAACAACAGAGTCATTGTAACAGCTGAAGCAAACCAAGTACCCTCGACACCACTTATTGTCATGCTCGATGCAATTGCACTTCGCAGCTCTTCTGCCAGGCCCCTGGATACTGCTGGAGTTTGCCACTGAATGAAGTCTGGCTACAAATAAATCTTATTTACAATCTGGTATGGTCACCATCATAGGGTGCACTGTGCACACAAACAGGTTTGTTCGCAGCCTGCCTATTTAATGCGCAGTGTGCCTTTTGCGCTTTAGAAAAGGGTAGCTCCGAGACATGTCATAGGCAAACCTTCTCTATGATTAGCTCTCTATAACGCCTACCTTTCTATTACTGACCGTGTTGTTGCGTGGGTCTCGTTGTAAGGCACACTTGGCCGGCGTGGTCGGCGACGGGAAAGGCGCTATCAGTCCCGTTCTGCACGTGCGGAAGCTGTTGCCGGTGAGGAGGTCGCCGTACGCGCCCGTCGCAAAGTTCTCTCGGTCACCGCTCTGCGACAGCACGTAGGGATCGCGGACGCTTCCAGGTCACATGGCACCACAATCAGGAATCTCGAGCGCCTGTCGAACGTCAGCTGCATGTTGATGGAATGGTAGAAGTGCCTGTTCATTAACAGTTCCTCGTGCACGGCGGCCCTTGGATCCGAACGTGGGTATACCGTTGATGGCTCGCACGACGCCCGGAAAGTCGTCCACGGTGTAAAACTGCCGCTGCGGTTTGGGAAGTTCCGCTGCTGTTGACCACCTGAAGTAGGAAACGTGGTTTACACCGTCAGTCGAATACTATCACAGTTTTTATTGTTCCGACATAGTTGTATACCGTGCGCATGAAGCATGTCGCGAAATATGATCAATCACGGCCGGACTGGAAGCACGCGCTCTCTTTTTCTTCTTACGGCCTTAGCAATTGGGGCAATCGCCACCTCCCGCCGCAATTCGCGGAGGCGCTGTCACCTCACCCCTGGGCTACCCTTTGCCGTTTGCACAGAGCGCGTCTGACAGTGCATCTCAGCGCTGTCGCAACTTGCGGCCGAGATTTTTATAGCCTTTGACACCTGATCCTTACGTTTAGACCCTCAGCCACTATCTAGTGCGCTTCTGATGAGCCTATAACGGTGAATATTTGACGCACATCTCCGAGAGATTCGGGAGTAACAAGTAGTAAGTAGAGACAGCGAATGCAATTGCGGAAAATCTATACTCGTCTTTACCTCCAGGACTTCCGTCACAACTCAAGAACAGGAGGAGATGGACCCCTTCTACGTGGGGGAACTTTAAATGATAAATAATTCGTACACTGTCGTGAAATTTAAGCAGGCCCAATCTATCTATTTCCGTGGTCTGCACCATCGTTTCATAGGCCAAACATAAAGTCGGTCTGCTGCTCTAGACGAGGGTGTAGTAGTCTATACAAGTTTCGCACAGTGCATATTACAGCCTAAAATGCTTCCTCGAGGGCTTGTGCACATATCCAGCTGATTATTTGTCACAGGGGAACGCAGTTTGCTGACGACACTGCCTGTCGGTAGAGTGACTTAAGTCGAAGCGAAGTTCAATAAACCGTTGCCAAAACAGCAACATATGAAGCTCGAATACCAGCGCAAAGCAGCTCGAAGGGACTCTCCGAGTGGGGTGAAGTGGGGTGAGGTGGTTGCGCCCCTGGCGGCAAGCAAGTGAACTACACACGGAGAAAAAATGCCATTGACTCCCGGGCGATCGCAAAGGCCGTAAGAAGAGAAAGAGAGCGCGCGCTTCCAGTCCGACCGTGGATCAATACATATTATTCACTAGCATTTTGAAGATACTGCTTCTTTCACAAATATCATCAAGTATCCACCTGCCATTTCCACTAACATGTTGTGAAACTTGTTATTTTAAAACTGTTTTTCTGATGAGAAACACATCACGGTACGAATAAGCGTGCCACCCAGGAGACAAAATAGAGAGCTTGGAATGAGGAACACTAGATAACGTTTTGAGGACGCAATGATGGCGCTGCGTGTTGATTACAAAAAGCTTCTATCTGACAAGAACAAAAGTCCTGATTGCCCCAAAATTCTCCGCAACTGACCCCTTAATACATATAACATATTGAAGCGAGTTCCGCTTGCCAGCTGTGTATCAGCCGGACAAGACGTCCGGTTTCTTTGCTGGCTTGCTTCGAACTGCTTGCCCGAGCGCTCGCATCGCGCGACCTCCGGCCTCGTTCTTTTTTTCATCGCTACATTATCCCCCTTCCCATTTGTTTTCCTCTCCTTGTAGCGAGAATTAACGAAGTCCTTCGTGCGATGATAGCCGGTCACGGTGAACCACGAGCAGACGTGATCGATCATTGCGACGTATGCGATATACCATGTCGTTGAGCCGTTTGACGATCGTAAAGGGTCCTTGCCAATGGCGCTGAAGCTTCGGAGACAGTCCTCTTTTACGGATGGGGTTGTACAGCCATACCTTATCACCTGCTGAGAACGGGCGTGTTGCGACATGTGCGTCGTACTGAGTTTTCATACAAACGAGCCCACTTGCCAAACGTTGTCGGGCAAATGCATGCATCCATTCTAGGTTCGCTCTCAGGTCGCTTACGTGAGACACATGGTGTTTGGCCGGTTCTGATGCTCGTGAAATGGTAATTTCACAGGGCATACGAAGATCACGGCCAAATAGCACCGTGGCGGGCGTGGAGCTGGTGACCTCATGAGCAGCTGCACGGTAAGCATACAGAAACAGAGGCACGATGTTATCCCAGTCGTCTTGGCGATTATTTACAAACATCGATAGATGTTGTAAAATGGTGCGGTTCATCCTTTCCACCATGCCGTTCGACTGCGGGTGGAGGGGCGTCGTTCTCGTCTTTGTGATAATGAAGATCTCGCAAACCTCTTGGAAGACTCTCGATTCAAAGCTCCTTCCTTGGTGTGAGTGGATGCTCAGTGGGGCTCCGTACCTGGTAATCCATTCTTTACGAGAGCGTCGGCAATCTCGGAGGCGGTCTGACTTTGAAGGGGAATAACTTCGGGCCACTTGGTGAAATAGTCTACAATTACGAGCAGGAACCTATTTCCGGACTTAGACCGAGGAAACGGCCCCAGTACGTCGATGCCGATACGCTCAAAGGGTGCCCCCGTCACATTTTCTTGTAACGGTGACCGTTGTTTTATGTGGGGTCCTTTACGCGATGCACACATGTCGCACTGACGGCACCACTGCTTTATGTCATTGTTGCATTGCAGCCAGTAGAACGTAGTGTGGAAAGAAAGAGACCATGATAGCTAGGTTCGACATTGTTCATGTACCTTTTTTTTTAGTACACGGAAGTGACGTCATCATGTCTGATTGGTTGGAAACAAAAGTGACGTAATTTCCCTAGAAAAATGCGGGCGGAGTCGGCAAAACTGGGCGGAGTCGGCTACCGGACGTGACAACAAAATGACGTTTCGTTTTGTACCGAGTACGTTTCAAAAGTTACTTGCTCGGAACTAGGTGTCATTGGCAGCATGTTTTCGGCGGCGAGGCGTCGCCGTCTCGTCAATTCGACTTTTTCTTTAATAGAGCTTTTTTTTTCGCCCGAAAGGCTGTATCGGGAACACCGCGATGCATTCGAGCTCCCGGAGGAGATCTTTCGGAAGCAATACACTCTTAGAAAAAAAGGGTATGGATAGTCCTCCCTTTGGGGAGGAACGGTCTTGTAACCTATGTTCCTTTAGAAAGGGAGAAACTGACGTCCCTGAAGCAGGGGAGCAAAGTTCGTCCGTCGCTAGCATCTCAATATGGCGGCCACGAATCGAGCAAATCGAGCCCATTAAGGCTTGACTAGGACACTGCGTCTCTTGTGCGGGACGAGAGCAGCAGCAAATGAAAGCGTAACACGAGCTTTCCGCAAACTGTGTTTATTTCCGAAGCCAGATTCGCCCCCTCAGGTACAGAAACTTGCGTTTCGAAAGCAGTTACACAGTTTTCTCGTCGACAGCACTGCGATGTTAAACGGAGACAACCGATACCAAGTTACTCCGCACACTTACCTTTGGTGTTCCTCGAGTCACAATTCCTTCGCAAACCGCACATCACGGAAAAAGGCAAACTCAATCCGCGAAACCAAAAGCCGCTCTCGAAAGAACAAACTCGAAGCCGCTGTTTATCGCGTAGCGTGAAAGACGTTTAAATCGCTAGCCACCAGATGGCGGGGTCAACAGAGTAATTGCAAGTAGCTATGCTAGGTGGCGCTAGGTACCGCCCAATTCATGTTCTACAAAAAGTAATTGTCTTTTTTCAGGCCACTACTGCGCTTGGGAAACAACTACTATACACCCATTACACTTATTACAAGCATCAGGTGAACATACATTGAGCAGATACACGAAACAGACATTTATCAATACAACGAAACACCACACTAACCCGAACACTACACTCGTGCTCTGCGTTTCCGTCTTTTATACTGGTCGTTTTGAACGTACGGAACTTTTCGGTGACTCCCTAAGCAATAAAAAATATTCCCACAATGTTGATTTTTTCCCAGCAATGTCATACCTCTGAGAGTATTTTGAATGGCTCGGGGGATGAATCTCTTATTAAAAAGTAAACGCTCGATCATGCCGTAATTATTTGAAAACTAATAAATCAAGCCGCTCCAATGGGGTTCGAAGCCATGAGTTTGTTTCCCCACACGGCACGTCGTAGCCCGTATTTCTATTGGTTTTTCTATTTGTGCTTTTCATGCAAAGCTGCAATTGCCGTCTTGAATTAATCTCTGTAGAGCGGATATTCACTCAGCTGGAAGTGATGCTTTACGGGCTGAGAAATCGCTTTTCGATCAACTTGAATGCAGTCAAAGCCGCGACTTGCGGCAGGTGTTAAGTGTACGGAGCTACGCCGTGGCGAGCCCGAAAACTGCTCATCCCAGCGCGACACGGAGGGCAGTTTCTCCAGGAACCGTGGTATATTTAAACAGCAAAATAAAGGGTAGCTTTTTTTTTTCGATTTTACCTACTATTGTTTTTTAATGCCGAAATTCCATACTGTAAATATACGTACTTTCCGTCACGATTTCGTGCTGTTCAGTCCTTGCCCCAGAGCGCAATCGCTCTGGGGGACGAGACAATTCCGACAGTCACATTGGCCACTGTTCGATACGAGCTTCTACTGTTCAGACCAGCGTTCCAACATGACTATCCGCACGTTGATCGATTGCACGTAATCCCTCAAGTGGTATTAAACTTTTTAATGTAAAGCGGAATGCCAACCTGCGACACCCCGCCCCCTCCGATCACGGCCCGACCAGCGGCATCAATGCCCAACAGCTTACGATCTCATCTTGTTACACCACTGACACGCGAACACACGGTCACATCGGCGATAATTCTAGTCTTCTGTTCACAACCCACAACACTGCCATCACGGCCATCACGATATTGCAGCTATGTCGCTGACACGCACAAACACAGAACCACGTTGAACGCCGGTTGCACTCGGCATCGGAAAACAGAACCGAACTCAGGGGGGAAGGCACCCAGGCAGCCGGCAGCAAAACCTGCCTGTCTTGGACGCAGTTCCTGCGGTTTCCATAACGTCGAAAACGTCGACACAGTTCCGCGTGGTTTCGCTACTGTAGTGACTGTAGGACTGTAGTGCTGTACTTCCGTGCCGCGCGAGTCCCGCAATCTGGAGACGGCCATCCTGGCCGTCCTGGCCATTTCCCAGTGTACGTGGCGCTGCTGGCACTGCTCCGGAACTTCGCTGTTTCTAGCGGCTTCATTTGCTCGTTTGATAAACTTAGTGATAAAAACGTCAATGCAACCGAAATGTTCTGCACGTTTAGACTAGAAGACGGAATTACAGGCGGCCTTCGCTGCCGCTGAAGCTCAATCAACTCAACAGCTATTTATTAAACAACGTGCGCGACGTGCTCGAAAAACGAAACCGAAAGAAGATGAGTCGGGAGGGCGAAAGCTTTCTCCCGTCTGCCTGGAGAAGGAGAAAAACGTTTCGTTCCTCCCGTTTTCTCGTGTCCGCTTGGGGGCGCGTCGGTAGAAGGGAGGAAGACGCGCCGTTGCTACTTTTTCCCTCCATTTTTTCTTAGAGTGTACCGCCTGCCCAAGATCGTGGTGCGGTGGTTGTGCGACGAACTTCGCGAGGAACCGGAGGTGAGGAGAGTGCGTACCTCGTGGACGGTCATGACTGTGGAGCTTCAAGTGTTGTGCGCACTGCGCTTCTACGGCACGGGGAGCTTCCAAGGCATGGTGGCGAGCGACGAACACGTAGCGCGGGACCAAAAGACAGTCAGCGTTGCGGTCCGCGCCGTGTCCGTCGCTATCGTGCGTCGTCTCGGGGTCCAGCGTGGCTGGATCCACTTCCCCGAGACGCCGAGCGAGAGGTTCGACGCGGAGAAGGGCTTCAGGCTGCTCGGCAGGATACCCGGCGTCATCGGTTGCGTGGACGGGACCATGGTCTCCATCGTCGGCCCGTCCAAGAACGACCCCACCGTCACGAAGGCGGCGTAATGGTGCCGCAAGTACTTCTACGCCCTCAACGTGATGGTGGTAAGTACACTCATGTTACGTTGTCAAAACGCGCCCCAAATCTGTAGAAAAAAAAAAAACGTATTGCCGATACGGTTTAAGTATGCCGTTTTATGACTGCGGGCTGTGGGGTCTCACGACTGCGCGACCGTGTGCTCTACGTAGCATGTGAGCCGTGAGACTCTTCTCCTAAAAATAATACTTGTCTGTTAAAACGCGCAAGCTTCCGTAAAAAAAAAAAAAACACATTATTTTTGTTTTAAGGTAGTTAGTTGTACCTTGCATACAGGAAGGTGTGTTGACATGCATGTGTCAGACAAAATAACTTAAAAGGTTCTGAAATTGCGACTGCTTTGTGAACCATAAGTACAATCTACTACTTGTGGATTCAGGTAATTACATGTCAATATCTCTCTCACTTTCCGGTGTGTGACGCCGACTGCCGGATAATGTGCATCGACCCACGGTATCCCGGGTCGGTGCACGACTCCTTCGTGTGGCAATTTTCCTGGCTCCGAAACCAACTCGAGCAAGGGCAGGTGCCACGCGACGGCCGGTTCCTGCTTGGTGAGCATACTAAATTCATTCCTTACGCACACGGTGGCTCCCACTGCTTGAAAGCCACAGTACCACACGTACTGTGCTTGTTGTGAGGCACACAGACAAAGTGGCTGGAACTCCTTGAAGTGAGACAACACCCAAAGTTTGGCCATTAATCTCTGTTTATGTCCACATAACTCTCACACTCTGTAGGCTACAAAAGCCACACTACACCAATCTCACGACAGTGATAGACTGTGCAAGGCATGCGACCGCAGTGCGAGTCGCTGTCCGGTTCGGCCCACTCACTGTTACTGTCTGCCTGTACCCTCTTGCTGGCTGGTTTTTGCATGAAGTTGGAGCTCTTTCACTGATACCTGGGGGCTCGCCTGGTCTCTTTGACGGTCGTCAGTTTGTACGGAATGGGATCAATTCCTCCTTGGCCACTTGGGGCTCGCCAAATCTGTCCTCGGGTCGTCTCTGTCCCACACACTGGATTCTTTTCCCTGACCCTTCTTCTTCGGTCTGCCTATATAGCTCCTCCTATTAGACCCTCCGTGTTCCAACAGGACCTGACTCCTTTCCAATCTAACCACCCCCTCTCTTTTCCCCATCTCCAACTCCACCGAGGATTAGGAAAGAGGTTCGTCGAACTGGCGCCTTATCCCCTTGCTTGCCAAAGACAAGGCCAGCGTGTTCTGCTCTGCCCGTGCCTAAGGTCACGGCCACACTCCCAAAAGCAACAGAGCTTTTATCTGTCGGATGCAAGGGCCTAATAATGCACTTGCATGCAACACAGCACCCCTAAGGAATCGTGCACACATCCCATACAACCCACCAGGAAAACACATAGTTACATGAAATAACAGGGAGTTTGCAGGCAAGCTGGTGCTAATTAATCATAATGTAAACTGATACTGTAGTGCAGAAATATTAACACACTTTTAAGTCACACTTAAGTTACATTATAATTGACATAGTTGCACACAGCTGTTTTCTTGCCTTTTATTTTAAAAAGTAAAGAATGTAATATGTTCCATCCTCTACATGTGCAGGTGACAGCAGCTACCCCTTGGAGCCTTGGCTCATCACCCCTGTCCCCGGGAACCACGCGACCTCCACCGCTTGCGGCCGGTTTAATAAGGCGCATTCCTCGATCAGGTCTGTTGTGGAGCGCTGCATGGGGCTGTTGAAAAACAGATTCCGGTGTCTGCAAAGGCACCGGGCTCTGTATTACCACCCTTCAACAGCCACCGCCATTATTTCGGCATGTGCAGTGCTCCACAACATCTGCCTTGCATCGAGCGAGCCAGAACCGGAGTCAGACTCCGACCCTGAAGAGTCAGAGTTGGAGTCTGAGCCGAGCTCGGACGGTTCTGAGCCGAGCTCGGAGAGGTCAGCGTCGGCTCACGAGAGGCTGGCTCCTGCCGGCCCTCCGGTCGGCCTTCCGGTCGGCCCCTCGGACAGGGGGAAGGCTCTGAGGCAGCGCCTTGTCGCCCGGTTCGGAACCCGCCGCAGACGTGCCCGTGCGGAGCGCCACACGCAAGGGGTCCGCCGCCACGACGGTAGTCCCGACCACCAGGGACACCGTCGGGAAGCCCCTCAGCGCCCTCGCTGCGGTGGTGCCCAGCACGGACGCCGCCAGCGACAGGGAACCTCTCCCCACCACGACTGAGGTCCTGACCACCAAGGACCCCGTCACATCCTTGCCCTCAGTGAAGCCCTCCCCGTGGAAGCCGTAAAGTGCACACTTCGCTTCCTGCTCCACAGTCATGGCCGTCTACAAGCTACATACTCTCTTCAGCTCCTACACCTTGTGAAGTTCGTCGCACAGCCAGCGTGCTGCCTCCAGATACGTGTCGAGTGCATCGCGGTGAAATCGATACAGCCTTTTTTTTTAATTTTTATGAGCAGAAGGCACGAGACGCAGTCGACAGTGACAGAAACGGTTCGGAGGTTTAGTTGCCAGACCAACAGGTCATCTGGATTGCCCCTGCAAAGAACTCAGAAATAATTTAGACTACCTCTAGAAAGAAATGCTTGCTTTTGCAGAGATTGCTTTCTTAGTTGCTGATTGAACCAGGGATATTGTTGTCATGGACATTGTTTCATTTTACAAATGCTTCAAAGCGTCTTGCCTTCTGCTCCATTTATTTATCTCTTTTATGGTACTTCATCAAAGTTAGGTGATTGTGTTATCTCAAGACAGTGCACATGTAGTTTGTTTTGAAAATTGCTTTACTTCTTAAAGAAAAACCTGTGACTTCATGAATAAAAGTGTGATGACATGGAATGTAATATTTCATTCTTGGAAGTAAAACTGAGCATCGACTGGAACCATGTAAGCAATTGGGCAATCTTAAGTATATATCACGGATATCTTGTTGAACACTCTGGTCTTATTTGAGCACAATAGTTAAATTTTGAAAGGAAAAAAATATATATATATATTCTCTGACTAGCATACCACCATATAAACACTGGACCACTTTGAAAGAATTATCACAGATGTTGCGCCAAACATTCTTATTTGAGCACAGCAATAGCAAGTTCTCGAAAGATAAAAAAATTGTCTCTGACTAAAGCAGCCGTCACTCGCGCGCTCCCCGTTGGTTCCGCCGACCCCTCCGCTGCCCCCGGCACACCCGTATCCTCGTGGTTCGACATTTTGGTTTGAAGAAGGCGCGTAGCGCACATCCCGCATAATATTGGAACAACTTTCTCTCCAATTAATTCTTAAATGTATTGCAAAAGGGTACAAAAAAGCGGTTTGTTTTAACAACGCCCAAAAGGTTTTGGTTGTTTTTCAATACTTTTACCTGTACTAGAACATCTAGATGCGACGGCCAGCGACGCACAGGATTGGTTGCCGTTCCTTCGCTAAACGCAGGAACTGCTCCCCGCGTCGTAGTAAATCCTACCCCGTATCCCGCGCGTAGGGACGCCTCAGGGAATGCGTAGCTACTTCCGCTCGTCGGTGGTTGGCTCCGGACGTCGCTGAAACGGGTGACGGGTGTCAAGTTTGCGATGACGTAGCGGCGTCAAAGTGGGCAGAGCCGCCACGTGAGTGTTGCTAGGATACGCTCCTCCTTTGCATTACGTCACTTCCATGTACCTTTTCTCTAATGTCCAACCTAGCGATCCTGTTGTCATCCCGTATGTGCACAAGATTTCCCATAACCTAAAAAATGTTGGAAACCGCTATGGAGTTCCTGTGGTCTTTTCAGCTCCCCAAAAGATGAGTCAGATTTGTCTAAGAGTCAACGCCAAGGCAGAGGGAAGTCTAATAAACAGATGTTCAAAAAAGCACGCCAAGTCGTTTGTGCCTTTTGCCACTGGTGTTGTTTACAACACACCACTATCCTGCGGCCGCTCCTAGATTGGACAAACAGGACGCTGCCTAAACGACAGGCTCCGTGAGCACGAGTACTCCCTCAGAGCCACGGTAGGTGGGAATTTTTCACTTCACAGTAAAGAATGTCTATGTGAACCGTCTTTTGATGCCACCACAGTTATGGGAAGACACCGGGACAAAACAACCCGAGAGGTTCTGGAGGCTTTTTACATCCAAAGTGGAGGAGCAAGTTGCATCAGCACACCATCTGTCTCGTTGTCCAACAAAGAGTTGGAGTTCATGAAACTGACTATGAAGGCCCAGCGCGTGCCATAGCGGCCACATATCATGGCACAGGTTACACGTGCGAATTATGGTGACCAAAATATTATTCTTTCTCTCTTTCTTCTATTAAAATATCTAGTTGCGAGTCAGCGCTCGGTTCTCTCCGGTGTGTCTCTTCCCTTTTTGTCCTTTTGCGCTGTGTATTTGTCATTATGTGTAACCAAAACCAACTAGCCCAACTTTCTACTTTATTCCAGTAGAACCGTTGACGAATCTTTTTAATCGTGAGGTTCACTCCAAAGTGTCCTCCTTCTGGGCTACTGCGCAGTTGTTGAAATACTTGGGAGCAGAGCTTGCGTGGCAACAGCAGCTGCCAGACGACAGAACCGCCAGCAGCTGACTCTCAGCGTCGGTAGAGAAGGTTGTCGTGCAGAAACAGAGAGTCCCATTGAATCAAGTAACTCTTCATGGCAGGAGACAAACCGGACACCTTATAAAATCGAGGTCTGTAGTTCTTCTTCCATTGTACCAGGGGGCCGATATCTGGATCGTCAAGTTAAGCGACACGAAGGTTTTCCAATGTCCACGCTTCGTTAGTGCAAGGCAGCTCCTGCAGTGAGTTGATTGACATGAGGCTGCGTTTTGCAATGTTTAAACACTGTTTGCACTTGTCATTGCACGGTCGTCGTGAAAGACTGTCGGCATTTGTGTGAAGCGCGCCAGCACAATGTTGAATCTCGAAGTCGTATTGGTGAAGACACTCCAGCCATCGGGCGACCTGTCCGTCAGGGGTCTTGAAGCTTTTAAGGATGAGTGGTCGGTACGAATAATGAATTTCCGGTCCAACAAATATTGATGAAAATTAGTTACAGTCTTGATGATAGCCAACAGTTCGCGTCGGGTGGTACAGTAACTCCTCTCAAGCTTGGTGAACACTTTGCTATAATAAGCGATGACTCGTTCATGCCCATCCTGTTCTTGCGATAAGACTGCGCCAACTGCCAATGCACTAGCATCGATGTCGAGTATAAACGCTGTGGTGTCTTTTGTGTAGGCAAGCGTTGGTGGAGATGTGAGTGCTGTTTTTAACGTCTCAAATGCGTGCTGACATTCTGAAGACCAGAGAAAGTTGACTTATTTTTGTCAAGGCATACAACGGTTTGGCAAGGTGAGCGAAATTGGGTACGAATCTTCGGTAGTAAGATGCCAGACCGATGAAGCTCTGTACGTCAGTGGTGGATGTCGGTGTCGGCCACTCAGCAAGAGCAGATAATTTGCGAGGGTTCGTGGAAACCCCATCCGCTGAAATGATGTGGCCGAGGTATTCGACTTGTCTGGTGAACAACAAACATTTCTTCGGTGTCAGCTTCAGATTAGCATGTTGTAGCCGTGAAAACACTCTCTTGAGGTTCGCCAGATGGTCAGAGAATGTTTTGCCAAAGACAACAATGTCATCAAGATATACGAGACAGATTGTGCCTATGAGACCGTTCAATGTAGCCGGAGCATTGCAGAATCCAAATGGCATAACTCTGAATTGGTATGAGCCACTACCTGTGGTGAATTCAGTCTTCTCGCGATCGCCCGGATGTACTGGAACCTGCCAATATCCACTCTTGAGCTCAAGCGTAGAAAACCACGTGCTTCCTGCAAGAGCGTCCAAGATGTCATCGATTCGAGGCAAAGGGAAAGAGTCCTTCTTAGTGATTTCATTAAGTCGACTGTAGTCTACGCAGTATCGTGTTGACCCGTCCTTTTTTTTCACTAGTGTAACTGGTCAAGACCAAGGGGAACATGCCGGCTCAGTCACGCCCTGCTGTAGCATCGTCTTCACCATGTCGTTGACACGTGACCTCTGAGCGAGAGGAACACGTCGAGGAGGCTGCCGTACAGGAGCAGCATGTCCTGTCACAATTTGGTGTGTTGCTGCTGACGTCAGCCCCAAATCTGTATTGCCTGTGCTGAAAAGGTTTGGAAATCGTTCAATTAGCTGCCGAAGCTGATCAGCGCCTGTCTTGTCCAGCCCAAAAGTTGCCCTCTGGTAGAAAGGGCAACAAGTGCGCAGCTAAGTTGGTAGACAATACGTGGAAACAGAGACACGGGACGTGGGATTTATTGGCATCCCGCTGTCACAGAGCAATGTTACCGTTGCAGCACCCAAGGGAAAGGAATCAGTTCCCAAATGCAGTAGCCCAGCGTTGAAGTCGAGTACACACTTGTGTGCTTTAAGAAAATCGACGCCGAGGATGCATTGCTCATCGACAGCCGCGACGACAACAGGCAGCGTAACTTGAAGGCTTCCCACGCTAAAAGGCACGTTTGTGCAGCCCGGTTTGCAGAGCGTATTTTTCGGGGTTGGGCGGGACGAGTCGGTTCGCCTTCAGGAGAACTTCAGGGCGGATGACAGATGTTGTTGCCCCCGTATCGACAAGTGCGCGCATGGGCACACCGTCGACGATACCCTGGAGGTGGATAGATGCCATGGATGAGGCCAAGGCACGAGTTGATGTTATTCGCCTTTGCGTTGGCATTGTCTGGGTCCGGCTAGCAATACCAGGGTCGTTCTTAGGACATTGTGCCCGCGTGTGACCTGGCTCGTAGCAGTTCCAGCACACGAGAGCTGGAATCGCCTGCATTTTCATAGCTGGTGTCTGCGGTTGCATAAAGGGTCGCAGTGACGTGGATCGAGAGGTTTGTCGAGCAGCTTCTACCTTCAGGGCACAAGTGTGTGCGGCCTGCAGAGTCTGGGGGCGTGCTAAGCGAACGACGTCTTGCACGTCGACAGACGAGATAGCATCGATGAATGACATGATGGCGACTGCTTGAATTGTCCTCTGGGCAGCCGGGGAAGGCAAGACGCGCTAGACGTTCGATGTCATCGGCGAGTTGAGAGATCGTTTCAACCGTTGACTGCCGGCGGTTGCGGAGCTGCGCATGGTGGAGATAGCGGAGCGGCCCGCCTCGAAACGTTCGTCCAATGCTGCGACCAAAGCCTGGTAGGATTGGCGAGCTTCAGATGGCAGGTGATGTAGTATACTCAACGCTGGTCCGGCAAGATGAGCGGCCAAGGCTTGAGCCTTTTGAGCCTCAGCCCAATTGTTCGCATCAGCGATGAGGATGAATTGTGTTTTGTAAGGTCCCCAAGGAGTGGTACCGTCGAATGTTGACGGTTTAAGCCTCATGCTTGGGAGTCCGACGAGGGCCTGGGCTGGAACGATACCGGTATGAGGTTCCTCGAGTGCGGGGAGCCGGGCTTCTAAGCGCTCCAGACGGTCGGTGAGGGAGGCGGTCATTTCCTGAAGCACTGACGTTGAGCTCTGCAGAAGGTTGCTCTCCCGCGAGGTGTAAAAGGCCCCGAGTCGCTCCAAGTGGTTCGTGATTAAACCCGTGAGTTGAGAAGCTTGCGGGTCCGACAGGGCCGTATTTCCGGCGGTAGTATTGGTGGTGTGGTCCCGCTGAAGGTCGGAAGCAGGTTCCATGATCCGAGGAAGGCGTTGACCAGAGCGGAGCTCCACCTCTGACACCAAATGAAGCGAGTTCTGCTTGCCAGCTGTTTATTAGCCGGACAACACGTCCGGTTTCTTTGCTGGCTTGCTTCAAACTGCTTGCCCGAGCGCTCGCATCGCGCGACCTCCGGCCTCGTTCTTGTTCGGCCTCGTTCTACAATATAGTGGAAGAGGAACGTTGGAGATAGGACTGTTTTCTTACCTCCAAGACTGCGGCGATGTGCATGTTGCCGTCGCGGCGAAACCGAAGCCGCCGTCGGAGACATTCCCGACCTTCCGCTTCAAAAACGTCGAAGGGTTAAAATCGGTCCTGGAAAACACAGTCCGACGGTCCTGCGACTGCATCCATGCAGCAAAGATTTTTTGCAGCCGGTGTGTCCTGGGGGGCTATGTTGCGCTTTTTGCACTCCCAGGAGACTAGGGAGAGGGAAGTGACGTCAACAACACAGCAAATGCAGATTGGATGTTGATTTTGTTTTCTTCTGTCAACATCCAATCTGCATTTGCTCTAGTCGTTGACGTCACTTCCCTCTTCCAAGTCTCCTGGGAGTGCAAAAAGCGCAACATAGCCCCCCAGGCCTCGTCCTACATTTTGTTTACTCTGAGACGGCCAGTGAGCCTTCTACATGACTGTCTCACGGCCTGAAACTCGATCTGAGTCAGATTCTCAGTTTTGGTCTCAAGAGTTGTCTCGATTTTGTTTCAAGCAAGTAGCTAACCGCTGAGACCGCCGCTCGGCTGAACCTGTCTCAGTTTGTGTCTTAGTTTGGGGTCTCAGACCACTGACCGCCAGCTAATTTGTTATGGGGCTGTCTCACGGTTTGAGATACAAGCTGAGACAAAACTTGGTTTCAGTCTCAAATCCAGAGCCAGTTTTGTTTCGAACAATTGGCTCACCCTCGCAGAGACCGCCGCTCGACTGAGACTGTCTCAGTTTGGGTCTCAACTCATTCAAGCAAACGGCCCCAGGTTTCAGCATATGTGCTCCCGCCTGGTGCAGGCAAACGAGGAGTTGCTCGTAAACAACGAGTTGGTTTCAGGAATGCTTCTGCACTGCTAAAAGAAAAAGCTGTCTTGGCTTTCCCTTGCATTGTAAAGGCTACGGATGACGCAGCGCTGTTCGATTCGAAGCACTTTTCGCACAACCCTAGTTGGTTTATATTAACGGGACAGACTTGTACAGTGAGATGTCGTCCCTGGAAAGTTTCTTCGACATACCTTGGGAACACGTGAGGGAACGGCGGGGCTTCCGCGATGTTAGTGGTTTACATTGCACCGATCGTGCGCTTACCAAAGTGTAGCATGTGCTGTCAGCCACACGAACATGCGCAGCCTTTTCAAGAAAAGTACAGACTGACATGTGAACTTCATGTAACTTGTCGAATTTGCGATTCTGGCGCTCGGCGAGTACATGTAGAATTTTCCGGCGCTGGTGCTGTCGCGGTACGGGCAGCATGTATCGATATGTGAAGGCAAGGATCCATGGATGCAAGCGCATAACCTCAGGTGGAAGCATTTTTAGAGCACAGCTCAAGGCTAAACTCCCGCGAATAAGGCGACAATAACTGACGAACGACGCCCAACGGCACGCTCGCTTTGCGTGCGACATAGCAGCCACTGTGCTGATGCTAAGAACAGCGGAAAAGTTGACGGGAGATATTCGTAGATTTTTCGCAGCATATTGGTCTAATGGAGCTCAAAGGCGCTTTTTTCCGTGTTTCGTGGCGTCGCCGTCGCCGTTGGCGTGATCTTGCGTGTTGCATTATGAGGCGGCAGAAACGTATATTTCCATGGTCTCTGCCGTCAAACGACAATATTCATAATTATTAAAAACTGCCGGACCTCCCGCTGAAAACTCTGAGGCAGGGTGGAGTAGTCGCAGCAATCAAAAATACAAAGAAACAAAATAAATAGGCTAACCGTCGTCGGCGGCGTCATGAGGCGTCGCCGATTGCGGAGTAAAACGGTCTTGGCAGTACTGTTGTTTATTCTCACTTTTCCTTATGACTGACACGAAAGCACCCCCTTCCTTCGTTCCAACGCGTTGTTTGTTATTGAATTAACAAATCGGCTTCAAATAAGGGTCTTGGCATCCTCTAGGGTAAAGAAACAAAAAAAAAATAAATAAAGAAACAAGCAACATTGGGAGCGACACTTTCATCAAAGAACACGCCGCCCGAGAATCTAGCGATGCCTATTTTTCTTATTTTCTTATTTTTTTTTCAATTTTTATTCACTTTGTTACTTCATTTTGTTGTTGGGTTCGACTGCTCGCTTCTTTCTAACGATGCCGACCGTGGCAACCGTTCTTGTCATACGATTGGCATTTGTTTTGTCACGCGATGGTGTGGTCCGACCGATTAACCAATGAGTTTGTTAGAACGGTGTCACGAAGTATATAATGGCGGATCAAATAAAAATAATAAATGCAAAGAAGCGCACAGTTCTGCTCGTTTAGCCTTCTCGGCGCTTTATTCTTCCAGAGGCGAGCATTGCAGTGTCATGGCGTTTAACTTGTGCCGTCTTCATGACGCCATGAAAGATCCTCTTGAAGCAATTAATTTGCTTCAAGGCATAGGCCAGCTTTTGGGTTCTCGTGCGTGCCCAGAAAGCGAAGCTGCGATGACGCTGCAAGTCCGTGCTAGATCTGCGGATGGCTACTCCTGGAGGTGCGGTGTGTGGATGACTCGTGAGGTGCCCAAGCGGAAGCCGGTTAAGTTTCTGTGCCGGGGCGAGGTCTCGGTACTGAGCGGTTCCTTTTTCGAGGAATCGCACCTGACGCTTCCCCAACTCATGAAAATCATCTACCTCTGGTGCCAGAATCTACCGTGCGCCGTCATTCAGCGAGAGACTGATGTCGCAAGTAAGACAGTAACTGATTGGACGAGCCTTTGTCGGGAGGTTGTGGCTAAATGCCGTCTTTACGCGTTCAGAGATGATTGGCGGCGGAGGCGTGACTGTAGAACTAGACGAAAGTATGTGCGGGCGGCGAAAGGACCATCGCGAATATTCTGGCCAGTGGGTTTTCGGTGGTGTGGAGCGCGGCAGCGGGTGCTGCTTTTTTGTTCCCGTGAAGACCCGTGACGCTAAAACAATGGAAGGGCTAATAGCTGAGTGGCTGCGCCCTGGAACAAGAATAATCACTGCCTACTGGGCTGGCTATTTTAAGCTTGCATGCAGATGACGCTCACTTCACGCACCTCACCGTCAACCGCAAGCTGCACTTGGTCGACGCGAACGCTGGTGCACACACCAATGTGGTGAAGGGCACAACATGGGCCAACGTCAAGAGCTTTCTTCTATCTGGACGGCACGAGAGCCACCATTTCACTGATCACCTTGGAAAGTTCAAGTTCTGGAGGAGAGAGAAGGCGCGCGGAAACACTGATAGATTCCAGACGTTCTCTAATCTACAGCCCCGACGCAGACAGGAACCTTCCCTATAGTGCGGAGGACGAGGATTCTGACGGCCCCGGTGACTTCGAGTGATCCGCTGCGCTGAGCCCGTCGCCCACCTGCGTGCATAAAGACGACTAATGCGCCAACAGCTTGTCAAGTGCTAGTTACGTCCGTTATAGGTTCTGGTAGCGGTCTAAACGGCCCTTTTCAGGGCCCCCATATTTTGCAAACGGAGCTGTTTCCTGAACGCGGCACCCCGTGTCTCTGTAAAAAAGTTCACAGGAAAGACCCAGCAAAGGTATGAGGTCCACAACTTGGACATCGCGTGTTATGATTCAAATAAAAAGTGAAAGCCGTTTATAACTCCCTGTAACACCGAATTAGAGCGCAGCTCTTGAGGAGGAGGAGGGAAGGGTACTGGGGGGGTGGTCAAGTGACCTGGGGGGGTCACGTGACCTTAAGGGGTCACGTGACGATGCCGATGATGCCATCAGTGACGTCACTGATGACGTCATCAGTGACGATGACGATGCGGATTCCGATGACGTCATCAGTGACGTCACTGATTACGTGATCAGCAATGATGGCGATGACGATGCGGATGTCAGTGACGTCATCAGCAACGTCACTGATGACGTCATCCGCGATGATGACGATGACGATGCGGATGCCGGTGACGTCATCAGTGATGTCACTAATGATGTCATCAGTGATGATGACGATGACGATGCGGATGCCGGTGACGTCATCAGTGACGTCACTGGTGACGTCATCAGTGATGATCATAATGACGATGCGGATGCCGGTGACGTCATCAGTGAGGATGACGTCATTGGGGAGGTCACGTGACCTCGAAGGAGGGGTTCACGTGACCTTGGGATGACCTTGGGGTTTCACGTGACCTTGGGGTGACCTTGGTTATGCCGACGCCGCTCAAGCCGGGAACGGGCCCCTAAGAGCTGCGCTCTAAAAGTGAAAGCCGTTTACAACTCCCTGTAACGCCGAATTGGAGCGGAGCTCTTGAGGGGGAGGAGGGGAGGGTAGACCCCCCTCCTCCTCCTTCTCTCCTAATTCTGATATGCTCCGGGGGGTCACCTGACCTTGGGGAGGGGTCACGTGACCTCCGGGGTCACGTGACCTCCGGGAGAGTCACATGACCTTGGGTGGTCACGTGATCTCTGGCGTCACGTGACCCACAAGGTCACGTGACCTTGGGGTGACCTTGGGGGGGTCACGTGACCTCGCGGTTACGCCGGCGGCGACGCCGACGCCGCTCAGGCCGGAAACGGCTGCCTAAGAGCTGCGCTCTAAAGTTGTTATTGCTTATTTCGCGCCTTTGATCCCAATAAATGCCGCCGTTGCAGTCGTCCCGCGGTGCTGTTGCTTGCTCAATCGCCGTCGGCGTTTCTCAGCTTCGTCGTCTTTGCCAGCGGCGCACAGGCGAATGCGGTTGATCTGACACACCGCGTTCGGCTTTGGCTAGCAGACGGCGTTCGTAAAATGGCATCAGCTGTTACTGGTGTCACGCGGCGGTACCGTACGTGCTTCCATTCATTCGGCGTTCGTTGCCATGGCGACGGCGAGGAAAGCAGAGGCACGTTATTTTGCGGAAGAACGATGCGGCGCAGCGGTACCAGGTGCGTTCTAAGGCCCTTCCCGCATGCTTTTTAATGGGCGGAAGGCGAACAAAAAAAGTTCAAAATAAGCACTTAACGCAGAAGGTTGCATTTCTCCAGCGAAACATAATTTGACGAGCCTTGCACGAAAAACGCGTGTTATAACCATCCCGCGTCCTGCTTTTTTTTTTTTTAATTTGTAACATGGGTTTCAAGTATCGAACTGCCGACAGTTCTTATCTTTTTTTTAATTCAGAATTTTGTTGTATTTTTCTCGAACCATTCCGATCGTTCCAAAATAAGTATAAGGAATCGCACACACTGACTCCAAAAGCGTGGAAAGAGAACGCGCATGTACATTTCGTTATCTTTATCTTTCTTCAGGTACCCCCTTCGCCATCAGGCATTACAGTGGGGGGGGGGGGGGGGGGGGGGAAACAAACATTATACAAGCACAGAAAAAAACTCGCAGATTTAGTGCGTGAAAAAAGGCGTCATTGGAAGCTATGGTGACCGCGCGGGATGGAACGGAGTTCCACCCGCGCGCGGTTTCTGCAAAAAAGAAGTGTCGCAGTACGTCACCCTTTAAAGGAATTTCTCTAATTTTTAGAGCATGTTCGTTCCTACTGGATACGTAAAAAGGCGCTTTCATATATTTATCTTTTTTTACACGGGTTTTTACCATAATAAATATCGTGAACAAATTTGAGACGGAGCTGCTTTCTGCGATCTTTTAACAATTGCCACTTAAGTTTATATAAAATCCATAAAATAAAATAAAATTTAAAAAAAAAAACATAAAATCAGTCTTCCGTAGAAATAATATGGTGGAATGTTTCTGTCGTAAACAAGTCTTACTTATGTTCAGTGGCGAATTCAAAGGGGGGGGGGGGGGGGGGGGGGGGAGGGGCGGATATTCTGACCTCCCCCTCCCCTCTCCACTTTAAATTCCGCACGTGTCAAATTTTAGAGTTTGGAAAAGCGTGGGGGGGGGGGGGGGAGGTGTTCCAATTATCTGATATGCTGACCTCACGGAAACACCTGCTCCCGTCTCTGGTTAAACTCTATACCTATAAAAAAAGTAAAACCTATTTGTTGAAAACATTGGGTGGAAACATTATGAAAACTGCGCAGTCGAGTGCGGTAGGGGCGTTGTTGCATTCACAACGCGACGAATTATCAGACAAGATGGCTGGGCTTGAAAACAAAACTGGACGAATGGAAGCGGAAAGCCTATTCCATTGGAACAAGGTAAATGTAAATGTTGCGCCGTTCTATGCAATTCCAAGCCTTACCTTCAAACCCTGCAAGTCTATTTGGCATTGAAGCTACGGGCGTTGCTATTAATTCTTTCTCGCGCTTGTTAAAAAGGGTGCTGGCGCCAGAGAGCGAATAACCCGCGAACGCTTGAAAGTCGAAAGCCTGTCTTGTCTGTTTGTCTTAAATGTCCCTCTTTCGTTATCGTCAATTATTAACCAACACGCTCAACCATCTACATTGCACAGACGACAGGAATTTCAGTATTTGCGAGATACTGCCAATACTGTAGTATCTCGCGCTATCTACGAGAAATGGCCGCATTTGTTACGGTCAGACGTAGGTCAGTCTTATAGTACAAGCATTATGAGTGAAAAACAAGAATGAGCTATTATACGCGCACCGGAAGAGTGCCATGTCTACACGGCAGATGACGTCACTTGGTTTGTTGCCAAACAAGAAAGGGGCGAATAGTTTAACGGACCGGATATGGTCTTTAGTCTATAATAGCTCGGTCCCATCAGCAAAACTCGGTTGTTAGATCTCTACGAACGGGAGGCTTCGACGTCTCGCTGCTGCCGTTGCGCTGCTGTCGTCATGGCGCGTCAGCACAAGCTTTATCCCTCACGAATTGTTTACCTGCGTTCCTGATTTTATTTTATTTTTTAACTTTAACCAAAAATTGAGGTGTGTTTCTTACCCTTCCTGAATTCCTACAAGATAATGAGGGTCAATATAATCTCGGGCAGTCCGTACATAACTCACTTGGCATTCTTTTTAGCGCTGTTTAGTATAGAGCACTTCACGGGCCGGAATTTCTAGTCCCGGCCCGACCCGGCCCGGTAGAGAGACGGCCCGGGCCCGGCCCGAGCCCGACAAAATTTTTAATTTCTAGGCCCGGCCCGATTTGGCCCGGAAGAGACACGGCCCGGGCCCGGCCCGAGCCCGACAGAATTTTTAATTTCTAGGCTCCGCCCGACCCGGCCCGATGGCTGCAGCCCGAAACAACCCATTCCCGTTTGAACCCGTCCCGTTTCGACCCGTTCCCGAAACGAGCTCCCCATTTGAACCCCGTCCTGTTTCGACCCATTCTTTAAACGCCCTTCCCATATGAACCCGTCCGGTTTCGACCAGTTCCCTAAACGCCCTTCTTGTTTGAATTTGTCCTGTTTCGACCCATTCCCTAAACGCCCTTCTTATTTGAACCAGTTTCCGAAACACCCTTTGCGTTTGAACGCGTCCCGTTTCAACCTACTTTTATAAGGCCCTGCACATCGCAACCTCATCGCAAAAAGTCTCCATCGTTCTAAGCCTGGTCTGCGTACCTTTTCTGTTTAAAAATATGTTCTGCAGTAGCTTTACATGTCAATGCGTTCCTAAAATATACAACCCTTTCAGGCAAGCTTAAGTTTAATATATTCCTAGTTAACCCCTTAAAACGTTTTTTTCAAGATGGTTCCCAAAACGTGCAAGCGTGGAACGGACTATGTACACTGCGCGACACTGATACCGCGAACACGACGTTGGCTGTTTTTTCTAATTTTACTTCGAAATGGTGTTAGTAGGCACCAAAGTATACCGCTTAGGTCTGTGGCCCAGATGAGCACTTCTGTGTTGAAAACAGCGTTTTGATTCTATGAGATAAACATAAAAAGGCGACGATCGCTTGTTCGCGCTAATATAGTGTCGCGCTCTGTGCAATAAGGGAGTCTTAGAATAACGTACTCAAGCACTTTGGGCAAGCTAAAATTAGCATCGCCGTAGGTTTTACATCGCAACGCTATTTTTACGGTACCCAAAGCGCTTGCGTACGTTTTTCTAAATCTTCCTAATAGTGAACTAGAAATTTTTGAGAGCGATGAATCAGACAGGTTGACAAGCATATGACTGCGACTGTATTTTGTTTACAATTTATAACACTGAACCCTCGCTCACACGGAAAAAGCTTGAAGGCTTTCTAGCTTCAAGACGTATTTTAGTTATTATTTTTAACGACGCTGTAGTGAATTTGTACTTCGCTTTTTTTGTATTCAATGAACCTAAAAGATTAATGAGCGAACTTCTTGCTATCAACAACAATTTATGATTTACGGCATAAGATTGCCCAGGCACAGTCCGGGCCGGCCCGGGCCGGCGCGGCCCGAGAACTTTTTTGTTCAAGCCCGAGCCCGGCCCGGGCCCGAGAGAATACGTGCTACCCGGCCCGAGCCCGGCCCGCGGGCCGGGCCGGGCCGGGCTCGGGCTTTCGGGCTGGCCCGGGCCCGTGCAGTGCTCTAGTTTATTATGTTAAGTTTATGTTTCGATGAATATTAGTACGTTCATTTCAGTCCTGACTTTAAGCCATGCTTCCATGTATTACACTTTTAATGCCGTCAAGTGATCCTGCGAAAGCGCATTGCTCTAAATAACAGTAGCACACTGCGATGTTTTAGGACAATTTAGCATTAAGAATGGAGAGTGCATTTTAGAGCGCAGCTCTTGGGCGCCCTTTTCCGGCTTGAGCGGCGTCGGCGTCGCCGTCGGCGTCGGCGTAACCGCGCGGTGCATTATGGGTAAATTTCTCCGCTAAATCTAGCGGAAAAATTTTCCCACTAAATCTAGCGGAAATATTTCCCCGCTAAATCAAGCGGAAAAATTTCCCCGCTAAATCTAGCGAAAAACTTTCCCCGCTAGATCTAGCGGAAAAATTTCCTCGCTAAATCTAGCGGGAAAATTTTGGTCACGTGACCGGGGGGGGGGTGGGGTCACGTGACCTGGGGCTGTCACGTGACTTGGGGGGGTCACGTGACGCCCTCCAGAGGTCACGTGACCTCGGAGGAGGTCACTTGACCCTTTCCCCTATGTCACGTGACCCCCCCCCCCCCCCCCCCGACGTCACGTGACCCCCCCCCCCCCCCCCCCCCCCCGAGAACACGTGGCCCTCAGTACCCTTCCCTCCTCCTCAAGAGCTGCGCTCCAATTCGGCGTTACAGGGAGTTGTAAACGGCTTTCACTTTTTTTATTTCAACTATGACACTACCCTATAGATGAAGCACGTGGAGCAAAAGCGCGTGCTGCAAAATCTAGGAATTCGGGGCTCGAGCCCTTCCCCTGCTCACTTTGGTATGAACGACCACCGTGCTGTCCGGGGTTGCACAATAACTTGAGTGTGATGCAGGTTCTACGATGCCAGACTATACTTCGTCTCACTTTAGCACTGACCAACTGCGAACGCGGTGCAAGCGCAAGCGGGTAGCCTTGACTGTCTTGACAGGATCACTCGCTGTAGGAGAGCTCGTGCTGCCGCCGAGGCTTCATCCAAAGCAAGTAACTCGCGCTTTTAGCATGCGCGTCTAAAAATAGTCTATGCTAAGGAGAGACGAACTATTAGCGATGTGCGCGGCCAAAAGCGTCGCTGTGGTCAGCTTTCCACGATTGGACGAACCATGGGCATATGAGCACTGTCAGATTGTCAACTTTGACGGTGTTAGTTTCGGATTGCGATGGCTCCTAGCTTCTACTGCGCTTTTTAAACACACCATTGAACTCGTCGTCCTACCCGATGGTAAGTAGCCAGAATAACAACTGGTGACGTCACGGCGAGGCAAATTCCAGTCGTGACGTCACGAAGGGAAACCATAAGAAGGCGCCACCGAAACATCTCGGCGCTAATTGGCGACGTGAGCGATCGAAAGCGTCGCTGTGGTGGGCCCACCGCAATTGGCCGAATGCTGACTACGACGTCAGCAAAGGATGTCTCATCGACGGAAATAAGAGGAATCAAAGAACTTCAATTTTGACGGTGTTGGCAGTGTTGCTTTGAGAGCGCTATGATTTCACGATTCCACTTTGCCCATTACAAACACCATCGAACTTGTTGTTCACGAGGTAATGACGTCACGAAAGGTAACCGAACGAGGGCGCCACCGAAACATCTCGCCGCTAATAGCAGCGCCAAACAGGCTAAATTTCTTATACATTGAAAATGAGTTTCGCAATATTCCAAAAAACAGACCGGAACCTTAGGCTGTCTAGATAACGAAAGCTTCAATAATTTGATTTTCTTTTTTTATGACTTGTAAACATCGATGCGTTCTCCGCAACTGCTCTTTTGCCAATCAATGGAAGCGTGTGACAATTCTTGAAGCTGCAGCAACTTGTTTACGACTAAAGTTCTTGTCTCTTGACGCATTCACAATCTTCAAAGCCATACACTGACAAGCCTAAAAAGATGATTGCCCATTGCCGCATTCTTGCTGGAGCCGTTCTCAAGCCGCCGTCGCACTGCTCATACATTATACAAGAGACACAGAGTTTTTCTGCCGACATGTTGACAGAAATATCTGCGGATATGCCTCAAGCAAGTTTGGAACATGTTTGCGCCATATATGCGCATGCATTGAACATCTCTGCCGACATGTGTTCAATGTTCAATGGGTATGCATTGAACACCTCTCACATGGGTATGACCATGTGAGAGAACCAGACGTGTACGCGTTACCCCCAAAAAGGTAACTGAAACTCTTTACCCGTTACTCGCTCGAAAAGTAACTAAATACTTTACTCGTAACGGATTCTCAAAAGGAACGCGTTACTTTACCTCAAATTTGTTTCGATTAACTGTTTCTATTAACAATGAATTAGAAGCGTTTATTGCTGATTACATTCCTAGTTTCCATACAAGAACAGTTGAAGAAAACGGGTCTCTGTTCAAGCAGAAAGTAACTTCTTTAGTTAACCGGTATATTCCACAAAGACGTATCAGCTCGATCTTGCGGGCCCCTTGGTTTAATCCGCGCCTTAGGCGTTTGCTAAACAAAAAGAAATGACTATTTCGGCGCGCAAATATAGCGAACACTCCTGAGCGTTGGTACGCCTATGACACTGCTGATACCGAGTAGAAACAAGCTGTCGCACAGGCTAAGGAACAATTTTATTCGATTACACTGTTTTCCTTTCTCAGAGATAATCCTCGGAAATCCTGGAATGTGGTCGGCGGCAATAGGTCCGATAAGATTAAACTTTGTGGCGAAAGTAATGATCCCATCGCTCAAAATGATTGGTGCACTGTTTTGAATGACTTGTTGCCTCGTTTTGTTCTCGCGTTACGTCAACTAGTTACCCTACTTTTTCTAACGCTCTTTTTTGCCGATGTTTCCTATTTCTATTGATTCATTTGGTGTTGAGTGCTTAATTAGGAACTTAAGAGTTCCCTCTTCTGCAGGAATTGATGGTATCAACTCGAAGGTTTTGAAAAGTACTGCGACCTACTCATCTTTAGTTCTTTGCGAAATTGTTTCCCAGTCCTTACATTCCTGCACCTTAACAAGTGATTGGAAGGTAGGGAAGGTGGTTCCTTTGCATAAATCAGGTAATACAAGCTCTCCCTTGAACTACAGACCCATTTAATTAACTAGCGTGCCCTGTAAGCTCCTTGAACATATAATTTACTCTCACCTTATCGCATTTCTTGAATCCAACTCGTTTTTCGCTCACTGTCAGCATGGGTTCCGCAAATCATTTTCCTGTGAAACGCAGCTATTATCATTCACTAATGACCTGTTTCGTTCTATTGATTCTGGCGATATTGTTGACTGTATATTTCTAGACTTCTCTAGGGCTTTGGACACTGTCTCACACGATTTACTTCTTTTTAAGCTTAGTCAGTTAAATATTGACCCTAACGTTTTGGGCTGGATTAGATGCTTTTTATCTGACTGATCACAATATGTCACTGCTAACGAACATAATTCTTCTACTATTTCTGTATCTTCCGGGGTGCCCCAGGGATCTGTCCTCGGTCCTCTATTGTTCCTAATTTACATCAATGATCTTCCTGCCCAGATCGCATCCTCTATCAAACTGTTTGCCGATGACTGTGTGTTATACCGCGTTATTACTAACCCATGTGATACTACGATGCTCCAGTCTGATCTCGATATCATTTATTCTTGGTGCACCAGCTGGGTAATGAAGCTTAACGTTAACAAATGCCAAAGCATGCGTGTTTCCCGTCTTTCGAGGATCGTCGACCCTACCGTGTACGTCCTTAACAACACTCCGTTATCATGTGTCGATTCGTACAAGTACCTAGGCATACACATAACTCATAATCTTTCCTGGAACATGCATGTGAACTACGTCTGTAATAATGCTAACCGCATGCTAGGGTTTTTACGCCGACACTTTGTTTCTGCTGCTGTTCCCGTGAAGCTACAATTATATAAATCCCTAGTTAGGCCTAAACTTGATTATGCTTGTACAATTTGGGATCCTGGGCAGGCTTCATTATCAAACATTCTCGAGTCCATCCAAAACCGAGCTGCTCGTTTTATTCTTTCTAATTATTCTCGTAATGCAAGTGTTTCCGCAATGAAATTAACCCTGGATCTACCTGTCCTTGCCCTTCGTCGCAAGTATCTTCGCCTATGCCTATTCCACAAAATTTATCATCATAACCCGCTTCTTCGAGACCAGTTTTATCTTCGTGCATTCTACATATCGTCTCGCACTGACCATCAGTTTAAGGTGGGGACTCCATCCCGTCGAACAAACATATACTTTTACTCCTTCATTCCAAGAACTTCTAACGATTGGAACCACCTCCCTGCCTCCATTGCTGAAGCCACAGTCTTCAAGAAAGTAGCCAACGATTTTATACTGTATAGTACCACTCCTCTCTGTAATGCCTCCGGGCCTTGAGAGTATGCAGATAAATAAATAAATAAATAGAGCGACTGACGTATCTCGTTACTTGGACGACACAACTGATTTTGTTTCATGGTTTATTTTTTTACGAATCTCTGCATTTAAGCAGTAGCTGCCTCTACAAGTTTTTGTCAGTTACGTTTCCCCGCTTTTTTGAGAGAATACATGTCAGGCGACGCTGAAGTGTCGTTCTACTAACGCGCTCGAAGGAACGGCAGTGTTGTGCATCAGGAAAAGCTGGTGAATCTGGGATTCCCCCCTCTTTCTTGTTCTCTATGTTTTTAGAATTCGGAGCTGAGAAGGGGTTCTGTGCCTTCCCGCGTAATGGGGTATCCCCACGAAGGAGAAATCCGCCCCTCCGCGGAGCGCGCATCACGTGAGACCTATGCCATCCCTTTTTGACGCCTCGCGGCGCCGTTTTCCTCCGTGGCGGAGGCGCGTAGGCTTCGTTCCATCTGCACGAAAGCTCGGCAGGTGGGCGGCAGAGCCGAGGACGGAGTTTCCCGGGTTGTTGACGTCATGACATCCGTCCGCGGAGTTCTCCTTCGTGTGGATACGTCTTAACCAGCATCCGGGTTTACATTCGGTCTGTACACGATTCCAGGAGGTTCAACCAACGAACCTTAGTGTGTGTTCGCTGGGTGAAGGAGATGCCCAGCTGTGGAGTTCGACTCACGTGTTCAGCGATAAACACTGCTATACTGCCATATTGTTCTTTTTTTTTTAGGGTTGCCCAGCTGTCTTTGTCACAGTAGACGCATGCTCACACTCCCCTCTCTCTTTCGTTTTCTATGCTCCTAACATTTGAAGATGACAAGGGGTTCTGAGCGTTCCCGCGTTGGCAACCTTAATGTTTACATTCGGTCTGTACACGATTTTAGAAGGCTCAACCAACGAACCTTATTGTGTTCGCTGGGTGAAGGACATGCCCAGCTGTGGAGTTCGGCTGACGTGTTCAGTGATAAACATAATAATAATAATATTTTATTTTCCTTTTTTTATTACAAAACAAAAAAAGGTGGAAAAGAGGACTAACAGCAGCTACTGCAGCTTCACGAGGCCCTAGTTCCCATACACAGCTTGGCGGAAAAACAGCATAAAATAAAAATACACTAGAGCCAAAAAATCAAATATACACCAGCACACCACTCCAATCATTATACTCGTTTATGTAGAAAGACAACTAAAAAACATATGCCACTCAGAAACAATTTCAGAACACATGCATGGCGCTACACTGTATCATATAGAAAATGACAAAGACAGTATTATGTCCGCTATATTCGACTTGACTTTCCAAATATACAAACATCATTTGCTTCCAGTTCATTTAGTAAAGGTTGCAATCATGTAAAACTATAATTAGTACGGGGTGTTGAAACATTGCAGGTCTTGCCAAGGCGGGTAACGTATTTATGATCTAACGTAGTTAAACATGACAGTGCGGAAATGGAAAAAAAAAAGCTATTGTTGTCTCACAAGGCTATATTATAAGTCACCTACAACCGAAACTTGTGCAGAGAGAGAGAGGGAGTTAGCATCTTTATTGAAAGGAATATTGCCCTATGTCCGGGGCATTCTTTTGAAACGAATCAGGGAAGCGGTGGGGTAGATAATTTATCTAGTCCTTCGGCCTCGATTACACGTTTAACATGGGAAACGAGCGCTTCGAAGAACTCTTCCACCCGATCGGGCCAGCCACTCCTGCCAGGAAGAGGGAGGGTTCGGGAAGGAAGGTGGACTAGGAGCGTGGGAACAGTACCAGTAGGTATGGGATGTTGAGATAGCCGCCACAGTGGGGGCACTTGGGAGAGCTTTGTGCCTGGGTGAAGAGGTGTCTGAAGTGAGGTGATGGGAGTGTGCCTGTTTGGGCTCGCCGGATGATGCTGGCATCGGTCCTGGAGAAGGAAGTTGGGGGAGGTGGGAGCAGTCGTCTCGAGAGGCGTTGTTGCTCAAGGTGTGTGCGGCGTTGCTGGTGCTGTGTCATGCGGAGTGTGGGACTTCTGCAGCTGTTCAATAGGAATATCACGATGCTTAAAAAAGAGCTCCTTAGAAGGATGCAGAAAAGAAACATTTGAAGCAATTCGAAGAACCCTCTTTTGGGTTAGTAGTAGTCGTGTTAAGTTATGTTTTGTTGTTTGGCCCCAAACCTAGTGGCAATATACGTAGTGAGTGTAAACCAAGGAGTAATATAAAAGCAATTTTACACTTGTTGGGAAGACATAACGGTTCCTACAAAAGAGACCAATAGATTTACTAGCTTTTTGTAAGGACATATTCAACGTGCTCATTCCATGATCATGATTCAGTGAAAAGTACACGCAGTGTTTTTACCGACTTTACCACGTCTAACTAGTGTTGATGAGCCTAAGGTTATTTGAAACGAATACGATATTTGTCCACTGCGAGGTCAAAATTGAACGCATAAAGTCTTTTAAAAATTTCTTTTTAGTCCATTTACTTCGGTCCACAAGTCAATGTTTGAAAGAACTCATATTGCTTTCCTTTCTATATCATCTGCTGAGCCGCCTTTATTATAAATAGTCGTATCATCGACATAAGACACAAGGTTTGCATGCGGTACGCCATTTTCAATGTCATTTATGAAGATTATAATCAAGAGTTTGCCCGAGAACACTACACTCAGGTACACCAGTTCTAAATTTTTGAATGGTTGAAATATAATTATTATTATTAACGAACTGCTTACGGTACTGTAGGTATGACTTAAATAGGTCTAGAGGCGTTCCACGTGTACCGCATTTTCTACCTTTATGAACAAAATTTCCTGATGAATTAAATTGAACGCTTTGGAGAGTTCAATATTTACACCATGATGAGTTATTTATTTTTAAAACATTTTATAATTTGTTGCTTTTGTACTAGCAGTGCTGGTTCAGTTGAGCGATGTTTTCGGAAACCATGCTGACTATTAGTAATTATCGATAAATTCTCAAGGTAAGTATAGAAACTTTCATGAATGATTTTCTCAAGACCTTTAGAAAAAATGGATAAAAGAGAAATAGGTCTAGTTTTTAAACGTATTCTTGTCCCCACCTTTAAACAAAGCGACCTTAGCACACTGCATTGCTTTACAAAAAACACCTGAAGAAAATGATACATTAATTATATACGTTAACACCGGTACCACTATGTCGAGAGTATCCTTAATCACTTTGATGTAAAGATCGTCTGCATTTCGACTCCTGGAGTTTTTATAGTTTTTAAAAACTGCAAACACTTCAGCCTCATCAGTAGGGCTCATAAAAAAAGTTTTCGAAATTCCGTTTCATATAGCTGCTAGCCTCAAGCCCATCTGGATGTATATCCCTTAATTGGCTAACAAAATAATTGTTAAATGCATTCGCCAAAGCACAGCCGGACAAATGGTCGTCTCCGCAGTTTATATTATCTAATATTTGACGCTCGTGGTGAGGACGCAAGACCTTATTTACCCTTTCCCGGAGTATGCGCAAAATTTTATTATCATCTCTTGTAAAGAGGGTTGTATAGTATGCAAACTTCGCGCGTCTTAACAAGTCAGTTAGTTGGTTGCGATACATTTTGAAGGCTCTTAGGTCTTCGGAGTCTCTTGTATTTAAAAAGCGCTGGTACATGCCGGTTTTCTTATGCACTTTGTGCGATAACTCTTTCGTCATCCACGACTTGCGTAATTTTTTACACAGTTTTACGGTTCTACAAGGAAAACTCTCATTGTACTGTAATTAAATGTTCGTAAAAAGGATTCATATGCACAATTGGCATCTAATTTCAAGTAAACAGTTTCCCAATTTACAATGATTAAAGCAACTCTAAACACTCCCATTGTGACATCAGTAACATTCCGCACTTCGAGAGTTTTTTGTAACGGTACTTTTTCTACTGCACGAGGTTTGCTAATCAACAGAAATATTGGTAGATGGTCGCTGATATCAACGCTAATAACATCAGCTATTATAGAGGAGGTATCACAATTAGTGACAAAAAATCAATTAAAGTTGACGTGGGGCCAGTGATTCTCGTTGATTGCGTTTCAATTTAGTCAAAACTATTTATATCAATCGCCTGCAAGAAGGTCTGTCCCGCTGTTGTGTTTGCAAGCATGTTAATATTGTAATCACCACCGAGGAAAAGGACCTAGCGGTTCACTGTCGTAAAGATGCAAAATATGTCAAAGAAATCAATTAACTTGGATGCATTTCCGGATGGTGGGCGATGCACAATGGCGAAAAGATTCCCTGTAACGTACACACAATAGCTCATAATCTTCAGTCACTTGGGTGAATTCAGATATCAGTTTACACTGTAAATCATTTTGTATAATCAATACTCCCACTCCCCTCTCCCCCTCTCTCGCTCTTGCCCACTCACTTACCCCCTCCCTTCTCTTCACGGCAAAGCGAGTTATGGCTGTGCTGTGGCAAACTAAAACATTAGAGTCATCTTTATACAAAGTTCCTGAGAGCATAATGACATAAAAAAAAAAAAAACCAAGTCAGTCAAAAAGTATAGCGAGGTCATCACCTTTAGATTTCACTGACCGAGCGTTTATGTGGAAAAACAATAAACCAAGAGGTTGCTTTGAAGCAGAAAAGTTTGCAAAGTCAATGGCTGCAAGGCCCTGTGTAAGAACGAACTACTAAGAACTAGTCACCCGATAAGGTCACCTAACGTCCCAAGTACACGCAAGTCATCTTCGCATGAGATTACGTGGGCCTGCGCTCCCTCCCCCTGTCGAACAAATACTTTTCCGTTCCTGTACCAGACGAACTGATAATGTTTCGCTCTTGCCCACTCCTTTACCTGCCAAAGCAGATTCCTTCCTTGCCTCGTCATGTTCTCGGCAGTGTACAGGGGACTAGAGCCAGAAGCCCTGTTCAGAGCCCGCTTTTTGCTCAACGAGAGCTCTCTGGTTTCTTACCTAGCGAACCGCACTATAATACCTCTCGTATTCCCTGGCTTAGCAGGTAATCTGTGCATCGCCAAGACTTCTTCTGACTTTAGCTCATCGAGACCAAGTTTCGCAGCCACCTCGTTTACGGCGCTCAAAAGGTCCTCTTTCAGTCCTCCCTTTCAGTCTTGCACACACCGTGAATCTCGAGGTTCTGCATTCGGCTGCGCCACTCGAGATCTTTTAGCTGCGATTTCAGCTCGTGCACTTCATGCTCCGTCCCGCCCTTTCAATATGGTCAACTCGCTTTTTTAGGCCATTAATATTGTTTCCTTGGACATTTAGGCGCTTCAAGACTTCGTCGTACTTGTCAGAGAGCATCTCAATGCTTTCCCCAGCCGTTTTCAGTGACAGAAAACTGTCATGTGTTCGGTTTGTTTCAGTGAGCAAGATTGACATGTTCTGCTCTGGACTCTGCTGCTGCACAATGTGAGTATTTCCAGCCCGAGCACGCACCCAAATAAAAAAAAAAACAAAAAACGATTCGTATTCGCAGCAGGACAAGGGACACTCCACCCGTCTAGCTCTGCATGACATGCACTAGAAAGGTTCATGCTCTTTATGTCAAAACAAAACTAAAATATGATAAACATGTACTTCTAGCAAACTCTTTGGAAGCAGAGAAGAAACTCAGAAATGGTAAAAAAAAAAAAAAAAAAAAACAAGCTGCGACAAGTACGAACAATTCAGGCAGCTTAAGTTCGAACGTCAACCACTGCCGCCAAAGTGTGAATGTAAATGAATAGCTATTATGTCATCGTGTTTGATTGTTTTTAGGGTTGCCCAGCTGTCTTTGCCAGAGTAGACGCATACTCATACTCCCCTCTCTCTTTTGTTTTCCATGTTTCTAAAATTCCAAGTTGACAAGGGGTTCTGAGCGTTCCCGCGATGGCAACCTCCGAGTTTACATTCGGTCTGTATACGAGTCCAGAAGGTTCAACCAACGAACCTTAGTGTGTTCGCTGGGTGAAAGACATGCCTAGCTGTGGAATTCGACTGCAGTGTTCAGCGATAAACATTGCTATACTGTCATAGTGTTCGGTTCTCTTTCGGGTCGCCGATCTTCCTTTGTTACAGTAGACGCATACTCATACTCCCCTCTCTCTTTTGTTTTCCATGCTTCTAAAATTCGAAGTTGACAAGGGTTTTTGAGCGTTCCCGCGTTGGCAACCTCCGGGTTCACATTCGGTCTGTACACGATTCCAGGAGGATCAACCAAACAACTTTATTGAATTCAAAGTTAGAAGGCGAGGCTCGTGTGTAGAGTTCGACTGACGTGTTTTGCTATAAACGTATCTATACTGTCATAGTGTTTGGTTGTTTTTCGGGTTGCCGATCTTCCTTTGTCACGGTAGACGCATACTCACACTCCCCTTTCTCCTTCGTTCTCTGTGCTTCTAATGTTCGATGTTGACAAGAGGTTCTGAGCTTTCCCGCGTTGGAAACATCTGAATCTACATTCGGTTTGTACGTGATTCCAGAAGGATCAACCAAACTACCATTTTTGTGTACGATGGAAGACGGAGATGCCTAGCTGTGGAGTTCGACTGACGTGTTCAGCGATAAACATTGGTATACTGTCATAGTGTTTGGTTGGTTCTGGGGTTACCTAGCTGCTTCGTCACAGTAGACGCATACTAACACTCTCCTCTCTCTTTTCTTTTGTATGCTTCCAGAATTCGAAGTTGACAAGGGGTTTGAGCGTTCCCGCGTTGGCGACCTCCGGGTTTACATTCGGTCTCTACACAAGTCCAGAAGGTTCAACCAACGAATGTTATTGTGTTCGCTGGGAGAGGGAGATGCCCAGCTGTGGAGTTCGACTGACGTGTTCAGCGAGAAACGTTGCTATACTGTCATAGTGTTTGGTTGTTTTTCGGGTTGCCGATCTTCCTTTGTCACAGTAGACGCATACGCATACTCCCCTCTTTCTTTTGTTTTCTCTGCTTTGTGGGTCCCCTATCAATACCGCCCGATCAGGCCGAGTTCCACTTGCTCCGAGGAAGTCACACGGGGAGCGCTATCATGGAAAAATACTTTATCGATACTAAATGTGTGAGTCGGGTTCTGCGGGGGGCCAAGGCTGCTTTGTGGTCCGGGTCTTCCCTGGACTCGCTGAGCACCGTCTCTTCCGTTCGTCAGTGTCCTTGGAACTCCGTCCCTGTGCTCGCCCTGCCACGAGCCTCCTTCTCTTCTTCGCTCACGGCGGCGCCCCTCCACGTGCATCGCGGCTCATTGTCCCCCACACTCTCCTCCCCTCAAGCCTCAAACTCCGGGGGGGGGGGGGGGCGGGGTCCGAAGCATCGCAAGTCACTGGTGACGGTTGGCGTGCACCAGGAAGTCGGTGAACTCCTGGTAGGGGGACTTATTGAGCTCCCGCTCCCGCCACAGGTCCTGGGTCAGGCAGCTGTACGTCTGCTGGATGAACAGGTACAAGTGTAGGTGGCCTTGGCAAAGTTGACCAGGGTGGCCGTCGAGCCGCGAGCCGAGGCGTAGCAGTGCTCGATGCCCGCCATGTGCAGCAGCTTTTTGGGCACTGGGGCGGACACGATGCCTGTGCCGAAGGGCGCCAGGATGTGCCGCACCAGCACGCTGCCATGCCTACCGGTCACCTTGCAGGGGACGGTGTGGAACTTTCCGATCTTGATTCCCCAATAGCCCCTGTGGACGGGGATGACGGAAAGCTTGGCCGGGATAACGGCTTCACGGAAGGCCGTGGTCGCCTCTTTGGAGCACTTGACACCCAGGCCCACTGACCGTTGAAGAACCCAATGGCCACAAAGGCCTTGAGGCGGGTGCGCTGGCCGGCACGCGTCTGGTTCTGTACCGGCATGATATTCAGCTCCTCGTGCTTCAGCGTGCGCCTGGGACTTGCCCGGTACTCCGCGTCTCTGCCGCCCTGCCTTCGTTGACGTAGTCGACGTCGGGATTGCTCACCCCGTCTCTGCCAACCAGGTTGACCACCCCCACTGTTGGTCGGCCTTGCTCCTTGCCAACCGGGTCGACAACCCTGTCGGTTGGCCTGGCCGTTCCCCCTAACCGAGTTCATCACACTGTCGGCTGGTCTGCTCGGTCTCCTGCCGAACGGGTTGGCTACCCGGTGCTTTGGGCTGACTGGTCCTCTGCCGGAGTCGGTCCAGCTGGCTCTGCCGGTATCCCGGGAGGTAGAAGGTCGCCCTCCTGGATGGCGCCGCCCATTCTGGTTCCTCGGGGCATTTCTGTACAGAACAAGCTTTATTAACATTTTGCAAAGATTAGATAATGTTCTAGGCCGCAGTGTATAGCGCCGCGCAGAGCCCCTATCAGATCTCTCACCGACGAGTTCGCGCACTGTTCGGCTATCGCGCTTAGACGCGTTGCCGGTCGCGCGCGAGAGTCGCGCGGAAAGGAGGATTCCTCGTTTGTTCTCTTTCATCGTCATCCCGATCACGAAGATGGTACTTTTTGAGGTCTGTAATATGGACCGGGCCAAACACCTCGTTCGCATTTCGCCGAGCAAGCCTGTAGGTAAGACGTGACAGTCGTGCCTTTACCACGTAGGGCCCTTCCCACTTTGGAGCAAGTGAGGCTGCGAATCCGCTTGCTGCATTGCTCAAGGGATTGGTTCTCCTGAGGACCAAGTCCCCCACCTTGTACTCCAGGTGACGGTGACTCTTATCGTACTGGGCCGCCTGTTCAATCCTTGCGGCATCGAGGTTCTCTCTGGCGTCGTGCAACGCATTCGAAAGGCGAGCTTTCAACTCCACCGCGTATTTATAGAGTGGGCGCTCTGTCGAACCTTGGTTATTTCGTAACCCGTTCTCCAGCGGAGACGACAGCTCCTTACCCAAGTTTAGAAGCGCAGGCGTTAACCCAGTCGATCTGTTCACGCTCGTCCGGATTGTAAAACTCATCTCGATAATAGTGTTTGTCCCTGTCCCTGTGTCTCTCTGTTAGTGTGGTCAGCATGCTCTTCAAGTTTCGGTTCACTCTCTCAGTGATATTAGCCTGAGGATGGTATAGTGTCGCCCTTTTGCGCTTTATGTTTAGCGCCAAGCAGGAGTCAGTGAGCACTCTGCTGGTAAAATAGCTAGCATTATCGCTGATGATACACGTGGGTGTGCCGAAGCGCATGAAAGTTTCCAGCAAGGTGTCCCAGATGCGCTCCGAAACCAGCTTCCTCAGTGGGTGTAACTCCACCCATTTTGAGTAATGATCGGTTATTACCAATAAGTACTGGTTCCCACGGGGACTTTTTGGTAGTGAGCCGATGGTGTCGCAAGCAACAATCTCCCACGGGTAGTGACACACTACAGGCTGCATGAAGCTTGGGAGCTTTCCCTACCGCGGCTTCACTTTCTGGCAGGCTGGGCAGCTATGGGCGTATCGGAGTGTGTCCTGTCTCATCCCCGGCCACGTCGCGACGCGACATATCTTTTTGAAAGTCTTGCTGCCGCTGCCATGACCCGCCAGAGCCGAGTCGTGAAAGTATCCGATAAACCGCCTCTGTAGCCTCCTACGAATCACCCCCCTGAACGGAGAGTTGTTCCCCTTCTCGTCGTCGATTGTTGGGATGTAGCGGAGCAATAAGCCGTCTTGGCTTAACAGGTATAAATAAATATGTTCGTTAACTTGACCGACAGCGTTCCCGGTGTTGCTTGACATTTCCACAATTTTCCCCAACTCCCGCTGACAAAAACCATCTGCCTTTTGGGCCTCGACAAGCTTTTCCTTGCTCACCACTTCACCCTAAGCCACGATCCTTTGTTCCCTCATGCGGCCTCCTAACACTGCGACGAGCTCCTGCTGCGTCAATTTTTCCCCGCTGTCTCGCTTATGAGCGGCCGCGCGGGAAGCTCGGCTCTCGCAATCCCCCGGTAGCGTCTCCTTGTTCCAACCTCTACAACTGGGCGCTCCAGAAAGTGCGTCCGCAACCTTGTTGGTACACAGTTGGTGCTCGACTGTATTAGCGGTGAGATGTTTCGGTGGCACCCTCTTATGGTTTTCCTCTGTGACGTCACGACTGCGATTTGCCTGGCCGTGACGTCACCAGTTGTTATTGTGGCTACTTAGCATCAGGTGCGACTACGAATTCGATGGTGTGTTTGAAAAGCAGAGTAGAAGCTAGGAGCCATTGCAATCCGAAACTAACACTGTCAAAGTTGAAAATCTGACAGTGCTCATATGCCCATGGTTTGGCCTAGGGTTTGGCCAATCGTGGATAGCTGACCACAGTGACGCTTCTGGCCGCGCTCATCGCTAATAGGAGTATCGCTGCAAAGTGAGTGCACACCGAGCTAACCTCCCCGCCCGCTCTTTCAACCTTTGAATCCAGGTTAGAGCGGCGTGGTCTGTCTAAATGACTAAGGTGGTCCCGTCTAAATTGTGGGAGCCTCTGGTTCCCTTTCCGTGATCCGGCCTTCGGGCCGCGGGCGCGACGTCGGGAGCCACCTGGCTTCCGGCTGGAGAGTGCCCTATCGTGGCAAGGAGAGGCAGCTATCTTGGTTGTCTACTCTCGCCACTCCTCGTTGGGGGGGGGGGGGGGGGGGGACGTAGGGAACTTCCCTCTGGCGGGCTCGCCCACCTCCCGGGGACGAGGCTGGAGCCACCAGCGAGGGAAAGGGGGAGAGAGCGTGTCCTCTGGCCGCTCGGAGAAGGGACTGTTCTGTTGGACTTGAAACTGTTCGGACGTGCGGCCACGCACTCTGCTGCCCCACCTCCGTCCAGGCTCTCGGGAAAGTGCGGCAAGGTAAGGACACCCTCGCCCTTGCCGTTACTAGTCTTTTCATCTTTGTATTTAACCGGAGCCAATAAACCCCGGGTGTCCCTCTATTCTGCGTGTCCGTGTACTCCCTTCGTGAGTCCCGGCTAGCGGGTGCAGCCAGCAGTCGAACCCGGCGTAGCGGTGACTCTGATCCGCTGCGGTGTGGTGGTTTCGCGGTCGGCCTCCTATCCGGACGCCTCGTACCCCCTTGAGACCTCCACAATATGCAGGTAGAATTTCTTTAGAGCAAATATGACGGCCAGCCCCTCCTTTACCGTCACGCTGTAATTGCGTTCTGGCGGTGTAAGGGTTCGGCTGGCGAATGCCACTGGGCGCGCAGCTGTCCCTCATGCTCTTGCAATAACACCGCACCGACGCCGTAGTCGTTCGCGTCTGTCGGTACCACGACCGGACAGTTAAGGTCTGGCAGGCACATGCTAGCCGTGGCTGCTATCGCCTTCGCGAGGGAAGAGAAAGCTACCTCTTTTTCTCGGCTTTAGGGCCATCTCGAGCCTTTGTAGAGCAACAGGTTCAGTGGCCGTGTGAGTCCAGCGCACCCCGGAATGAACTGCTGATAAGAACCGACCATTCCAAGGATATTTTGAAGGCTCTTCGCGTCGCGCGGCGGTGGGTAACCAAGAATGACCCGCAGCTTATCCTCGTTCCGCCTCAAGGTAACATCATCTACGATAAAACCCAAGAGGTTGACCCTTGAGGTTGCAAGCTGTACCTTCTTTGGATTAATCATTAACCCTACTTCGCTCATTGTCCTTAGGATGATCTCAAGGTGCGCTAGGTGCTCCTCGAATGACTTTGAAAATACGGCGACATCGTCCATGTGTGCCATGGCAAAGTTGAACTTTGCGTCCCGCAGCACAATGTCATAAGCCGTTGTAAACTTGATGGCGACTTAGACAATCTAAACAGAAGGCGGATAAACTCGAACAGACCCCTTTGAGAGGTGAACGCCGCCTTCTGGACATCGTCTGGTGTTCCCTTGATCTACAGAAAACCTCTGCTACAATCCAAGGTAGTGAAACCACTCGCGCTACCCAAAGAATATATGATGGACTCAATAGATGGGAAAGGATATGAATCCCTTCGTGTCATCTCCTTAAGTCGGCGGTAGTAAACGCAGAGACGAGCGGTGCCGTTTTTTTTGGTGCTAAGACCACCGGAAAAGCCCAGGGGTTCTGTGACGGCCGCACGGTCCCTGTGTCTTTCATCTAATCGAGAGCATTATCTAGGTGAGCTCGCTTGTGCTCACTGAGCGGTCTGGGATTACAACCCCATGGTCTAGCATATCCTGTGCCGATTGTATGTTGTAAAATCTTTGTAAGTCCCGGCCTCTCGGCAAACATAGCTGCGTGTCGATGCAAAGCGTCTGCTAGCCTTCGCCATTGTTCTACCGGCCGGTTGTAAGAAGTGACAATCGCTTCAACGTTTCCCGATACGACTTGCGCAGCTAATGTTTGCTCGTCTCGTGATCCGGCGAGTGAGCGTTCTGTGTCCTGACCAAAACTCGGTGGGACGGCAAAGGGGATAGGGGTGTCAACGGATTATAGTGGTACCCGTTATTCTTCAAGTCTATGATAATCCCCTCCCGGTAGACGAAGTCCTGTCCTAAGATCACAGGGATTTGCATGCCTGGCAAATAGAGAAAACACTGCCTCCTTCGTCTGCCGTCGAGGTTAAGGTGAAGGCGTATTGTGCTTTGTGCCCTAGCCGATCCTGCTGCTAAACGCAGGGCGGTGGAAACCTCCCGCACGTAAAGTGCTCTTCGGCGGCAGTCTTCGCAGACTCTGTCGCCGATTAGGGAAAGGGTCGAACCGGTGTCAATTAGTGCGTAGTAAATGTTACCACCGATCTCGACGCGCACGCGCGGCCCCTTCTCATATCTCAAGCCCTGAGTCCGACATGCCGACGGGGCAAACACCAACCTGTCGCTGACCGCAACTCCAGCCCCGTTGGCAGACTGATGAGGGGATTCGGCAGCGGCCGGCAACCGCGAGTCGGGAAGTCCAATTAGTGGTGCCGGCCTCTCCCGTTTCCCTGAGACCCATGGGGGGCGGGGGGGGGGGACCTACCGTCCATGGGCACTGACGCTTGATATGCCAAAGTTGACTGCATTTAAAGCACCGGACCTGACTACTGTCATTGTGTGCTGGGTGTCCGCCGTTACCACCCCGCGATGCAGTGTTGCGCCGGGATTCATTGTAGTTTCCGCGACCCTCGTAATGATTCGCGACTTCGCGGTGGTTGGCTGCACCGCCTCCCCCACGGCAATCCGCCTTGGAAGAGCCCGCGTTCGAAGGGATCTAAGGCGCAGGGCACAGCAGTTTCGCCACTCCTATGTCCTGTAACGGCCACATACGGCGTACGTGAGTCGTCGCAAGCTCCCGCGCCTCGTCCTGTCCAGGCGCAACCCGGCTCCAGAGATTCCTCTGCGCGTGGAGGGGGCGATACGTCAACTCAGCGAGTAAGCTCGCCTGAACGATGCGCACCTCTCTGGCAAGAGCTTCCAGATCAGCGAAATCACGTCCGCTGATGTAGGCTTCAAATCTAGGGTGACACTGGCGAATCGCCCTAGCTACCTTCTCCGCGTCTGACGCTGTAGGTTCGGCTCTGGAGTAGAGCGCCTGGAGAGCGCGAATGTATTCTACGAGGCTCTCGTCCGGATATTTGGTACGGCCGGCTAGCTCATCTCTGATCCGCATCTCCGAGTCGGGAGGCAGAAATTCCTCTCTGAATAGTGCCCGGAAATCTGCCATCGAAAGGAACATTCGTCTTGAACGCGCTGCGTCGCCCGTCAACGTGATTGGGACAATCTGTTTCAGGGCCGTGCCATCCGACGCGCCCGACGCGGCAATATACGCGTCTAGATCCTGCAGGAAAATCGTGAACCGATGCTGCGTCGGAGTAACCCGAATAGGTCGGCGTCGGCACGCTCAACCGCGGGTGGGGCACGGGCGTAGTCGCGGGATTCACCATTTCTGGGGCCAAACGCATCTGTCTAGAAAACGTCGCGAACATCGCCGTTATGACGTGCATTAGTTCGCTGACGTCTCCCGTGTTTACCGCTGAAATTGGGGGCTCTAGCGATTCCGCAACGCTCGCTTGCCGACTCGTACCTTCGCCCGCGTCCGAGTCAACATCCGCCACTGACCGAGTTGAAGCCTCGGGAGGGGCGGCCATATTGCGACACCTGGATCGCTAGGTTGGACATTTGAGAAAAAGTACATGGAAGTGACGTAATGCAAAGGAGGAGCGTATCCTAGCAACACTCACGTGGCGGCTCTGCCCACTTTGACGCCGCTAAGTCATCGCAAACTTGACACCCGTCACCCGTTTCAGCGACGTCCGGAGCCAACCACCGACGAGCGGAAGTAGCTACCATAGAGATCATACATTCCCTGAGGCGTCCCTACGCGCGGGATACGGGGTAGGATTCACTACGACGCGGGGAGCAGTTCCTGCGTTTAGCGAAGGAACGGCCGTCGCATCTATCCTAGTACAGGTAAAAGTATTGAAAAACAATCAAAACCTTTTGGGCGTTGTTAAAACAAACCGCTTTTTTGTACCCTTTTGCAATACATTTAAGAATTAATTGGAGAGAAAGTTGTTCCAATATTATGCGGGATGTGCGCTACGCGCCTTCTTCAAACCAAAATGTCGAACCATGAGAAGCCGGGTGTGCCGGGGGCAGCGGAGGGGTCGGCGGAACCAACGGGGAGCGCGCGAGTGACGGCTGCTTTAGTCAGAAACAATTTTTTTAGCTTTCGAGAACTTTCTATTGCTGTGCTCAAATAAGAATGTTTGGCGCAACATCTGTGATAATTCTTTCAAAGTGGTCCAGTGTTTATATGGTGGTATGCTAGTCAGAGAATATATATATTTTTTTTCCTTTCGAAATTTAACTGTTGAGCTCAAATAAGACCAGAGTGTTCAACAAGATATCTGTGATATATACTTAAGATTGCCCAATTGCTTACATGGTTCCAGTCGATGCTCAGTTTTACTTCCAAGAATGAAATATTACATTCCATGTTATCACACTTTTATTCATGAAGTCACAGGTTTTTCTTTAAGAAATAAAGCACTTTTCAAAACAAACTACATGTGCACTGTCTTGAGATAACACAATCACCTAACTTTGAGGAAGTACCATAAAAGAGATAATAAAATGGAGCAGAAGGCAAGACGCTTTGAAGCATTTGTACAATGAAACAATGTCCATGACAACAATATCCCTGGTTCAATCAGCAACTAAGAAAGCAATCTCTGCAAAAGCAAGCATTTCTTTCTAGAGGTAGTCTAAATTACTTCTGAGTTCTTTGCAGGGGCAATCCAGATGATTTGTTGGTCTGGCAACTAAACCTCCGAACCTTTTCTGTCACTGTCGACTGCGTCTCGTGCCTTCTGCTCATAAGAATAAAAAAAAGGCTGTATTGATTTCACCGCGATGCACTCGACACGTATCCGGAGGCAGCACGCTGGCTGTGCGACGAACTTCACAAGGTGTAGGAGCTGAAGAGAGTATGTAGCTTGTGGACGGCCATGACTGTGGAGCAGGAAGCGAAGTGTGCACTTTACGGCTTCCACGCGTAGGGCTTCGCTGAGGGCAAGGATGTGACGGGGTCCTTGGTGGTCAGGACCTCAGTCGTGGTGGCGAGAGGTTCCCTGTCGCTGGCGGCGTCCGTGCTGGGCACCACCGCAGCGAGGGCGCTGAGGGGCTTCCCGACGGTGTCCCTGGTGGTCGGGACTACCGTCGTGGCAGCGGACTCCTTGCGTGTGGCGCTCCGCACGGGCACGTCTGCGGCGGGTTCCAAACCGGGCGACAAGGCGCTGCCTCAGAGCCTTCCCCCTGTCCGAGAGGCCGACCGGAAGGCCGACCGGAGGGCCGGCAGGAGCCAGCCTCTCGGGAGCCGACGCTGACCTCTCCGAGCTCGGCTCAGAACCGTCCGAGCTCGGCTCAGACTCCAACTCTGACTCTTCAGGGTCGGAGTCTGACTCCGGTTCTGGCTCGCTCGATGCAAGGCAGATGTTGTGGAGCACTGCACATGCCGAAATAATGGCGGTGGCTGTTGAAGGGTGGTAATACAGAGCCCGGTGCCTTTGCAGACACCGGAATCTGTTTTTCAACAGCCCGATGCAGCGCTCCACAACAGACCTGATCGAGGAATGCGCCTTATTAAACCGGCCGCAAGCGGTGGAGGTCGCGTGGTTCCCGGGGACAGGGGTGATGAGCCAAGGCTCCAAGGGGTAGCTGCTGTCACCTGCACATGTAGAGGATGGAACATATTACATTCTTTACTTTTTAAAATAAAAGGCAAGAAAACAGCTGTGTGCAACTATGCCAATTATAATGTAACTTAAGTGGGACTTAAAAGTGTGTTAATATTTCTGCACTACAGTATCAGTTTACATTATGATTAATTAGCACCAGCTTGCCTGCAAACTCCCTGTAATTTCATGTAACTATGTGTTTTCCTGGTGGGTTGTATGGGATGTGTGCACGATTCCTTAGGGGTGCTGTGTTGTATGCAAGTGCATTATTAGGCCCTTGCATCCGACAGATAAAAGCTCTGTTGCTTTTGGGAGTGTGGCCGTGACCTTAGGCACGGGCAGAGCAGAACACGCTGGCCTTGTCTTTGGCAAGCAAGGGGACAAGGCGCCAGTTCGACGAACCACTTTCCTAATCCTCGGTGGAGTTGGAGATGGGGAAAAGAGAGGGGGACCTGGTTAGATTGGAAAGGAGTCAGGTCCTGTTGGGACACGGAGGGTCTAATAGGAGGAGCTATATAAGCAGACCGAAGAAGAAGGGTCAGGGAAAAGAATCCAGTGTGTGGGACAGAGACGACCCGAGGACAGATTTGGCGAGCCCCAAGTGGCCAAGGAGGAATTGATGCCAATACGTACAAACTGACGACCGTCAAAGCGACCAGGCGAGCCCCCAGGTATCAGTGAAAGAGCTCCAACTTCATGCAAAAACCAACCAGCAAGAGGGTACAGGCAGACAGTAACAGTGAGTGGGCCGAACCGGACAACGACTCGCACTGCGGTCGCATACCTTGCATAGTCTTGTCGTGAGATTGGTGTAGTGTGGCTTTCGTAGCCTGCAGAGTGTGAGAGTTATGTGGACATAAACAGAGATTAATGGCCAAACTTTGGGTGTTGTCTCACTTCAAGGAGTTCCAGCAACTGTGTCTGTGTGCCTCACAACAAGCGCAGTATGTGTGGTACTGTGGCTTTCAAGCAGTGGGAGCCACTGTGTGCTTAAGGAATGAATTTAGTATGCTCACCAAGCAGGAACCGGCCGTCGCGTGGCACCTGCCCTTGCTCGAGTTGGTTTCGGAGCCAGGAAAATTGCCACACGAAGGAGTCGTGCACCGACCCGGGATACCGTGGGTCGATGCACATTATCCGGCAGTCGGCGTCACACACCTGAAAGTGAGAGATATTGACATGTAATTACCTGAATCCACAAGTAGTAGATTGTACTTATGGTTCACAAAGCAGTCGCAATTTCAGAACCTTTTAAGTTATTTTGTCTGACACAGGCATGTCAACACACCTTCCTAGATGCAAGGTACAACTAACTACCTTGAAACAAAAATAATGTGTTTTTTTTTTTTTACGGAAGCTTGCACGTTTTAACAGACAAGTATTATTTTTGGGAGAAGAGTCTCACGGCTCACATGCTACGTAGAGCACACGCTCGCGCAGTCGTGAGACCCCACAGCCCGCAGTCATAAAACGGCATACTTAAACCGTATCGGCAATACGTTTTTTTTTCCACAGATTTGGGGCGCGTTTTGACAACGTAACATGAGTGTACTTACCACCATCACGTTGAGGGCGTAGAAGTACTTGCGGCACCAGTACGCCGCCTTCGTGACGGTGGGGTCGTTCTTGGATGGGCCGACGATGGAGACCATGGTCCCGTCCACGCAACCGATGACGCCGGGTATCCTGCCGAGCAGCCTGAAGCCCTTCTCCGCGTCGAACCTCTCGCTCGGCGTCTCGGGGAAGTGGATCCAGCCACGCTGGACCCCGAGACGACGCACGATAGCGACGGACACGGCGCGGACCGCAACGCTGACTGTCTTTTGGTCCCGCGCTACGTGTTCGTCGCTCGCCACCATGCCTTGGAAGCTCCCCGTGCCGTAGAAGCGCAGTGCACACAACACTTGAAGCTCCACAGTCATGACGTGGTACGCACTCTCCTCACCTCCGGTTCCTCGCGAAGTTCGTCGCACAACCACCGCACCACGATCTTGGGCAGGCGGTATTGCTTCCGAAAGATCTCCTCCGGGAGCTCGAATGCATCGCGGTGTTCCCGATACAGCCTTTCTGGCGAAAAAAAAAGCTCTATTAAAGAAAAAGTCGAAGTGACGAGACGACGACACCTCGCCGCCGAAAACATGCTGCCAATGACACCTAGTTCCGAGCAAGTACCTTTTGAAACGTACTCGGTACAAAACAAAACGTCATTTTGTTGTCACGTCCGGTAGCCGACTCCGCCCAGTTTTGCCGACTCCGCCCACATTTTTCTAGGGAAATTACGTCACTTTTGTTTCCAACCAATCAGACGTGATGACGTCACTTCCGTGTACTAAAAAAAGGTACATGTACAATGTCGAACCTAGCTATCCTGGGGTGCTATGTTGCGCTTTTTGCACTCCCAGGAGACTTGGAAGAAGGAAGTGACCTCAACGACAAAAGCAAACGCAGATTGGATGTTGAGAGAAGAAAACAAAATCAACATCCAATCTGCATTTGCTGCGTTGTTGACGTCACTTCCTTCTCCCTAGTCTCCTGGGAGTTCAAAACGTGCAACATAGCACCCCTGGACATTGCGGCAGAACGTTAAAACTGATGTCCAGCGGAGTAACAAAAAATTCAAATAGAAAACAAAGGAAATCTAAATGTAGAAATCACGATTCGCGGGACTTCCTGGGAGCGAAAAGAAACAACGGCAGACTGATCGGGCCCCACGTTGGAAGCGCCAGTTATGTGGGTAGCCTATTAATACTGCCCAATCAGGCCGGTTCCACTTTCGTTGAGGAAGTCACACGGGGAGCACTATCATGGAGAAATATTTTATCGATACTCAATGTGTGAGTCGGGTGCTGCGGAGGGCCAAGGCGCCTTACGGTCCGGGTCTTTCCTGGGCTCGCTGAGCGCCATCTCTTCCGTTCGTCACTGCCCTTGGAACTTCGTCCCTGTGCTCGCCCTGCCACGAGCCACCTTTCTCTTCTTCGTTCACGGCGCCGTCCCTCCACGTGCATCGCGGCTCATTTTCCCCCATAGCTTCAAATATTGAAAGTTCATAATGTCTTCCCGCCTTGGTAACCTCGGGTTTACATTCGGTCTGTACACGATTCTAGGAGGATCAACAAGACAACCTTAGTGTGTTCGCTAAGTGAAGGACATGCCCAGCTGTAGAGTTCGACTGACGTGTTCAGCGATAAACATTGCTATACTGTCATATTGTGTGGTCGTTTTTCGGGTTGCCGATCTTCCTTTCTCAGAGGAGACAGATACTCATACTCCCCTCTTTATTTTGTTGTTTGTGCTTCTAATATTGGAAGTTTACAATGGGTTCAACTTCTTAGCCTTCCCGTGTTTGCAACCTCCTGGGCCCGTTTTCTCGAACGCGAACCGTGGATTAAAGTTAACTATTGTCCCTAGAAGTGGGAATTCTAGGTCACGTGACTGGGGGGAGGGCAGGGGCGCCGAGGGAGGAGCAGTACCTACAAGCAAAATTGCCGCGACGTCGCTTAATGAGGGCTAATAGTTCTGCTTGGTTCTGTTGAACATTCATTTGATCCGGCTGTTATATTAATGACGCACCATCAACCTATTAGCACGTCAAGCAAAGCGGTAGTTCGAAGGGACTACTAAACTAACCGACGGCAGCATTCCGCGAACGCACCACTCTTCAGCAGTCCGGGATCCAAGACATATGACGGTACATGAGCCTTATAAGTGTTTTCATGGTGAGTAAAAAAATGTTTTGCGAACGAGTGTTGGTATATATTTATACTAACACGTTTAATTTGTTACACTATGCACGCCAACTCGTGAGCAGTGATTACTTTGCGGAGAAAGGGGGTTATCCTTCATAAAGTCTTCGTTCCGGGTGAACTGCTGGAAGATTGTACGGCTTTTTTTTTTTTTGTTCGCAGTGCGCCGACAGTATGCCGACAGCATCGAGGTTTCTACATATCCCCAGTGGCGAGCGATTCAACGGTGACGAGAAGCTTAGCTTCTCGTCACCAGTGGATCGGTTGGGCAAACGGAAGGGAGGGCAAACAGTTGAGATCAGCAGGAATCGCAGAAACGAACGTTGCAAGGAACAAAAACGAGACTACAGCATCGGCGTTGCCAGACTGGAAGGCACACGGGAAAGTTATGCGTTGTTTCTGGCGAAACATATTGAAGGAAATGTTTCTTACATTTTTGAATATTCGTCGAAAAATTCTAGCATAGTAGCTAAGATTTCTTCGTACCATGTGAAGCAAATAAATTGGTCTTCAAGTACAATCTTACTATATTTTGACTTGAAATACCATACTAGATCGATAAGAAACCAGCGGGAAAAGAGGATCAACAAAATGACTGGCTTGTTTTATCGATAGATGGCGCATCTTACTGCCCAATCAAAAATAAATATTGTTGTTCTATATACAGCCGTTTATTACAGTACCTGGGTACTTTTTCCTTCCTAGGCACCGTGGCTGACCAAAATGGGTTTACCATCGCGTCGAGAAAACCGGCCCTGGTGTACATTCGGTCTGTGCACGATTCCAGAAGGTTCAACTAACGACCCTTATTGTGTTCGCTGGGAGTAGAAGATGCTCAGCTGTAGAGTTCGACTGACGTGTTCAGATATAAAGGTTTCTACACTGTTATACTGTTTGCTTGTTTTTCGGTTTGCCCATCTGTCTTTTTCACAGTAGACGCGTACTAAAATTAGAATTAAAACGAGACTGGTTAAACGCTGTTGTACATGTTACTCCTAAAGTGTAAAGAAAGTTGCTTGTATTTAAAAGTAACTAGGTGCGTTACTCGTTCGTTTTCGATTAAATTAGCTAAATACGCTACTCGTTACCGAAAAAAGTAACTCTGTAGAAGTAAGTAGTTACTAGTAATGCGCTTCGTACATGTTTGTACAGGACCTTGATTCAACGAAGAAACACCTTTTAGATAACGTCAGCAGGCGGAGTTAGAAGTGTGACTCTGGCTTTCACCATTTAAACATTTTTTAGATGTGCCGAGAGTCTGTATCATCGTTGCCGTTCCGTGATACACCCCCGTGTATGAAAAGCTTTACCAAGAATGTAAAAATAGTATAACCCGAGGCCGCAGAGCACGTTCCCAGTTGATGAGTCAGAACCAGGGTCTTCAGAACGCACCATAGTTCGACAACAGAAACGAAGACAATGTTTCAGATTTGCCGATACCAGAGACCGCGTGAATGCGCATGCTTGAATTGCCTCGTGGGGAGGAGGAGAGTGGGCGGATAGGCTGATCGGCTGATGCAAGGCAACGCCTCCTCTAAAAAGATGCCTGAGCGGCCGGCTTGCCTTTGAGCTGTAGCCGAATCGCCACGCGGTGTCCCCGGGCTGTTATACTGCTCTAAGCTCTGTGCGCCCCGTCTCTGGTCGCTCCTTGCGGCTTTTTGTTTATACCCGAGCTTGGTGCGTGTCTTCTTTTTTTTTAATATATCATGCACAAAATTTTGTTCCGCGCTGACTAGATAATGCTGGTGTAGCTAGTCTTCTCTTGATTATACTATACACGATATGTTTGCGGGGATGTAATTTTCGCAATTTTAATTAAAGCTTATACATCTCTCAAGCGCGAAATTTTGTGCCCGCAAAATATTTAAAGAACCCATTCTTTGCAAAAATTGTGTGATGATCAGCGAGTTTCCGGGACTGCGGGACATTGACGAGTGCACGCAAACTTGCCTAGTGTTAACCTGTTTTAATCTCGTGCGACATGCTCTTTATATACCTGGTGCGCAGGGAGCGCCACCTGGCTGTCTATCACCCCCCCCCCCCCCCCCTCTATCAAAAATTAGCCGAGGTCCCACCTATCTTCACTGAGAAAAGCGCACAGGAGGCTTCCGTGTTCGATTACGTTTCTTCGGAAGTGAAGTGCCAGGAATCCTCGGTAGCGAAATGCCATGGACAGGCTGAGTATTTTCATGCTGATATCCAGCTGTTACGGTTTGAGGCACCGCTTGGGCAGAAGCTTCTAGTCGTACAGCCTCAGCGAGAGCGGGCACAGTTTCATTAGGAGGAGCAGCCTGATCCACCGCTCTGGTCGCGGCTCCGATGACGCCCTAGCTTGGGCTAGGTCAGGATGGGGTGACCACCCGTCCCGCGGCTCGCGGGACTGTCCCGCATTGAGGGCTCGTGTCCCACGTCCGGCAAGAAATTCTCAAATCTTCAAAATGTCCTGCGATTCACACTGTCATAAAAATCACTACGCATCTCATGGCGCTGCCTAATAACGGGGCACGTGCCCCGGGGAAGCGCCGAGGTCGCTGGTCAGCGTGCGTATTGCAATGGTACATCATTTTCTATCCAAGCATTGCGAGTTGCGACCGCCGTTCTTGCAAGAGAACTGACGCGCATGTACCGTTGTACCTCTCTTCCCTTGGTGGCAAAATATTGCGAGAAAATTGCTCACCAAATGTTAAAAAATAAATTATTGTAATTCTTTTCCAATCGTGCTGTGTCAATGTAAAAAAAAACTGCCGCAAAAAGTTTTTTTTTTTTTTAGTACGATTACTAAAGTCGAAGAGACTGCAACTCACAACAGTAAAAAAAAAAAAAAACATAAAGTTTGTTTGAAATTTGTGTAGAAGCATGTAAGTAAAAAAAAGAATCGACAGGAAAAAAGAAGCCGTAAAAAATTGAATGCTTCTTTCCTTTTGATGCCTTGAGTTTTGCCGCTTACGATTTTACGTTTTCAACTTAGATACATGAATTAACATATGTGGCATTAAAGCTTAAAATATATCACTGGGAGTGAAAATTACTTGAGCTTAACTGTCGCAATACATTTTACAGCTGTATAATATGCTTTCGGACAATACATGACATTAAGTATGTTAACAAAGCCACATTTCGTGGCGTGTGTCAATAAATTTCCTCAAATAGTTATTTTTGAATTATGCCTTTTGACCTGAACCTGCGGCAGAAAAGGGGAACATTTTTCCTCCTTCTGCCCATCTCGTGTTGAGAAGCATCATTGTCAACTTTCATTAGCTTGACTGCGCACTAAGTCCTTTTTTTTGCAGTTGCCATCGTCGAAATATAAATCCGTTCTGCTCTTACAACCCCCCCCCCCCCCCCTCGTCTCTCTCCTTTCCCCTTCCCCCCTTCCCAGGTCCGTGTCCCGAATTTCGCTAGCAGGAAGGTGGTCACCCTAGGTCGGGACCCAGATGCCCTTCATGACGTCTCCAACACCGACCATCTGGGAGTGCGACATTTGTGATAAGGTCACTTGGAGTGTCGGTCACAGTTGCCGGCACACATGGAGGACCTTGTCAACAATTGCTCGCGTAAACGGCATCACCCTGCTCAACAGTTGGTATCAGTCGAGCACCCTTGTCGTGCACCATCTTCTGGATGAGCTGTTTTGTCAATGTGCTTGATCTCAGGTCGGGGTGAAGTAGAGTCAAAGCGGTGTTTAACATGCGACCCATCAGTAACTCCGCCGGAGTGCACCCTGTGGTTTCATGAGGTGTAGCTTTGTAGCTGAGCAGGATTCGGGCCAGCTGACACTCGAAACGTCCATCAGTTGCCTTCTTCAGCTTCAACTTTATGGTTTGAACCGCTCGCTCAGTGGCTCCATTTGACGGTGATATGGTGGCGTTAGAATTTGCCTTATTCCATTCTGTCGAAGGAAGTTCTTAAAGCTACCACTTACAAATGCCGGCCCGTTATCTGATACGACGAGATATGGTAGTCTGCGACAGGAAAATATCACCCGCAAGCAAGCGGGGACACAGGAACGACCTCGCTGCACTTTGAGTATGCGTCGACCATGATGAGTAAGTAGATAAGGGTTCTTCATTGGTCCAGCAATATTGATATGAAGACGAGACCATGGCTTTCCTGGGATTGGCCACGGCATCATCGGGGGTGGTCGTGCGAGTCGCTGGTTTTCTTCACACACGGCATCCCCGCACTGTAGTCGCAATGTCTTCATCTAATGATGTCCGCCATACATGGCTTCTTGCCACGGCATTCATTTCAGCAATCCCTGGATGACGTTCATGCAGGAGTCGTAGAACATCTGGTTGTAAGGATCCTGGGATGACGACCCTTGACCCCAACCGGATACAGTTCTCTCATGCGCACAGCTGAGTTGTTCGAGCAGCGTATGGTTTTAACTCTGGTTCATGCAGCTTAGCTCCAGACCACAAAGAATCTCGAAGATTTGCCAAAGTCAAGTCCTTTGAAGTGGCGCCGGCCACGATAGACGCAAGTAGCACCAGAGGATAGGCCCCTTCAAGCATAAATACCTCGGCTGGCCGCTGATTGGAACATGCAGGAACAGGTAGCGGCAGCCTACTCAGGGAATCCGCATTTGCTATGTTTGAACGCGGTCTGTACTTCAGTTTGTAGCTATACGCCGACAGCATCACTACACAACGCAGCACACGTGGCGAAATGGTCTCAGGCACAGGCTTGTCCGCAGCAAGCAGCCCCAGCAAGGGCTTGTGGTCTGCGACCGCTTCGAAGTCACGGCCCCACAGGTATTGCGGAACTTAGTCACACCAAAAATGAGAGCCAGGGCTTCCTTGTCAAGCTGACTGCAGTTACGCTCAGCCGGCAGAAGATCTCGAGATGCAAACGGAACTGGTCTCTCAGCACCTGAATCTTCTCGGTAAGCAAGGACAGCCCAAATTCCATATGGCCACGAATTGCAGATCAGCACTACTACATTCTTCGTGTCATATTATGCCATTACCGTGGCAGACAGCAGTAACTCCTTACTCTGACGAAAAGCCTGTTCCTGGTCCGCACCCCAAGTCCAAGGCGTATTTGCGGCCAGAAGATCGTTTAACGGATAGAGGATGCTGGACAAGTTTGGCAGGAAACGACGGTCGAAATTGACCAGTCCCAGGTTGCTCTGCAGCGTTTTTACATCCGTAGGCCTTGGAGCTTTCAGTACTGCCTGTCTTTACTGGGCTTGGTTGGAATCCCGCAGAGCTAACTACATGAACAAAGTATTTAATTTGGGGAACAAAGAAGGCGAAGTTGCATAGCTTTAGCTTCAGCCCAACTTGCTGCAGCCGACTCAGTACCTTGCTCAGGTTCTCCAGGTGGTCTCGATCGTTTTGCCCTATCACGAGAATGACGTCGAAATATACAACGACGTGCTTAAGTCCCTGCATTCGGTTCTTCATCTAACGCTGGAAGATCGATGGTGCTAAGGTCACACCGAACGGCAGGCGAGTGTACTGGTACGGACCTCGTGGAATGTTGATGGTACCCAGTTTGGGACGACTTCTCATGAAGCTGAACTTGTAGGTGCAGAGCCGACACTGTTAGCGCGAACAAGCAATCACCTGTTTTTCCAGTTTTTCTCTTTGAAACTAAGGGATGTCATTCAAGTTATTATTGCTACGGAAAGAGCTAATTTAGTTCTATAATGTAAGTGATACAATTTAGTGCTCGCTGAAACTATTCAGAAGTAAAATGCGAAAATGCGCCGATGTCGTATTCGCGCTAACAGTGTCGCGAGAGCCGCCTCGGTGGCTCCGAGGCGAGAGCGTCGGCCTACGGATCCCCATGTGGCGGGTTCGAATCCCGGCCGAGGTGCCCGCAATCTGACGGAGGCTTATTGCGGAGAAGACGCCGTGTAACTGAGCTTTCGGTTGCACGTCAAAAGATCCCCAGGTGGTCCAAATTAATCCTCAGTCCTCCGCTGGGGCGTGCCAGATGCCCGTCGTTGGTTTGGCACGTAAAACCCCCAAATTTGACTTTTTTGACTTTAGTGTCGCGATGTGTACGCATCTTTCAAATTCAACTTGCTGAATTTCTCGCCTCCACTCAGCTTAGCAAACAGGTCTTCCACTCGCGGAATGGGGGGTACTTTTCAGGTACAGTCACAAGATTCACAGTAACTTTGAAGTCTCAAGAGATGTGTATCTGCCCATTTTGTTTTAAGACCGGTACAATAGGGGCAGCACATTCCGAAGTCTTCACTGAACGTAGAACTCCCTACCGTTCCGTGCGTTGCAACTTCTCGTTGACTTTGTCAAGTATCGCAAATTTAACTGCACGAGGCTTAAAAAACCTTGGTTTGGCGTTGTCCTGAAGATTTATGTTTGCGTGAAACCACCTTGAAAGTTCCGAGACCTTCATCAAAGATGCTGCAGTATTTAGCAACGAGGTTGCAACAGAAGTCTCCACGTTCATATCCTTCACCTTGGAAAGCTCGATTAGGAAGGAAAGGGCCCGATGTAGAAGAAATAAACTTGAGCAGTGTGCTTTGATGGGCTAGTTGGTTCATGACTAGATGGAACAGCGCGGAACATAGGACAGAAAGAACAGGACAACACGAGCGCTGACTTACAACTGACTGTTTAATGTGAAGCGAAGGAAGAAGAAATAAGAAGCGAAGGAAGCAGAAGAAATAAACTGAAAATAAGGATTAAAACAAAATACTTGCAATGAAAATAACTAAAAGACGAGGGAAAAGCAAAACAAAAACAAAAGTGAAGAACAGAAAATAACTTTTTAGAAAAAGCAAGGTTCATTACGTGCTCTCGAGATATGCGATTTCCTTCCTCAACAGGGTCACGGAAGGCATGCTGACTGCGCTTGTGTCTTTCTTAATGATGGAGAACGCTTCGATGATCTCGCGCGTGCGACAGTCTCTATGGTTGAGAGAGGCTTCAATGCCCAAGTGGTTAGGCTGCTGTCCGCAGGCTTCCCGCAACCTCTGCTGAGTAGCCTGGCAGAAAAGCTCCTTCTTGAGTCGCGTCGCTCCACTAGCAAGCCTCAAGATACACGCAAGAGATCTCCTTGGACAGTCATACCCTACATCCATGGCCTGTCCCACAACCTGAAAAAGGTTGGAGCCAAGGCAGGCGTTCAGGTACTTTTCTCTGCACCTAACAAACTGGGTCGTCTGTGCAAAAAAGTAAACTCTACCAACCCCTCTGCCACCTCCATCAGGCAATGCCAGAAGAGCCATGCAAATCCTTTCGTCGAGTGTGTCGAAGGCGTCGTGTACGACGTTCCGCTATCGTGCGGTCGGTCGTACGTTGGCCAGACCGGGCGGTGCATCAACGATCGTCTGAGAGAACACCGCGCCTCTTTGGGAACGACCACTGGCAGCAACCTAGCCAGGCATTGTGCAGCGTGTGCCTGCGTCCCAGCATTTGACAGATGCGAGATTATCAAACACCATAGAGACTGTCGCACGCGCGAGATCATCGAAGCGTTCTCCATCATTAAGAAAGACACAAGCGCAGTCAGCATGCCTTCCGTGACCCTGTTGAGGAAGGAAATCGCATATCTCGAGAGCACGTAATGAACCTTGCTTTTTCTAAAAAGTTATTTTCTGTTCTTCACTTTTGTTTTTGTTTTGCTTTTCCCTCGTCTTTTAGTTATTTTCATTGCAAGTATTTTGTTTTAATCCTTATTTTCAGTTTATTTCTTCTGCTTCCTTCGCTTCTTATTTCTTCTTCTTCCTTCGCTTCACATTAAACAGTCAGTTGTAAGTCAGCGCTCGTGTTGTCCTGTTCTTTCTGTCCTATGTTCCGCGCTGTTCCATCTAGTCATGAACCAACTAGCCCATCAAAGCACACTGCGAAAGCTCGATGCCGAAGCCTTTCATCCAGCCACGTCCTAGCGCAGATGGGCAGGTACCAGAGACGACATACAGGATGCCCTGACACTCGCGGTTTCCAAGTCTCACCGTTGCAGTAAGGCTTCCCTGAACTGGGGAAAGTTCACCTGAATAGCTTTTCAGCATGACGCGCAACGGGTCCAAGTACTTTGATTAAAATCCGTGTCGAAATGATTCCTCAGACAAAACAGACATGCTGCTGCCCTGTCAAGTTTTATCAGCAATGGAGTCCCGTTCACCGTATCTTCCACTCGGAAAGGTTGGCAGTCAACTGCAGAAGATGTCATTTCCCACCTCTCGCAGACTTCTGGCAGTGAAACATCTTGCGACAGGCCCGCTTCATCCAAGGTGTTAACCGATTTCAGCACTCTAGTGTAATATCGTCGGGCCAACGGCGGTAGCATCCGCTGTCTCCCCCTTGCACACTCGTACACGATGCCCCTTGTCCCGGCACTTGTGACAAGTGGTACTTGCAGGACGGCACTGTGTGGCGTAATTCTCGCCTCCGGAGCGAAAAAACGAAATGGTGCCAGTCTTCCGCTTCGGCTTCGCAGCTGCATCAGTGACACGGCGTTAGCTGACGCGACGTTTGACTGGATAGACGTTGAGAGTACCAGCGAGTCTTTCTTCGCTGCTTCCATTGCAACGACCGTCTTTTTTGAGCCATCGAAAGTCAAATTTGGAAACTGTAGGAGTCGCCTTTGTTTCACCTCGTCGTTAATACCTCCAACGATGCGGTCTCGCAGGATTCTATTTCGGAACGCGCCGAATCCGCAATTGTCCGCGAGCTTGTTCAGAGAAGCAAAGAAATCCGCCGCTGTTTCACCGTCATGACGCATCCGTGCATTGAACTTAAAGCTTGCAACGACTTCTGACGGCTTTGGTGAGAAATGCTCATCTGTACCTTGAACACGGTTTTTAGGTTTGCCTGAGACGGTTTGACAGGAGCCAGCAGATTTCGAAGCAACGAATATATGGCCGGTCCCAAAAAACGAAAGTAAAACGGCTCGCCGTTTCTCAGCCTTGACATTGTAAGCGATGATGTACTGTTCAACCCGCTCTCGGTACTCGCTCCAGTTCATTTCAGCGTTAAACGGCTCTAGTTTGCCGACCACCGGCATACCAGCAGGTGCACAGTCCGACGGCAGCAGTTTAACACTTAAAATTCCTCGTCGCCACTGTAATGATGAGCGAGTTCTCGGGACAGTGCGGCGTTGACGAGTGCATGCAATATTGCTGAGTGTTGATCTCTCTTAATCTCGTGCGACAAGCCCTTTATATACCAAGTGCACAAGGGGCGCCATCTGGCTGTCTATAACATATTGAACCCACGACAATAAGGTAGTTTACGGTACATCTAACCACGAGCCAATGCAGACACCGGAGAATCATCCATGAACGCGGGTTTCGGAGTGTGGCTGCTACTATGCAAATTACGTTTTAGGAACTGCAATTCACGTGCGGCTTTCAAAAGGCACTTCTGGCGCACATTCCACATGAAAAGAGATCCCAGAAATAAATATTTACGTGCACGGCAGAAACCGATTGGGGCATTTTCGCTGTCAGCATGTAGGCGCCAGATGGTACCACAACTTCAACACATTGCGGCATGGGGGTTTTCGCTCAATACGCTTCGCAGCAGCATTCGTGTCCATCACGCCAAGAGCGTAATTGTCGAAGAAAAGGCTTCATAAAGTTCATGGTGATGAGTTTCAGGGAGACGTTGCCGGTAGTGAGCTTTGTCCTTCCTCCCAGTGCCGTCGTCGTCGTGTGGACGGAGGCAAACGCCTCTCGCGGCCGCTTCGGCCGTTTGGGAGAGGGGCAGAGGAGAGGGTACGAGGTAAAACACGACCACGAGCGAGCAGTTGGAAACGTCTGAAGTCTAGGCGCACTAGCTGAAACTACAGTTCCTGTGTAGGCTCCTTGCGGGAGCCAGAGTTGCGCGTCTGTTTTCCATGTGCCGCCGTGCCGCCGTGCCGCTATTCGCCGAGATCCGATCACGTGAGGATCCGGAACAAATGCCGTGCAGGAAAGTAGACGTTGCACGCGCCCCGACAGTACGTTCCCCTGCTTTTGAGCGCGCCGCGCGCCTCGAACACGTGGCGCCGCTCTTCACAGAATTCAGTCACGCGAGGAGCAGGATCCACATGCCGTACAGGAAAGACGGCGCTAAGTGGATGAACGCGCAACTCTGGCTCCCGTAGGGAGCCTATACAGGAACTCTAGCTGAAACAGTTTGCGTGGCTCTTGACCTCCGTCCCCGAATTATCGCGACTCTTGTCTTGGTCCGGAGTATCGGGCATTCGCCGGGGTCCGAAGAACGACACAGATTCCAAGAAATCTCTGCACGCCACGGACAGGCGGAAAATATTGTCTTTTTAGGCCCCTCTACAACTGTACTTCGTACCTGCGCCCTTCTGTCATAAAGGTAAGGCTAAGGATTGATACTAAAATAGAGATGTGCGCAATTCTATAAAGTTTTTTTTACACCAAAACGGCTCAATTTATCCTATAATTAAACTTAATTTCACCTTAAGTCCGGACGCAACTAATGTCACAAGCTGATGAGACCAATTAAACCACGTCAAAAGCGCAAGTCACTCCTTTATGTACTTGACTGATTTAGCGATGATAGAAGACGCTCCGAAATCCGACGAACAGCATGTTTTGGCGTTTCTTCGGCTGCTTGATGGTTCCCGCACGTATCGTCGGCAGCATCGGGACATACGTTTAAGCGAAGTATAGATAGAGATTCTAGCAAAGGTCACTTCAGTGTGGGTTCCAAATGGACCCTAACGCGGTAATGAAACTAAATTATAGTGTCTAGCCTTTTAAGAAATAAACTCAGAACGTGCCTTGTACCGAACATCTTGGAATCTCTTTGCAGCCATTGCTGTTGAGCCATTTGGCGACAAGAAACCCAAAGAAACAATCGCGAAGCGGGAAGCGTGAATATAAAAAGCCACATAACCGCGTGTGTTTAGCTGTCAGTGAGTAAGCTGGAGTCTTTTACGCGTTACTGGAAAAAGCAATCAATCACAATTAGTGATTAAAATAAGAACACCGACTTCACTTAACAAGAAAAACAACTTCATTAAACGTTTTGACTCTCATGCGGGAGGCATCATCTGTACAAACACAAGAATGAGAGAGCTTCGGTCAACCACGTTGACCGAAGCTCTCTCATTCCTGTGTACCACGTTGACATACACATGGCCAACGTGGCCAACGTGGTTTTCCACGTTGACATACACAGTCAACGTGGTCAACCACGGTGACTGTGTATGTACTGATGATGCCTCCCGCATGAGAGTCGAAACGTTTAATGAAGTTGTTTTTCTTGTTATGTGAGGTCGGTGTTCTTATTTTAATAATGACATCTCCCGGCTTTTAGACTATTTTTGCATTACGATTAGTGTTTTTCTAAAAGAGTAATTCTAATTCAGTTTCGTTGGATGTCATTGAGTTTAGTGTAGGCATGTACTTATCCCGAAAAAAAAAATAGATTACAATTACTATTTCTAGAAAACTTTAGTTAGATTACTCGATTATTGGGAAAGAATTAATTGGCCGCTTCTTAAAAAAGTTCCCGTTACTTTTCCAATTATTTCAGGTATTGGGAACGATATATTTTCTTTCGGCTTGAAGACTGGTTTTTCATACTGCCCATTTGTTGATTAAGGATACCAAATTAGAAGCTACCCCTTTGTGAAAAATATTCTATGGGGCCCACCAGTATTTCTGAAACATTTTGACGTACTCTACAGAAATGTTTCAGGGATTTGAGATATTCGTCGAAGTTTTCTAAGAGGTCTGTGTACCCTTCAAGAACTTATAAAGGGTGTAAGAGACCCACCAAAGCTTTTTTTAAGGGCTGTGTGGTCTGTCTTCTTTTCGTGAACCACTGCACCCATCAAAAACGTTTTAATGGTTCTGTGGGAGAGATCTTGTGACCCTTGAATATATATGCGCGTCGGAGAAGACACTTGTTCATTTCGTATAGGACGTCCGCAACCAATGTCAAAAAATGAGACGCTCCCCAGTCCATATTCTATCGTGGCTTTGGTTAACGCGGCCCCTTTTTTGTGTGTGTGTGTTCTGTGAATATGTTCACCGGCTGGGGGGGGACTAGGGATGTCTAAGGACGCCAAGTACTCGATCACCAGAGAGAAAAGGTGCGTGGTGGAAATGGGGAGGGGGGCCTTTTGCTGTTTCTTTGAAGATAACCTGTTACTGGTCGATATACATGATTCATCAGAAACTGACCACCCTGTTTTTTCTCCTTCAACGAGCGCAAACTAAATGCACAACAAAAAACGGACGCTCAGTATAGGCTTCCCGTCCCATGCAAGAGATCTATTTTCTAAAGCAGCTGGGCGCGCTGATCAAGAAGGTCGCTCAGTGGCCTGGTTTTCACGCCTCTTCGTTCGTCCGGCTTCAGAAGCATCCAGGGAGCAAAGAGAACGGCGGAGACGCCGTAGCGTCAACATCAGGGATGTCACCGTGACTGTGCTCAGGATTTCTCAACGGTGGCGGATGTTAGTTGAACGTTCGTGGTTGTTGATAAACGTGCTACTGAAAACATGTATGTGGGTGCGAGGGGCACCTGCTGGGTTTTATTACTTGAACTGCTGTACATCTCAGGAATTCACCCAGCGGTTCCTTTAAAGATATTTTTTGCGACAATCAACACGGTTGTCCCTAATTGGTGTGGTCGCTTTTGTCTATTGCTGCTTGCATTCAGGGTTGAGTAAACGTTGTTTCTTAACGTATTTTGAGTTACAACGTGCATGTAAAACACGGTGTTTGAAAATAATTTTCATTAACATATTAAACTGAATTTTTGGTCTATGATTCACAGTCATTTGGGGGTCTAAATGGTTGAAGAGCTGAGGAGGTCTGAGAGACTCAGCGGTTTGAATACTGAAACGTCTGAAGGGCTGAAGGGATTTGAAGGACTAAGTGGTTTAAAGGGCTGAAGGGGTTTCAGGGATGAAAGTGTTTGAAGCGTTGAGGGGACCCATAAAGCATCAGGGCTGAAGCGTTATTTTCAATAAGGTAGTCGCATTCCTAATTCACCACTGTTGGTAAAACAACTTCCTCTGGGAGACTTGGTTCGAAGATACGTTCGTTACAAACTTGCAAAAACAAATTGCGCATTGAAAAAAAAGGGAGGGAGGAAAGAAATATTAATGGTTACAAGAATGATGTCAGTACTTCCAAAAGTAATCAGATTACGACCTAGAGGACTCAAAAACACAAAAAAACAAAACACACACACACAGAAGAGGAAGAGACAGGTACTACACGGGCTGGCGCTGTGCTTCTTCCTCGTCCGCGTTTTTTTTAACCATCTAGGCCTATTTGAATGAACCAACTAGCCTAATCCCAATTCTTAAATCAAATTACTCTTGTGACTCTTCCTTATAGAAAGTTTCTAAACGATTAAAATCTTTTCTCGGAAAAAAATATATTACAAGCATTTTGACTACTTGCTACGAGTAAAGTACAAGTCTGATATCGCACAAAGGTGACGAGCGCCATGACGAACCACTTTTCGCGTTGTTTGATTGGCCCCATCGTATCGCAAAGAGTTCGATACTGTCGGCCTTAGCGTGAAACAGAATGCTGAAGAAATTATTGAGTCATTATTTATAATTATGAATTTCAGAATTTTCACTGGAAGAAAATTACGAGTCAGGTTGCTTTGGGCTCCTCCCGAAACATGGCGGATCCTTCGATCGCAGAAGCACGCGAAGAACCTCGACCAGCCGTGACATTCCTCCCGGAGGTCTATATCAAGACCAACGACCTACAGCGAACGACGAACATCAGGACGCTCGAACGTCTGGGAATCAATTTTAAATGTAGACCCAGCGCGGACCAGCAGTTCATGGACATAGGATGTGGTACCGGCGACTTCACTCGCCAAGAACTCCTGCCACGCTGCCAGCCCTGCAGGAGGATCGTGGCAACGGACATTGGCGAAAGCATGGTGCGCTACGCGAGAGAGAATTTTGCCCATCCGCAGATCGAGTATCAGGTGCATGACATCTCGAAAGACGTGTCTGGACTTGTCAGGAAGTACGGCCAGTTCAACCGCGTCTACTCTTTCTACACTTTACATTGGGCGAAGGACTACGTGACCGCTTTCAGGAACATATCCGACCTGATGACTTCCGGAGGAGAGTGCCTGCTTCTGTTTGTGGCACGTTGGACGGGCTACGAGGTGTGGAGGAAAATCGCCCAGATGGACTCATGGAAAGCGTATGGAGAGGTAACGATACTGTTTATATCATTTTGTTTTATTTGAATGAGTTAAATTTAGAAACCGAAACTAATCCAATTTTGCCTGAAATTCAAAGTGTATCTGAGGGTACATCGTTCCCAAAAGTTATGATTCTGAAATCGGTCGTATTACGCGAGAACAACAAATGTAAAGGTGGTCGCGGTACAGGTCTCAAGGCTAGTGCGATAAGAACACATTCTTGTTTATCTGTTTCTTTTCTCAAAGATTTGGCTCATTTCAAAAAAAAAAAAAAGAGAAAAAAACTTCTCATATATCGTTCTAAAGTAATGACCTTACTCAGAAACCCTACATGGACCTCGTTCTATCGCTCTGATGTTGTCCGAACCATAGCAAGAGCACGGGGGAATGTCTGCAGCTGTTTTTCTGATGCTTCAGCGCGCGCGAGCAATAGCGGTGCGCCGCCGGGAGTAAGTCAGGGGTAGGGGGGGGGGGGGGGGGGGGAAGGGACGGAGGAGGCTTGTGGCGTTTTTGTCCTGGGCCAGGGGCCCATTTAGAAAAATATTAAAGTTGGAGATAATCACGTTGTTTATTGTTTTTGTGTAATTAACTTTTTAATATTGTGTTGAAGGGCATGGTTTAAATTAGAGAATTGCTCAGCATCACCAAAAAACACCAAATCAACAAATTGCAGAACGATAGAAAGCAAGCGAAGCATTTTGTGGCTTTCTGAAAAACCGCACAAAATCGACGGGGTTTTTAAGTTTCGGTTTGTTATCGGAGCGCTTCTCAGCCCCGGCGGCACCGCGCCCCGTGGAGCCGTGGAGAAATAGTGCAACCAACCTCTGCTGCGCTGTCATCGCGCGACGCAGCAGACGCTGGTTGCACTATCTCTCCATGTGGCACGGTGCCGCCGGGGCTGAGATGCGCTCCGAAAGGAAATCGAAACTTAAAAACCCGTCGATTTTGTGCGGTTTTTCAGAAAGCCGTAAAATGCTTCGCGTGCTCTCTATCGTTCAGCAATTTGTTGATTTGGTGTTTTTCGGTGATGCTGAGCAATTTTCTCATTTAAACCATGCCCTTAAACGCAATATTAAAAAAGTTAATTACGCAAAAATAATATAACAGCTCAATAATCCCGGACTTTAATAATTTTCCTAAATGGGCCCCTGGCCCAAGATCAAAACGCCGCAAGCCTTTTTTTGTTGCGATGTGTAGCTTTCGCAGGAGTGATTTGGCCTGCGTTCTCTGGAACACCCTGTACATGCATATATATATATATATATATATATATATATATATATATATATATATATATACAACACGGGCACTCCACACCATCGTACGTGGTCTCAGAGGAGGATATGAACGAATATGTGCAGATGAATGAACCGTACTTAATCCAATGAATCAAAGAATCAAAGTTTCCAGGAACTCGCCGAAAGCCAAAAAATCCTGGCTCCGCCAATTTTTTGGCTTTCGGCGGGTTCCTGAAACCTTTGATTCCTTGGTTCATTGGATTAAGTACGGTTCATTCATCTGCACATATTCGTTTATATATATATATATTTATATATATATATATATATATGGGTGATTTCATCTCAAATCGGGCAGGCTACAAGGGTCTAATTTTTAATTTTCACGAAAAAAATGTATGTTTTGGGGGTATTTCTCAAATGAAGGAGGGCGCAAACCGCATGTTCTCCCGATTTTTTGTTCTCGAGTTACGAGCCGTAGAAGCCGCAGTGGCAGAAACTAGTTTTTTGACTGCCGTCGCAGGTCGCCTGTTTGACACCCTCGGCTGACGCTATTGTTTTTTCTACACCCTTTTAACTTTTCTCCCTCATTTAATAGGTATTAATGAGATACCTTGACGTATCCAAATATTTTTAGGATTTTGATTGTTTTCTAAAACACATGTCAAACTCGTCACTCCGGTCGCTTTTCGGTCCAATTTGACAGGTCATTACTTTGTCTCTACTTAAGGTAAACTTTCTTTCTTTGGCTCTACAGAAAGCCCAATGCAAGCCCATTATAGATATAATAATATCATTATGATCTGTCGACCAGCCGCTCCGCTACCTTCAGGTAAGCGTTGTAAGAAATAACAAATGTTGAAAGTTTAAGGTCGATTTCCACAAAAACCCCATTTTTGTAAATTTTTATTTTTAAACTTTTTTTAGACATATTAGTCGACTACAAGAAAAAACAGTCTAGAAATGTAATATTTTGGTTGTATGTCCTCTGTTTGAGCCGCAATTGCGCGAAATGTGTGAACATTTGTTATTTTTCACAACGTTTACGTGAAGGTAGCGGAGCGGCTACTTGGCAGATAATAATGATATTATTATATCTATAATAGGCTTGCTTTGGGATTTCTGTAGAGCCAAAAAAAGAAAATTTACCTTAAGTACAGACAAAGTAATGACCTGTCAAATTTGACCGAAAAGCGACCGGAGTGACGAGTTGGACTTGTTATTTAGAGAACAATCAAATTCCTAAAACTATTTGAATACATCAAGGTATCTCTATAATACCTACTAAATGAGGGAGAAAAGTTAAAAGGGTGTAGAAAAAACAATAGCGCCAGCAGAGGGTGTCAAACACGCGACCTCCGATGGCAGGCAAAAACTAGTTTCTGCCACTGCGGCTTCTACGCTTCGTAACTGAAGAACAAAAAATCTGGGGAACATGCGGTTTGCGCCCTCATTCATTTAATAAATGCCCCCAAAACATATATTTTTTTTCGTGAAAATATAAAAATCAGACTTTTTTATTCTGCACGATTTGAGAGGAAATTTCCCATATCGGGCAGGCTGGAAGGGTCCAGCTTTTAATTTTCACGAAAAAATATATGTTTTAGGGGCATTTCTCAAATGGATGAGAGCGCAAACCGCAAGTTTCCCTGATTTTTGGTTCTCGAGTTACGAAGCGTAGAAGCCGCAGTGGCAGAAGCTAGTGTTTTTGCCCGTCGTCGCAAGTCGCAAGAAAAACCACAATAGTGTTTTTTCGACACCTTTTTAATCCCTTCCCCCTCATTTAACACGTACAATAATGATACCTTGACGTACTCAGATATTTTTTAAAAAATATTGTTTTCTAAAACAAATGTCAAACCCGTGACGGGTTTGGCATTTGTTCTAGAAAACAAAACCAAACAAACTCAGGTCGATTTTTGGTCAACTTTGACAGGTCATTATTTTGTCTGTACTGAAGGGAAATTTTATTTCTTTGGCTTCATAGAAAGCCCAAAGCAAGCCCATTGATTGTAGATATATTAATATCGTTATGATATGTTGACTAGCCGCTCCACTACCTTTACGTAAGCGTTGTAAGAAATAACAAATGTTGAAAATTTGAGGTTGATTTTATCAAAAAATCCATTTTAGTAAATTTGTATTTTTTAGATTATTTTAGATATATTAGTTAAATACAAGAAAAAACAATCTAGAAATCTAATATTTTGGTTGTATGTCCTCAATTTGAGCCGTATTCGCGTGAAATGTGTGCTCAATTCAGTGAAATGAGCACATATTTCACGCGATTGCGGCTCGAATAGAAGACACACAACCAAAATATTACATTTTTAGATTGTTGTTTCTTGTAGGCGACTAATATATCTAAACAAATTTAAAAAATAAAAATTTACAAAAATAACTTTAAAAATGATTTTAAACTTTCAACATTTGTTATTTCTTACAACGTTTACGTGAAGGTAGCGGGGCGGCTATTCAACAAATCATAATGATATTATTATATCTATAATAGGCTTCCTTATAGCTTTCCATAGAGCCAAAGAAAGAAAATTTACCTTAGGTACAGACAAAGTAATGACCTGTCAAATTTGACCGAAAATCGACCTGAGTGATGAGTTTGGCATTTGTTTTAGAAAACAAAGTTTTTTTAAAAATATTTGAATTCGTCAAGGTATCATTAAAATACCTATTAAATGAGGAGGGAGGGTTGAAAGTTACAAATGTGTATAAAAAACACTAGCGCCAGCAGAGGGTGTCAAACACGCGACCTGCGACGGCGGTCAAAAACACTAGTCTCTGCCACTGCGGCTGCTACGCTTCGTAACTCGAGAACGAAAAATGCGGAGGACATGCGGTTTGCACCCTCCTCTATTTTGAAAAATGCCCCCAAAACATAATTTTTTTTTTCGTAAAAATTAAAAATGAGACCCTTTTAGCCTGCCCGATTTAATATGAAACCACCTATATATATATGGGTGATTTCATTTCGACTCAGGCACGAAATTTGGGACAATTTTTTAATTTAAGAAAAAAATTGTTATCGGGCGATTCTTATAACAAAAGAAGACGCAAACGGCGAGTTCGTCGGATTTTTTGTTCTCAAGTTATGGACCGTTGAAGCGGCCAAGGTGGAAACTGACGTTTTTCCAGCTTGTCGGGGGTGCCATATTTTACTCCATCCCTTTTCCTTACTTTTTGCGCTCCATCAATATAACGTTCTGGGAACACTCTCGACATACGCTTTTTTATGCTAATTAAGCTTCTAGATCATAACAATCTTAATGTATTTTTGCTTTATGTGTCAAACCGCCTCTCTGCGACGATATTTGGCGAAGTTCAGCAAGCCGTGCTTTCTCACCTATTCAACATATGTTTATGATCTTTACATCACCGTAAAGTTCCAACTACGCTCCTTTCTTATATATATATTCAATATTGTGAAATAAATATATAATGCGCTACATGTTCCTGAAAGACGGATATTTCGAAGAACTAGCAAGTTTGGAATCGACTTTTTAAAAAAAAAAAAACCACATTTTCTTTATTTCATATTTTATTCACAGTTAGGTAGGTAATATAGTAGTCTACCAGGAACTACCAACAGTATTGTAATATATTGTCTGTATGGCCGCTATTTTGGCTCGAATCTCGTGCTGTGAGCGTTTTGAATGGGACTTCGCACAAGCGCCCTGCTGGGCAAAATTTTGGCCTATGTAAGGCTTTCTACTTGTCGTTAGCAGTTACCTCAATATCCACCATAAACATTAGTAAAATTTGGAGTAGTGTATTTAAAGAAAAGTACTTAGAAGTCCGTATCCACAAGCGCGGGCACCAGCGCTTACTTCCTCTCAGTACGGGGGAATGCCGATCGTTAGAGATGTCCTCTGGGGGCTTTCGCTTTCGGCTTTGAGTTTGAAATACCGAACTTGATATGTAATTGTCATATTTTCTAATGTGAAACAAATCTGCAGTGCAAATAAATACGTATGATTTTGTATCTGACGCTTAGGAATACGGTTTATTTTGTGCACGTACGTACTCTTTCGTAAAATAACGAGCATTACGTAGCGTGTAAGGCTTCAAATCTGCTAGTCATGTGTTTAGGTTCCATTTCTATTTTCAGTGATTCATGCCGGGTTACTCAGACTTTTTCCTCTTCAGTTAAGTTTGTCCAGGAGTCTAGATGGCATATGTACCTTCTCCATGAATACATAGTGCGAAGATCACACACCTTGCAAATCACGCCAGTGCCAATTAAATAAATATTGTTAGGATAGATATTGTTGCTTCACTGTATTTTACGCTCAGATATTGAGGTAAGTATCAACATTAATTAGAAACCGTTACATAGGTCGAAATTCTGCTCAGCTGAGCCTCTATGCGAAGTCTCGTTTAAAAATCTCTCAGCACGAGATTCGAATCCTAATAGCCGCCATACAAACAATATATTACAATTTCTGTTTGTAGTTCCTGACGGAATACTATATTACCTAAATGCAAGTAAAAAATGAAAGAAATGAAGTGTTTTTTGTTTAGAAAATCAACTTCAAACTTGCAAGTGCTTCTAAATATTCGTTTTTCAGGCAGAAGTTCTGTGTTACATGTTTAGCGCATAAATTCAAATTATATTTAAAAGAGAAAGCTTAATTGGAGATTTACGGTGATTTAAAGACCATAAAATATATTGATTAGGTCCCACAGCACAGCTTGGTGAACTTCGTCAAACATTGTTGCAGAGAGGCGGTATGACAATTAAAAAAACAGCAATCATATTATGACTTAGTTGCTTTATTAGCTTAACTCGCCGTTTGAATCTTCGTTTAGTAAAGAAATTCACAGGTAGTTACTAAACATTTCAGAGGCTTTGATTGGGAGTTCCTGTATTTTGTGAGTCACCTGTATTACTGCAGACAAGTGAAGAAAAAACTAAATGTAAGCTTTTATAACCCGCCATAAAACCAAAAATTACAATCTGTTATTTTACTTTATACAGCACTGCAATAGGAAGCTAGATCTAGGTTTTTTTAAAAAATCGATCTACAACTTGCAAGATTTATTGAAATAGTCCTTACTTTACAAAAAATACTGTCCTTTTTCTTTTACGCACAACAGCAAATTTGTCATCATTAAAAGGAGTATACCCTTAGGTTTCTGAAAATACTAAATATGTTACTATATCTGAAATAGGTCACACGGAAGAGCTGGTCAAACTTTGACAAATATTGTCAAAAGGACACACTTTGACAAAAGTTAAAAGAAGAGTGAAGATAAATATTCACAATAAAATTATTGACCATAAATAATTCCTATTCTGAGAGTGGCGCAAGAAAGGTACTTTCTGCACTACCAAAAAGAGGGAAAAAAGTAGAAAGGAGTGAAACATGACACATCCGACAGAAGAAAGAAATGTCAGTTTGCGCATCGGCTGCTTTAAATGTCCATAACTCGAGAACAAAAATCACCTGAACTTGCGGTTTGCACTCCCTGTTACAGGAGGGATTTTTCCAAAACATACATCTTATCGGTCAAAATTAAAAATTCGACCCCAAGTCCTTGCCTATGTTGAGATGAAACCACCCATATGTATATGCACTGCATATTTGTTTGACATAAGAAAATATGCAATTACATATCAAGTTCGGTATTTCAAACTCAGACCGAAAGCAAAAGGCCCCAGAGGAATTCTCTAACGATCTGCATTCCCCCGTATTGAGAGGAAGTAAGCGCTGGGTGCCCGCGCTTGTGGATACGAACTTCTGAGTAACGTTTTTTAAGTACACTACTCAAAATTTAATTCATGTTTATGGTCGGATATTGAGGTAACTGCTAACGATAAGTAGAAAACCTTACATAGGGCAAATTCTGCTCAGCAGTGCGCCTGTGCGAATCTCCGTTCAAAACCCTCATAGTACGTGATTCTAGTCTTAATAACGGCCATAAAACAATGTATTACAATTTCTGTTGGTAGTTCCTCATAGACTAATATTTTACCCAACGTTGAATAAAAAATAAAAGAAATAAAAGGTGGGTTTTCTTAGAAAATCGACTCCAAACTTGATATTTTTTCTAAATATCCGTTTTTCAGGCAAATGTACCGCTATGTACAGTTATTGCATGATATTGAAATTGCAGTCAAAGAAAAAGTGTAATTATAGCTTTACGGGGATGTAAATATTATAAAAATATGTTTAATAGGTCATACAGCACAGCTTTCTGAACTTCGTCAAATATCGTTGCAGAGAGGCGGTTCGCCAAATAAAAAAAAGATACATTAAGAATGTTATGACCTAGACACCTAATTAACATAAAAAACATGTCGAGAGTGTTCTCTAAAAGTTATATTGATGTAGCGTAAAAAGTAAGGAAAAGGGATAAAGTGAAATATGGCACCCCGATAAGCTGGAAAAACGTCAGTTTCGACCTTGGCCGCTCCAACGATTTGTAACTTGAGAACAAAAAATCCGACGAACTTGCCGTTTGCGTTTTCTTTTGTTATAATAGTTGCCCGATATCATGTATTTAAAAAAAATATTAAAAAATACGATTCAACATTTGTGCCTGAGTTGAGGTGATATATATATATATATATATTTGCGTCTCATCTCACCCTTGCTGCGGCTACGTTCAAAGCTGATGGCAACAGTTTATATCCGTTTCCTCCTGGTTAGGTTCCATCTAGCTCCGCTTCGCTATTGTTGCACAGGTTCCGGGATCGATTCCCGAGCAGCCGGACTTTTCGAGTGGCCACCAGTTGACTAGAGAGCGCAAGTTGCACGCCATTGAGGCGGAAGTCAACGTGTTCATATTATAAGAAATAATGTTTTCAGTCTGGCACGCCGGAAGGCGATCGATAGGCTACAGGTTGGTCGTAGAAATGACACCTGGAAGACAAGGCCCGCATTTGGCCTTCTCCTAAGTCTTGACATAGTCGATCCACGCTTCGCCGCATAGCGGGCATGCGCTTCGCCGCGACCGCGCCTTGCAGTGTCTCACAACAGGCACGATGCCAGCACTAGGCGATGCCAAGGCATTCGTGTCTACCGCTTCTGTTGCAGACCTCGGTCGAGGTTCAGCGTGCTCGCCACTTGAGCGGGTCCACAAACGATGTCGCAATTCGCGGGTCTTGCCCTCTAGGTTGTATTCGCCATAGCTTTTCAGAACTCGCAACAAACGGAAGGCGAAAAAACTACAGCAAACAATAGCCACCTGAGGTGCTTAATTCGCCGCCACAGCTTGATGGTGACGTAACTTTCATGTTAAAGATAAATATTTCTACCACCGGTCATGCGACTTGATCCTTTTTAATGGCGCTGGGACATAATTTTTAGGGCATAGACAAACATTTTCACTGATGGTATTTCGCGTCGTCCCTGTAGTTCCCACAAAATACTATTAAGAATAAGTATTCCCTTCGTCGACAATTACATGGGGTCTATAAAGTACATGTCGCAACAGAGTTACCATAATTTAGCAGATTTGTTTCTCTCGTTTATTCTTCCACTCTAATTGTTATAAGAACAGTAGCCAAACGCTGTAGGCAACGAGCTTGTACTGGAGGCCGGTCTTCCGAAAGGTGATGCCCGACCGTTCTTATCCTGCCAATGAATACTGCTGGTCGAGACGGTGAAGACTGACGTTCTCCAATACATTGCTCGCATGTCACGTAATCGCACGATTCTGGTCCTTAGTCCTACTTGTTCTTGCGAGAGAAGTGGGAATAGTACAACAACCCGAACGTTTTTACTTCCCAAATGACGGAGTTGGTAATGTTCCGGTTGTCCAGTTTGGTTAGATATACCCTTAAACATGTTCCAGATCTGCGAGAAGTTTATTCCTGACAGTCATGACCTTGAGGACAACCCCAGTCTCATCTCTTACATGCTGGACATTCTCGAAACTGTGAACTTGAAGCCACATGCATGTAAAATTTTGACAAATTCTTCTCTCGCCGAGGACCTGGAGTACACCATTCGTAAGTGTTTTTCTTTTGATTAAAATTCTTTATTTGATTTAATTTTGAGAAAAGTGTGATAGGCAAAAAAAAAAAACAAAAAAAAAACAAAAAAAACCTTGGTTGCGAGACGAGTTTCTAGCCTCCAAGTAGAAGTTTGGGCTAGTTGGTATTTCATGATTAAAAATTAAAACAGCGCAAGGACACGGACAAGAACAAGAAGGTAGACAAACAAGGCGCTGACTTACAACTGAAGTTTATTCGTTCTAACAGCGAGTATAAATACTGTATTGTCACAACAAACAAACATTAATAAAAAGCGTGACCCGGATGCCACGTGCTCACTAGCCATCGCTATGCACTGTCACTGTGTGTCTAAATAGGAACGTTCCTTACCTGATAAAGATAGTGACGGAGTGCTGACCACAGTTTTGCCCCAATCTTCCAATTTCCCGCGCCTCAATGATTTCCCGAGTGAGTTTGTCTTTATTTTTCCTAATCACTTCACACTTGTCAAAGACGGGAGCGCAGCAACAGTCTCGGCAGTGCAGGCCAAGATGACCTGAAACAACTCTAAACACGTTATACTATTGCTCCCGCAGCCGATCATTGAGGCATCGCCCCGTTTGCCCGACGTATCTCCTGCCACACGGGAGGGGAATAGAGTACACTACTCCCTTCACACAGTCTACGAATTGGTCCTGGTGTTTTTTGGTGCAACCCTGCTTTTCTTTAGAACAGAAGTTCACATTTCTGCGCAGCCCAGACAGCTTCTCCGGAGCCGAAAAAGCCACGTCAGCTCCAACCCTACGGCCAACTTTCTTAAGGTTTTGAGATATCTTATGCAGGTATGGTAAAACAGTTACTTTTTTGTTAACCCTACGAGCCTGCTGGGTAGTTTCCTCACGTCCTTTCTTAAGTAAGCTCTCAGCAACTGTCGTCAACAGGTAAGACGGATATCCCGCATGTATGAGCCTTGCTGCTTGTGTGTCAAAGCTTTCTTTCATCCTGTGGGGGCAGGACTTGAACAGGGAATTTCTAAAACAGAGGTTAACAATTCCTCTTTTCACAAGTTTGGAATGCGCTGAAGAAAAAGGCAAGATGGGTTTCTTTGCCTTTGGCTCATATATCCAGCACACATGGCCATGACAAAGTCGCAGGCTCAGATCCAGAAACCTAATGGCCCCATTTACAGGTACTTCATGCGTCAGAACCAGCGGTTTCAGACACTCTTTGAACGTTGACAGGACAAACGACACAGCCGAATGCATCCGCCGGGGTATCCTGCCTCGCCTCCAGATGTTCGGGCCTTGTTCGGAGGTTGGGCAACCTCACCGGGCCATGGAACTAGGATATGCAGAATCCTACGAGCGGAGTATCAACGGCAGATACGGCTGTACAGGGAGTGCCTGTATCTTCGCCTACTTGATGGAGCTGATTCGTCTGGCAGAGGATCAAGGTGGCGGGAGTTCTCCCGCACTATCGACAGAACTGTTTAATTCTTGTGGCGTCAAACTTTGATGCACCTTCGAGCCAGCATCCCGGAGACGACACCAGCTGTGGGAAACCTGGTTCACAAGTTGGGCGACGTTGATCTCCCAGTGAAAGTGGAACGAGTCCTGAGCCAGGGCCCAAAGTTCGCGGTCAAACCAAGAAAATCGCCTCCTGAGCTGCTAACGATGGTGAGACAAGTTTCCGGACGAGTTCCAGAGTCTGAAGTCGACAGATGTATATCTCAAGGCGTGGACGTGTTGTTACATTGCAAGCCCTCGGGGTCCAAGGTCCCGCTGAAAAGCACTGTCGCCTATTTAAAAGAAAATTCCCTGTCTTTACCAGCGGATAAAGAGGGAGGCTTCGTAGTGGTGCCTAAAGCGCGATCCAAACCAACGCTTCTTTTTGCGCCTGTAGGTCGTGCGGCTGCGTATGTGACGCATTTCCTGACGTTTTTGCTGTTTCCGGGCGCGCTTTCTGAGTCAAAACCGTGCGCTTTGGTTTGGACGGACCAGCTTCGGGCGAGCGCGCACGCGCGCAACAGACTGGCCGGCCAGGCCAGTCAGTCGCAGCCAGAAGGCGGCGAGAGAAAGAGAGAGATCGCGTTGGTATGTTGGAAGAGAATAAAAGTGGGGGGAGGAGAGGGCCAATTGTGGATGCGCACCGGGCCAACACCACCTAGAGGAGAAGGCCAGCACACGCCTCCGGTGACGTCACGGCAGCAGGCTGACGAGCGCCGCGCGGGTGTATCTCAAAACGTCCCATTCGCATTTGAACCTTGCACATTTCGACCCACTCTCATTTGGTCCTTCTCGTTTGAACCTTCTCATTAGATCCGAATCGTGTTTTTCGCAACTGGACCCATTCTCATTTCGCCCGTTCGCGCTACGACCGAATGGCACTCGTTCGGCATGCTTCTAACGTCGTTATGCCTTCGCGGCCTTGTTGATGAGCCTTACCTTGCTTAGGCCCCCAACATACCATCAGATATATGTTATGTGTAGAGGTACACACTGAGAATCGTGCATTGACGCCTGCTTCCCTTCCTCTAAGCAAACTAGAAAAAAAAAAAGCGATGAACATTTAACTTGGAAACTTTGTTTAGAAAGAAATAGCATACATAATAGCAGTGGTTCTCAACCAGTGGTGTTTCGCAGACGCCTTTTAGAAAGGCTGAGATGATGGAGGACCCTGTTCAGGGTGAGGGGAATAGAAAGGTATATGTTATCAGGATAATGATATAATAAATGAATATAACTAATTGCTCGTGTAAAGTAGACTTATCCCATTGACATACACACGGGAGTACTCTCCCAAAAATTGGAACGTTTCTTCTCAACGTGAAGAAAGACAACTAATATTGCCGTGCCTGACTGATGAGACAGGGCTTCGCGGACCCCTAGGATGTCTTCGCAGACCCCCTTTTGAGAATTACTGCATTACAGAAGTGGTGGCATTGTGAGAGACCTCAAACAACGTGACATATCGGAATATGATCTGGCTGCGATAAATAGTTGGTCTGTTTTATTGTCGGCTAGTAGCTTTTCACGACAACCTTGACGCACTGCTAAAATCCTTAGCAGAGAGAGTATGCCTCTAGTGTAGCACACACACACACACACACACACACATTATCTCAATGTATTAATATTACCCTCAAAAAACGATTTTGGTATAGAAAGAGTCAAGCGCGACGGGTCACAGCGAGATATTTTTGAGAATGGCTGTTTTGAAAAGGGCCAGGTGAAAAGGGCGAAACGAGAACGGGCTCAAATGAGGTGGGTTGGAATGCGAAAGACGAAACGGGAAAGGACCAAATGCGCCAGGTCCAAGAGAGAAGATCTTTTTGAGAATGGTTGTTTTGAGAAGGGCCAAGTGAGAAGGTCGAAACGAGAACGGGCTCAAATGATAACCACCCGCGCCGCGCTATAGAGCTGAGCTGAAGGCTTCGCGCGTAGCTTTTACGTCGTAGAAACGCGGGCTTTCGCTGTATTTATTTTTTATGAGCTAACATGAGAGCTGTGAACGCCGAGTGATTTAAATAACCAATTTTAGAACGCAGGAAAATTACTATAACCTATAATTATTGTAGTGAAATACAAGAAAGTGATATCTTGAGGCAGATGTGTTATTTTTTATGCAATAAACTGGGTGGTGTAATTATCTCTGAACGACAAGGGAGTTATATAAAAAAAAAGAATCCCTATCGAATGACAATAATCGAAGTAGTAGGACCAGATAAAATGACCTAAAGAAACAATTGGATAAACGTTGCAGAGGCATTCATTTCATTTAATTTTATTCAGCTCAGAGGCATCCAAAGATGCATTACATCAGGGGGGATTCAAAAATATACGAAAACGTAATTGAATATAAAAAATAAACACCAACACAAAAATGTCACACACACACAAATCGCTTATTAGCATGTTATTGTTATGATGCAGTTTTACAAATCAAGGTTCAGTCACACAAATTGATGCCCTTCTTTTTAAATGAAATGGGATATCTCTGTTACAATATGGTCAGGTAGTTGGTTCTAGTCAGTGTTGCAAAGCACTAAGGAAGAAAAGAGGAAAGTGTAAGTATGACACTGAAATGGTTCAATCTTGCAGGAATCATCTAATATGGATAATATGAAATTGGCAGCCCAGCGCTAAGTACATTGAAAATTGGAACCTGAGTAATATACATCTTGAAGGAAAAAAATGAAAAAAAACACAATCGGACTATTTTTCGTGTTCTTTGTAGATTAGGAACATTTATGCTAACTTTTAAAGCGGATACACTAGTTTCGGATCAATAATCACTGCATATAAATCTGGCTGCTTTGTTCTGAAGATTCGAGCCTCGAGATTAGGTAACTTATGTGCGGATTCCAAATTATGCTTGCATATTCTAATGTTGGGAGGATAAATGTTTTCTATGCGAGTAGTTTCGTCTTAATCCTTACTGAAAAATCTCATTTGTAAAAAGAAATTTCTGTGTCCAATAAACACATATGAATCATACAAGATATATAAGAACATATAAGAGCCCTATAAGAACCACATAAGAACTAGATCAAAACTATATAAGAAACTTGTAAAAAGTTTCTTATATATCTTATATAGTTCTCATAGAGTTCTTATATAGTTATTATGTATCTTGTATCATCCATGTGTTTATTGAACACAAACATTTTCTCATACAAATGGCTTTTTCACAAATTAAGTGTTTTTAGTGCACTATTTGTTATTTGCTCAATCGATGATAATGAGTCTGTAAAATAAATGCCCAAATACTTGTACGACAATGAGTGTTCTAGTGGTTGGGAAAGTAACGAGTACTGGGTTAGTGTTTTAGTGGAGGACTTAATTATGGACATTGCATTTACATGTGTTAATGTTCATCTGCCATAGGGAACACTATGATGATATTGTATCTAAATCGTCTTGGAGAATATTGTGATCACTTTAGGTGTAATAATTTTCCGGTACAAAACTCAAGCATCAGCGAAAAGTCAAATTGTCAATTTAATTGATGATAGGTCAATGATATATATCAGAAACAAGAGGCCCGAGTACACTACCCTTTGGGACACCTGATGCAACAGCAACGGGACGCGAATCGCCAGACAAGTATAAAAGTAATAACATTCTAAAATTGTGATGTGCTGGTTTGAAAAATGTATTGCACATAGTTTGAAAAATGTATTGCACATATTTTGACAAACATTTCTTAGACCTGTGATAAACCTGCATAGGTTCAGCAATTCAATACACTCCGCTTGTTCAAATATAGTACTTGTATTGCAGCAAGCAACGTATCTGGTTACTACATCGAAAAAACACCTGTGACCTATTTCTTGGCAATGTCATAATGTGAAAACTTTATATTTGCAAAAAAGGTACCGTAATACCCAAGCGTTGCCCCATACGCTGATGTACTTCAACAGTACCGAGTCTGTGAAACGACACAGTTAGGGCGGCTAAAAACAAGTTTTGTACACAAACAGAAGTGGGCATGGGAGCCTCATATTCAAAGTTGCTTGAATTTACAATACAGAAGAGTCATAAATAAGAAACTGGTCACCTTTGAAGACTGCGAAACGAGCCTCCTGGTATCCATAAGTTCTGAAAATATCAGTCTTGAAAAACATTTATACACGTGCATCTTAGATGCTGTAGATTTTGTGACACCGAGACACACAATACCTGTGCAGCATGTTGGCATTTACGGTGTACCACAAGATACCAAAGACTGCTACAAGAACACCGACTATATGCACATACACACACACACACAGATTCACCGACTTCAGAGAGCGGTTGCCTTTGCATGAGGATGAAGCACAAGCATGTTGCTGGCCGGACAGGAACTAATTTGTTCAACCTTAACCCCTTAGCGTTTTTTTTTTTTTTTTTTTTTTTAGATGCTGCACTGGCATATGTAATATTGTTGTCATCTTGAAACAAAAGGTTTCTTAGTTGAATGTTTTCGCTGCAGTCCAAGGCATGCTTCAGCTCGAACTCTCGATGGATTCATCACCCCAGGCGTCAGACATACTCTTTCTTGGTCTGAGTTCGCTTCTTGACATCCGTGACGGATGTCACGGATGTCACGGAGTGTCTTTGATTGCAGAGTTTCAGCTGTCCGTTTCTTTTGTTTGGCATTCTTGGCGTTAATGCGAACATTCATTTTCCTGCAAACATGTCGCAAGAAAATGCTTTGGCATTTTCTTGCGGCAACAACACGTGTTTTAAAATGAGCTCACTCGTATGTTAATTTTCACAGTCGGAAGTCTTTTTTCTTGGCGAGTAGTTTCATTACGAGATATGTAACAAGTCGGTACTGGCCGGGCATCACCAATTGGTGAACAGCGTGAATGTGTTCTACAGCACTTACACCAGCACAGTCTTCCTGTGCAAGCAAACTGTAGCCAACTTGTTTCGTGCTGTCGATGCGGCCTTGCATTTTTCACCCCTTAGGTTTTTCAAGGTGGTGTAGACTGCACGGCTGGCCACATAGCCCAAAGCCGGGAGGCTGTGTCTTATTTTTTACAGCCCAGGGTCACATTGCAGGTATACCACGTTGCAGGTAGGGCGTCAAGTATCCGCTCGCTTGGGAAGATCTTTCTCGTTTCCATCCTTGCTAGCTGTAGTGATCGATGACATTGTGCTCCACAGCAGTGTTTTGTTTTCATCTTCGTAAATATGCCTTGGAGACACGTGATATTAGAAGCAAGCCAGTTGCCTATACATTCCGAAGAACTCTTCTATAAGGTGCCAGTTTTCACCTTGTCCCATGGAGGCCCGAGTTCAACAAAGCAGTATCCGTGATGTGTGTTTGACCGCTTCTGTGGGAAATAGAACGAAAAAGGAGGAAATCATATTAATCCAAAGAAAGGTAATGTAATCAAAAATTATTATAAAAAGACAAAAACATGCTCTTCTTTAAGCTGAAGTGGTTCCGTATTTGAGAAAAAACACTGGCAGTGTTTCGATCTGGTATTTCGGATCACAAACATCAAAATTATTCTTGAATTTGATGTTCCGAATGCGCTATAATAATAATAATCAATCAATCAATCAATCAATCAATGTTTTTATTCGTGCCCGGGAACAACCTTGCGGTCTTGGTACAGGTGCACTGTGTTAACATGTAAGGCAGAACAGGGTATAAAGCAATAGTACGGACAACACAAACAACGGACAAGCCCTAGAAAAATACACTTAAAAATTATAAAAAGTAATAATAATAATAATAATAATAATAATAATAATAATAATAATAATGCTTATTGCACGAGCACATAAAACCAGGCACAGAAAATAATAAATAATAATATAATAGCTTCCTGGTGTGTGGTGGGATTCCTTGGGGAGCCTGTAGGGGCTCCAGCTAAATCGTTAGTACATGGTTCTGGTGTATGGATAAGTAAACTGATCAATGAACCATATTCCGGCTTGCGTGCACTCCAAACTACAGCTCAGACCGCTAAAATATAGATCGTACTAGTTAGTTGTAGCGGATCATTTCGATGAGGATACGCAGAAACGACACAATGTACTTCTGTTTTTTTTTTTTTTTTTTTTAATTGATGTGTTGGTTGCAACCGCGATAACCTATCACTTGCATACCTTGCGAAAACATTCCAACCTGAACTCATAAATCAAGTCATTTCTATTTAGTTCTGCACCTACAAGTAGCGCCAGCATTTGAATATGTTGCTTCCAGGCCGCAACCAAATCACTCCCAAGCATGCATTCAGCGAAAAGTAAAAACAAGAAACGAAACCACGATCATAAAAATAAAAAAAGTTCTCACCCTGCCATGCCGTCAAAAAGCGAGATCTTCCCATCGATTCGCTGTGTAGTCCACGCTTTCGTAGTCATCAAATGTGGACACTTTTACATCCAGCTTTTCGTCAAAGCGCGCGGATAAACAACATCTGTACGGAATGACAGCTACGACAATCGAAAAGCAACGTTCACGTTCACCATGACATACACACAACAGGCCGCAGTTGTGTTGTATTCCAAAATGTGCTCGATCTTACTCGAGAGTTGAACTTTCGACCCTCGGCGTCCAAAAACCTACTCGCTTCTAGAGTTGTTCTAGTTGATTCCTTCAGCCTTATAGTCACGTGACTCAACTCGCAGGAGTAGCTAAAAAAGCCGTCAAAGAAAGGAACGCGACGGACGACCGTTGGGGACGTTGAGGAGAAAAAGAAAAAAGAAAAAAAAAAAAACGCGACGCCGTGGCGCCTTTTTAGTTTTTTGTTTGCGCCGCGTCAAGCGTGCAAACGTAGAGGGAAAAAGAAAGTAAAAGAGAACGTGCATTGCAAAGAAGCCAACTGTCAAGGGGAGCCTTGCGGAGAAGCGCACTACCAGTTCAGTTTACTCCCGCCGACGCTCCTTGAAGGGAGAGAGGGAAGCGCTCCGGCTTTAGATCTAGGTGGTGTTGACCGGGCGCTTTTGTCACTTGCTCTGAGAAGGCGGCGAAGAAACGCGGAGCCGGAACTGCTTGCCCTCCACTGATTGGCCGGGACACAGGAGCGCCCTACTACGTCACCGCGCGTTTTTGTGCGCGTTGAGAAAGAAGTTGAAATCAACCAACTTTTTTGTGCGCGCCCGGAAGGAGCGAAGAAGTGGCGCGACGTCACGAAAATACGTCACATCCGCAGCCGCACGACCTACAGGCGCAAAAAGAAGCGTTGGTTTGGATCGCGCTTAAGGGGATGTTTATGTCTAAAGCGTCAGACGCCATAACGGCCATGTTTAAGCGCAGGGATGACGTGTCACTTTCGAAGGTGAAAACTGAAGCACGTAGGCTTTGCAAACAGCTAAGCCTAGATAAAATGGGCCAAGCGATTGATAAGGGCAAATGCTTAGATTTAAAATTATTTTTTTTCTGTCCGCTACGCGTGATTGTGTCGGAGAAAGGGACATGGCAAAAATCTGTGGCTTCATTTTTGCAAACAAAACTAAATATGTTAATGATTGATGATCCCTTTCGGGTGAAGAACTCCGATCAGATAATAGATTTTTTTAAAGACCATCCAGACCGAAGCTTGTTGGCTTGCTCAATTGACATTAAAGATTTGAGCTATTCGATTCCCCATAAAGAGCTGTTGGCATCTGTGGAAGAATGTATTGACAATCACGGTACCGTGGCGTTTCAGAATGAATCTGGACTTAGTGTGAGTCACTTTCTAGAACTTTTATCTTTTTATCTCAAGTCGACGTTCGCGATCTGGGATGACGGTGTTTTTATTCAGAGAAATGGCGTGTGCATAGGGTCATGTATAGCCACGGTACTTAGCGATATATTTCTTGCGTTTCACGATAAAGTCCTGTCAGGCAAGCTGGAAGGAACCAAGGTGGGGAAAATTTTAAAATTCGTAGACGATTATTTGGTGCTCCTAGATTGTGACAATGAGGAAATAGATTCGGCTCTGTCGCTTGTCCTGTCAACTTTCAAAGAGTGTCTGAAATCGCTGGTGCTGACGCATGAAGTACCTGTAAATGGGGCCATTAGGTTTCTGGATCTGAGCCTGCAACTTGGTCATGGCCATGTGTGCTGGATATATGAGCCAAAGGCAAAGAAACCCATCTTGCCTTTTTCCTCAGCGCATTCCAAACTTGTGAAAAGAGGAATTGTTAACCTCTGTTTTAGAAATGCCCTGTTCAAGTCCTGCCCCCACAGGGTGAAAGAAAGCTTCGACACACAAGCAGCAAGGCTCAGACATGCGGGATATCCGTCTTACCTGTTGACGACAGTTGCTGAGAGCTTACTTAAGAAAGGACGCGAGGAAACTACCCAGCAGGCTCGTAGGGTTAACAAAAAATAACTGTTTTACCATACCTGCATAAGATATCTCACAACCTTAAGAAAGTTGGCCGTAGGGTTGGAGTTGATGTGGTTTTTTCGGCTCTGGAGAAGCTGTTTGGGCTGTGCAGAAAAGTGAACTCCTGTTCTAAAGAAAAGCAGGGTTGCACCCAAAACACCAGGACCAATTCGTAGACTGTGTGGAGGAAATAGTGTACTCGTATTTCCCTCTCGTGCGGCAGGAGATACGTTGAGCAAACGGGGCGATGCCTCAATGATCGGCTGCGGGAGCACAAGTATAACGTGTTTAGAGTTGTGTAAGGTCACCTTGGCCTGCACTGCCGAGACTGTTGCTGCGCTCCCGTCTTTGACAAGTGTGAAGTGAGTAGGAAAAATAAAGACAAACTCACTCGGGAAATCATTGAGGCGCGGGAAATTGGAAGATCGGGGCAAAACTGTGGTCAGCACTTTGTCACTATCTTTATCAGATAAGGAACGTTCCTATTTAGACACACAGTGACAGTGCATAACGATGGCTAGTGAGCACGTGGCATCCAGGTCACGCTTTTTATTCATGTTTGTTTGTTGTGTCAATACAGTATTTATACTCGCTGTTAGAACGAATAAACTTCAGTTGTAAGCCAGCGCCTTGTTTGTCTACCTTCTTGTTCTTGTCCGCGTCCTTGTGCTGTTTTAATCTTTATTCTAGCCTCCCCCCTCCATAACAGAACGAGAAAACATATAATATTAATTATAATAAAATGTTCTGTTTCGCCTGTTTTAACATAATCCGATATGTGCTTTCTGATGTAATTTTTTTTTGTGTGAAACACATTTGACAGGCAATATCAATGATACGTACGGACGTCCAATTTATGGAATTTAAACGACATGGTCAGGTCCTTAAAAGTCTATATCTGACACAGACAGAAAAAAAAAAAACTGAAATAGACGAGGGACATACGCTCACATGTCTATGAGCAAAAACCCATTTATATGATGCCCATCGCACTACGAAAACCACATTGGTCAAAAAGAAATTGTAGAAAAACGAAAATACAAAAATATAAAAAAATTATAAAGTAAAAAAAGAAAAAAAAAACACCCTGCGACACTCAATGTTTTCATGTTGTGAAATTGGGGAGGAGAAGTGACCGTGATGCCCCAAGCGGTTAACTTTAGAAGTACACGGATGGGGACAACAAATACAATGATTCAGCGCTCGGCCGACATAACCGATTTCGGTGTCAGCGTTCGGTTGGAGTGAGGGGGAGGAGGGGCTCTTTTGTTTCAACTCCGGCCTGCATGAACAATGCAGCATGCACGGTCCCAGCTCCACACAAAAGCCAGAGTGGGTCATGCTTGCATTCTCTGAGAATAGATCCGGCACTTAACGTCGCTTCCTCGATTGTTAGTATTTTTTACATCAAACTGTGCCCCGCGCTCTATTGTAGAAGATGACATGGACATGCCCATAAGGCCTGTGAGCATGTGCGCAGGCCCTGTATTAAGTAAACACCGAGGGTGGGGACAACAAAGGGGTCAGAGCGCCCCCTATAGTTTGATCTCCTGCCTAATAGAAGACCTTTTCGACGGTCTTGACCCCCAAATTTTCTTGAATTCCGTCTACAACGCAAATCATGAACACGGTTCCTGTAGTTCCAAAACACCTCAGTGATCTCCGTAAAACAATTTCATAGACCTCTTTGCCTTGTACCTTCAGTCCAGACTCGAGTATTACAACGGCAAACTATTAAAGCAAAAGAAAGGCGTTTGTATAGGCTCCTGCCTAGCCCCGTTGCTCAGTGAAATTTTCATCATGAATGTAGACCGATCACTGAAGTCCCGACTGGATGTTTTCGCTTTCTAAAGCCGAGTGTATCGATTCTTAGATGATCATCTACAGGTTTTCCCGCTTACCTTTATCCAAGCGATGGCCAATTTAATCCAAGTGACACCGAATTTAATCCAAGCGTCACACTATTTATTACTTGCACTACCCAATTTAGTCCCGGGGTCAGTGAATTTAATCCACAGTGTATGTACGTACTTATAGCCTTCAGTGGTCGTGTTTTGCTTACACATTTGGTAACCACAAATAATTGTTTATGCAATTAGATTTTTTGGGGGACAACTGATCATTTGATCACTATTGTGATTACTTGGAGTTACTAGTCCCACTATTGACGAGGCTTAATTCATATGTTGATTACTCTTTTTGTAACCTCGAGTTATTGTGGCGCACTCGAATTTATTTTAATTGAATGGACGTTTTGTTTAACCTTTCTTATTACTCGACTTAATATTGCTGCAGTTTAGATTATATAAGTAAAATTGCTATTTATGATTACTCTTTTGATTACTTCGTGTCATTATTGCTCCAATTAATCTATAATGAACTCGGTTGATATTATTATTCCTCTTTTGATTACTTCGAGTTACTTTTGACCCATTGGCCATAAATTCGAATTAAATTCCATTGTAATAACTCTTCATTACTTTTAGCTAATATTCAACAAATTGAGTTTTTATGTGATGATTATTGACATTATGATTACTCTTTTGATTACTTTGAGTTACTCTCAGTACAATATCCTTTAATTCCGCCAAGGTGAAATTTGGTCACTTCTGTTTACTTTGTGTAATTATAGTCCCAATTTATCGGTTCTGAGCTCAATCATACATTATTATTAGTCTTCATTACTTCGAGTAACTATTGATCAAGGGAACATTAATTCGGCCTCATTGATACTGCAATGACAATTTTTTCGGGGGCTAATATTTAACATAATTATTAATTTTTCGCTGAATTGATATGAAATTTTGGTGTTTGATTACTTTAAGTTACTAGTGACCGAACGGACTTTAATTCTCCAATTGACATTTTGGCGCAGTAAAGAGGTTTTTTGCGCGACACAGGGGACAATTACAAGCGAGTAGACACGGACAAGCGCAAACTTTCAACTACTTTATTCGTGCGCAATCGACCACGAACATCCAGACAGAGCATGCGCAGCACGCTACACAGACGAAAAAAAACTGAAAATAGATAGTAAAGTCATCCACCAAGACACATTCCACGATAGTCATTATCGAACCAGCAACCCGGATAAAAACTGCACTTCACTTTCAAACAAAGAAACCGAGGTATCGCTGACACAGTCATGGTTCTTCTTTATATAAAAAGCTTCCATCAATTCTCTGGCTGTGCTGTCTTTGCTTCTACCCAAGATCCTAATCTCCCGAAATCGCGCATCACACCCACAGTCGGCACAGTGAGTAGGCAAGTGTGCATTGCCTTTATTCCTGATCGACAATTCATGTTCCCGTGCGCGGTCATTAACGCAGCGACCAGTTTGACCAATATATACTTTCCCACACGAGAGCGGAATCTCGTATACCACCGCTGTGGCACAATCCACAAACGGTCGGGCGTGCTTTTTGTTGCAGCCACTTGTCTTTTCTGTTCCCGAGGAAATCCTCGGGCAAAGGCCCGCAAGCTTGCGTGGCGCAGAGAATACGAAAGGTACATTGTACCTATTCGCTACCTTCTTGAGGTTGTGGGACACTTTGTGTATATATGGCACCACTTCTGGTCTACACTTCCTTTGTGGCGGCTCTGGCCGCGTCCTCTGCTTTTCCTTGGTCTTCTGGAGCAACGTCTCAGCAACCGCCGTAATGACCGAGCAGGGGAAACCGGCAGACTTCAGCCTGGCTACCTGATCATTAAAGCTTCTGTGCATAGAGTGTGGACACGACTTCCTGAGGGCGGACCCTAAGCAGAGGGAGGCGATGGCTCGCTTAACAGTTTTTGAGTGAGCCGAGTCATACGGCAGCAGCCCCTTCTGTACTCGAGGGTTATAACGCCAGCATAAATGATTATTTTTTAACATCAATTTTATATCCAAGAACTGGAGTGAGTCATGGGTTGGAAGCTCATGTGTAAAGGACAGGCCCAACCCATGAACATTAAAAGCGGTTAAAATCTCATCCACAGAGTCGTCGTAACTAAGCAGGTGTTGTTTTTTTAAAAGGATTAAAAAATCGTCAACGTATCTAAAAACCTTCAAGACACCGCCATCGACAAAGTGGTTAGCTAAGTCCCGATCGACGCGCGCCAAAAAAATATTACAAAGCACTGGGGCCACACAGGACCCTATGCAGATGCCCTGGCGTTGAATGTAAGGTCTGTCTTCAAAAGAAATAAAGGTGGAACTGAGGTAAAACTCCAACAAAGACAGGAAGTTGTCCACGGACACCCCCGTCGAGTTTTGAAAAGCCACAACTCCGTTATCGTCTATACACTCTCGGACGGACACACATAACTGCCCCTGAGGTACTGAATAAAACAGATCCTCAACGTCAACAGAAAACATGTACCCGACGGGTCTCGTTTGTTTTAAGTATGACGTTACGTCTTCCGCATTTGAAGTTGCAAAGGGATCTGTTTTATTCAGTGAACAACACGATAGTTGCCTGCTTGCGGGTGTCGACGTACTCACACGGACTGTCAGCAGGGACGTCACCCGGGGTTCAAGGGACTCCTTTGTGAAGGTTGTGGACTTCTTTAAAGAAAACGATCTGCGTCTCCTTCAAGCGGATAAAGAAGGCGGATTTGTGGCGATGACTGCCGGTACGTTCAGCGAGAAGGCCCGTCTTGCGGTGGAGAAGAACTTTAAAGCTGTCAAACCTAGTGCTTGCCGTGTCAAGTCCAGAGCAGTGGATATGTGCAAAAACCTTGAACTTACAAAACTAGCTAAAACCATTGGTGACTGTAAAGGTAGCGCCTTGTCTGTGTTCTTTTCGGCAAAAACGCACAAAGTGGACGTGCCTTTCAGGACCATTGTCAGCGAGAAAGGATCGTGGCAGTTGTTGTTAAGCCAGTTTCTTTTGAAGCAGTTGGGGGGACTGAAAATTAAGGATCCCTTTGCAACTTCAAATGCGGAAGACGTAACGTCATACTTAAAACAAACGAGACCCGTCGGGTACATGTTTTCTGTTGACGTTGAGGATCTGTTTTATTCAGTACCTCAGGGGCAGTTATGTGTGTCCGTCCGAGAGTGTATAGACGATAACGGAGTTGTGGCTTTTCAAAACTCGACGGGGGTGTCCGTGGACAACTTCCTGTCTTTGTTGGAGTTTTACCTCAGTTCCACCTTTATTTCTTTTGAAGACAGACCTTACATTCAACGCCAGGGCATCTGCATAGGGTCCTGTGTGGCCCCAGTGCTTTGTAATATTTTTTTGGCGCGCGTCGATCGGGACTTAGCTAACCACTTTGTCGATGGCGGTGTCTTGAAGGTTTTTAGATACGTTGACGATTTTTTAATCCTTTTAAAAAAACAACACCTGCTTAGTTATGACGACTCTGTGGATGAGATTTTAACCGCTTTTAATGTTCATGGGTTGGGCCTGTCCTTTACACATGAGCTTCCAACCCATGACTCACTCCAGTTCTTGGATATAAAATTGATGTTAAAAAATAATCATTTATGCTGGCGTTATAACCCTCGAGTACAGAAGGGGCTGCTGCCGTATGACTCGGCTCACTCAAAAACTGTTAAGCGAGCCATCGCCTCCCTCTGCTTAGGGTCCGCCCTCAGGAAGTCGTGTCCACACTCTATGCACAGAAGCTTTAATGATCAGGTAGCCAGGCTGAAGTCTGCCGGTTTCCCCTGCTCGGTCATTACGGCGGTTGCTGAGACGTTGCTCCAGAAGACCAAGGAAAAGCAGAGGACGCGGCCAGAGCCGCCACAAAGGAAGTGTAGACCAGAAGTGGTGCCATATATACACAAAGTGTCCCACAACCTCAAGAAGGTAGCGAATAGGTACAATGTACCTTTCGTATTCTCTGCGCCACGCAAGCTTGCGGGCCTTTGCCCGAGGATTTCCTCGGGAACAGAAAAGACAAGTGGCTGCAACAAAAAGCACGCCCGACCGTTTGTGGATTGTGCCACAGCGGTGGTATACGAGATTCCGCTCTCGTGTGGGAAAGTATATATTGGTCAAACTGGTCGCTGCGTTAATGACCGCGCACGGGAACATGAATTGTCGATCAGGAATAAAGGCAATGCACACTTGCCTACTCACTGTGCCGACTGTGGGTGTGATGCGCGATTTCGGGAGATTAGGATCTTGGGTAGAAGCAAAGACAGCACAGCCAGAGAATTGATGGAAGCTTTTTATATAAAGAAGAACCATGACTGTGTCAGCGATACCTCGGTTTCTTTGTTTGAAAGTGAAGTGCAGTTTTTATCCGGGTTGCTGGTTCGATAATGACTATCGTGGAATGTGTCTTGGTGGATGACTTTACTATCTATTTTCAGTTTTTTTTTTCGTCTGTGTAGCGTGCTGCGCATGCTCTGTCTGGATGTTCGTGGTCGATTGCGCACGAATAAAGTAGTTGAAAGTTTGCGCTTGTCCGTGTCTACTCGCTTGTAATTGTCCCCTGTGTCGCGCAAAAAACCTCTTTACTGCATCATGAACCAACTAGGCCAACAACAAGTTTTAATTGACATTTTGGCTATTCTTTATTACTTCGTGTTATTATACCTCCAATTTATCTATGGGAAACTCAGTTAACAATATTATATCTTTCTTGATTACTTCGACTTACTTTTAACCAAGTGAACTTGAATTCAACCGAACTGACAGTGGGATGTCTCTTTCGATTACTTTGAGTTACCTTGACCCAATCGATTTGTCCTATTTCACATTTTTGGTAGCTCTTCTGATCACTTTGAGGTCACATTCAACAAATTGGTCTTTTAAAAGCTCGATTCGCATTTTTATAAATCTTTTGTCCCAATTAATCTTAATTAGGCTTAATTGACATTGTGATGACTCCTGATTATTTCCTGGTAATTTTCCACCCAATTGATTGATTGTGATCATAATTGGCAGGGTTATATTTATTCACTATTGAACCAATTTGTCAATGGGCTTTAAATCTCCCTAATTGACATATTGTTGACAATTTTGAGTAGTTGGAGTTATTGCGCCACCAATTTATCTATAATGAGCTCCATTTTCATTCCTATTACTCTTGATTATTTTGAGTTACTATTGACCCAATCAACATTAATTCGGCTTAATTGACAGTTTGATGACTCTTGATTACTTTGAGCTAATATCGAACCAATTGCGTTCTTATGAGCTAAATTTGTATTATGATTTCACTTTTTATTGGTTTGAGTTGCTATTGACCAAGTAGGCCAGCCTGTTTAATTGACAATTTGGTGACTATTTTGATTACTTGTTTCATTATGCAGCCAATTTAATAATTATGGCTAAATTGATATTTTGATTACTTTTTCGATTACGTGTAGTTACTTTCGAGTTACTTTATACTTCACTTCAACTGCCGCGGACACCAGAGTGCGGCGTCGGACGAGAACTCCCTCCAGTGAGCCTTTTTCCTCACCCGATGGCTCCCTTTGGTGTCCGCGGTCCTTCCCAGGTAAGCGATCCTTGATTCCGATATTAATAGGACAAATGTAGAGCCCTTCCACTTCACGTGAAGGTGGTGGATTAGCGAAGCTATCTTTACGACGTCCAAGAGGATGCCTAGAGGACGACCTCAAGGATGACTTCTTGGACCAGATTTGTTCTAATATTATCGGAATCAAAGAGCGCTTACCTCGGAAGTATCGCGGACACCAAAGGAAGCCATCGGGCGAGGAGAAGGGCTCACTGGAAGGACTTCCCGTCCGAGGCCACCCTCTGGTTTCTGCGGTAGTTGAAGTGAGTGATAAAAATAAAGGCATTTAAAGTAACTGAAGTAATCGCAAAAGTAGTCAGATGATCAATTTAGCTAATCATTTTTAAATTGGCTGTATAATGATCTAAAGTAATCAAAATAGTCACCAAATTGTCAATTAAGCAGACTGGTCTACTTGGTCAATAGCAGCTCAAACCAATCAAAAGGGTAATCATAATACAAATTTAGCTCATAAGAGCGCAATGGGTTCGATATTATCTCAAAGTAATCAAGAGTCATCAAACTGTCAATTAAGCCGAATTAAAGTTGTTTGGGTCAATAGTAACTCGAAGTAATCACGAGTAAGAGCAATGAAAATTGAGCTCAACGATAGAAAATTGGATGGCGCAATAACTCCAAGCACTCAAAATTATCACCAATATCTCAATTGGCCGGATATAAAGTCCACTGGGTCAATAGTGAATAAAAATAAAAATACTATATCATAATGTCAATAATGCTCACAATAAATTAATTGATTGAAAATTAGCACAAAATAATCATGCGCCATCACAGTGTCAATTAAGGCGAAGTAAGAGTAATTGGGATAAAAGAGTAATAAAAATCTGAATCGAGCTCTAAAAAGACTAATTGGTTGAATGTGACATTAAAATAATCAGAAGAGCTATTAAGTTGTGAAATAGGACAAATCCATTCGGTTAAGGTAACTCAAAGTAATCAAGAGAGTAATCCTAATATACATTAGGCTCATAATAAATAATTTTGTATGAAGTTAAGCTCAAAGTAATCAAAACGGGCATTCCAACGTCATTTCGGTCGAATTCAAGTCCACTGGTTTAAAACTATCTTGAAGTAGTAAAAAGAGTAATATTATGTCAACTGAGTTCGTTATAGATCAACTGGAGGTATAATAACGCGAAGTAATCCAAAGAGTAGCCAAAATGTCAATTAGGTTAAATTAAAGTCCATTCGGTCAATAGTAAGAAACTCAGAGTAATCAAACAGTTGTAATGTCAATTCTGCGAAAAATAAATAGGTTTCTTAAATATTAGCCCACAAAATCAAAATAGTCATCGCAATATCAATGAGGCCGAGCTAAAGTCATCTGGATCAAAAGTAACTCAAAGTAATCAAATGACTAATAATAATGCATGATTGAGCTCACAAGCAATACATGGGCACTATAATTACACAAAGTAAACAGGAGTCACAAAATGTCGCTTAGGCCGAATTAAAGTCAATTGATTTGAGAGTAATTCAATGTACTCAAAATAGTAATCATAACGTCAATAATCATCACATAAAAATTCAATTCGTTGAATATTAGCTAAAATAAATGAGGAGTCATCACAACGGCGTTTAATCCGAGTAATGGCCAATGGGTCTGTAGCAGCCGAGCTAGTGGTGCTTCCGCGACGATGAAAAAGAAGCATCTCGGCGCGAACAGAGAGAACGAGACACCACGAGCTGGGAGATTCGGCGACCGAGCGGCCCGGCGGCTACATCGAGCGATGCCCAGGACAGTTTCATTTCTTTTGTAAATATTGTACATAAAAAGTATGTTGGGAGGTATATTCCTGGTTCCAACATAATTGGTGACCCGGACGTGATTCTGCCATGTCTACGGAGTCTGGTGAGCCTGCACACTCGGAAAGTGCCTCCCAAGCAAGCGCCGCCTTGGGAATCGCCGCTACCTCGGTCCTCACTTTACCGAAGTTTTGGGCTGAGGATCCAGCGCTCTGGTTCGTACAAGTGGAAAACAAATTCCGCTTGCATCGCATAACCTCCCAGACCCGGCAATACGAGCTCCTCGTTGACGCCCTCCCGCCGCAAGCCGCTACCGAGGTGCGGGACGTTTTACTTTCCCCAAGCGGTGACACTCCTTACGAAGTTCTCAAAGAAGCCTTGGTCAGTCGCCTCGTCGCCTCTGAACAACGACGCCTTCAGCAGCTCCTCAGCGCAGAAGAGCTAGGCGACCGTCGACCCACCCAGTTCTTGCGACACCTGCAACATCTTCTGGGCGACAAGGCAGCCTCCATCGACGCCGCCATCCTGCGTGAGCTATTTCTACAGCGGCTGCCGGCTTCTGTTCGTGTCGGCCTAGTGGTAGCCCACAGGCTTCCGCTTGTAGAACTGGCCGAGCTGGCGGATCGAATTATGGAGGTTTCCGGTCCCACCGTCGGAGCAACACAACAGTCTCCAGACCTTGTTTCGGACATCGCTAAGCTCCGTCAAGAAGTGCAGAACCTGACGACCATCGTGTCCGAGCTTCGGCGGGAATCCCGTGACCATGCTCAACCGTCACAGCAACACTCCGGTCGCGAAAGTCGCCGTCGACCATCGCCGTCGCCTCGCCCTCCAGACAAGTCGCTATGTCGGTACCACCGACAGTTCGGACCGAATGCCCGCCGCTGTTGTTCACCCTGTTCCTGGAACCAGAAAAACGGGACGGCCGATCGCTAGTGGCGGCGAGCGACCCATATCGGCCCACCAGTCGCCTCTTCCACATCCACGACAAGATCGTCGGCACCCGTTTCTTAGTGGACACAGGCGCTGAGGTCAGCATCATTCCAGCCTCATTTTTTGATCGCCGGAATCGCGTCCAAACTACATCATTGCAAGCTGTCAACGCTTCTCCCATCAAAACGTATGGACAAAAATCACTAACGTTGGACCTTGGCCTCCGACGACGGTTCCAGTGGTTGTTCTGGGTTGCAGACGTCAGCTACGCAATAATTGGAGCAGATTTCCTTCGGCACTTCAACATCTGGGTGGACATGACACAAAGAAGGCTAATTGATGCGACCACTCACCTACAAGTCTCTGGTATTGCGTCTCGAGCGCCAGCTCTTAGCCCCACTTTCGGCAAGCCACCTTCCAATTCATTTGCCAGGCTGCTCGAGAACTACCCAGACCTCATCAACCCGCACAACATCGGCGAGGTACCTAAACATGACGTCACTCATCATATCGTGACGACGGGCCCGCCTGTCCATTGCCGACCACGTCGACTCGGACCTGAAAAGCTGCGGGTCGCACGGCAGGAATTTGAGCATATGCTCCAACTCGGAGTCGTACGCCCATCCTCTAGTCCCTGGTCGTCCCCTCTGCACATGGTGCCCAAAAAGAGCGGCGATTGGCGACCGTGCGGGGATTATAGGGCTCTGAACTCAGCTACCATTCCTGACCGGTACCCGATCCCAAACGTTCAAGACTGCACTGCCTTTTTGAAGGATACCACCATTTACTCGAAGATAGACCTCATAAAGGCTTACCATCAAATTCCGGTTGAACCTGCTGACATACACAAGACGGCCATAACAACTCCTTTCGGCCTCTTTGAGTTCGTCACAATGCCGTTTGGGCTGCGTAACGCAGCCCAAACCTTCCAGCGATTTATTGACCAGGTCATCCGCGGTTTGCCTTTTTGTTTTGCCTACCTTGACGACCTCCTCGTAGCGAGCAAAACCCCTGAGGAACACAAGCGCCATCTCACCACACTGTTCGACAGGCTACACGAGTATGGCATTATAATAAACGTGGACAAATGCCAGTTCGGTGTACCAGAGCTGACCTTTCTTGGCCATCACATTGACTGTCAAGGTATCCGACCACTACCAGACAAGGTCAAAGTCGTCACCGATTGTCCACAACCTACAACAAAACGCGCCCTCCGGCGATTTCTGGGGCTTGTAAACTTTTACAGGCGTTTTCTCCCCCACTGTGCCAAGCTTCTACAGCCATTGGAGACACTGCTTTGCACCTCCAAGGGCGAGAAATCAACGTTGCCATGGCCCCCGGAGGCGTCGATAGCATTTGAGAGCGTGAAAGGAAAAGAAAACACCGTCGCAGACACATTATCACGTCTGGAGCTGAATGCCCTCAACGCAGAGAAAGATCAGTTCACCTACTCTGAACTAGCTGCGGCTCAAGCACAGGACGAAGAACTTCGATCGATCATGAAGACCGGCACGTCCCTCGTCCTCGAAGAGGTAACCCTCCCTGATCATGGTATCACTTTGATATGTGATACTTCGACAGGAAAACCCCGCCCGTATGTGCCACGCCAACTGCGTCATGCGGTGTGCTCGTCACTTCACTCCCTCTGCCACCCAGGCATACGCGCAACACAAGAGCTGGTAACCAACCGTTTCGTATGGCCCAAAATCAACGCCGACATACGGGAATTCGTACGCTCTTGTCTTGCCTGCCAGAGGTCGAAGGTGCAGCGTCACACCTATACACCACTTGGCAAGTTTCCTCTTCCATCCACACGCTTTGAGAACGTCCATCTAGACATTGTTGGTCCACTTCCAACTTCACGGAATTTTTCATACCTATTGACATGCGTCGACAGATTTTCTCGCTGGCCAGAGGTGGTACCACTAGAAAATATCACCGCTGAAACAGTAACGCGCGCTTTCATATCCAGCTGGATCAGCCGCTTCGGTGTGCCTGCCACAATCACCACCGATCGCGGGCGCCAGTTTGAGTCCGCGATATTTAAAGAATTAACATCTCTTCTGGGCTCAATACGGACGCGCACGACAGCATATCATCCTGCTGCGAATGGCCTCGTCGAGCGACTCCACCGTCAGCTGAAGTCTGCGCTCCGAGCACAAACCTTTCCCGATGCATGGGTTGACAACCTACCAGTGGTGTTACTAGGCATGCGATCAACTTTGAAGCCCGACTTGGGTTGTACAGTGGCAGAACTCGTGTACGGTTCTCCCCTTCGTCTCCCTGCTGACATGGTTGAACCATCAACGGCACAAAGAATAATGGACCCCACCTCCTACGTACAACGACTCCGGGAAGCCATGAACTCTTTGCGCCCAGTACAGACACGGCAACCTAGCGCACGACAAGTCTTCGTTCATCCTGCCCTCGCCCAATCATCACACGTATTCATACGTCGGGATGCGGTAAAGAAACCTCTCAGACCTCTATACGATGGCCCATACCAGGTCGTAGGCAGAACACTGAAGTTTTATACGGTACTTATACAGGGACGTCGAGATACAGTTTCCCTGGACCGACTCAAACCTGCTTTCACCACAGCCCTCGACACAACTACTACCCCTGTGTTGCAGAACAATGCTCCAACGCACTCCCCACTTGGTGCGCAAGTGGCCCAGGCCACTTGTCCAGGGGGGGGCATCTGTAGCAGCCGAGCTAGTGGTGCTTCCGCGACGATGAAAAAGAAGCATCTCGGCGCGAACAGAGAGAACGAGACACCACGAGCTGGGAGATTCGGCGACCGAGCGGCCCGGCGGCTACATCGAGCGATGCCCAGGACAGTTTCATTTCTTTTGTAAATATTGTACATAAAAAGTATGTTGGGAGGTATATTCCTGGTTCCAACAGGTCAAAAGTAACTCGAAGTAATCAAAAGAGGAATAACAATGCCAACTCAGTTCAATATAGATAAATGGGAGCAATAATAGCACGAAGTAATAAAAAGAGTCATCATAAATTGCAATCGTACTTTGTGGGAAAGTTGACTTGCTGCGTGCCCAACCCAGAGGAACACACGGAGCCAGGATTTCGGAAAATGTAAAACTACATTTATTAGTAAAGTGCAAACATGACGTTAGTATTAACAAAGGTCATCGGTCGACACCGCCGCAGCGTGTCCTTTCCACTGCAGGCCCCGCTTCTCTTCCCCCTAGTCGGCGTCGCTGCTGGTGCTTTTATTAGTTTTTTCACTGGGGGTAACGCCCCCCGCGTTCTCTGGGCAGAGTGGCGCCCCCTATAGTTTCTATACAATCCCCCCCCCCCCCCCCCCCCCCTCAGAAGTCCAACATGTCGATGACGTGCTCGTCGTGGTCGTTTGACCTCAGAAGTTGAGGACGCTGCCTGCGGACGACGTCGACAGCCCTTTGCAGCTCGTCGTGGTTCTGGAGCCTCACAGCACGGTCGGCAGCTTCCGGGATCATGTGTAGGAGCTCCGCTCAGTGTGTTTGTCAAGCGAGCTCCGTGACTCCGCACAGCGGACAGAGGAGCCTCCGTTCATCTGCGGTGTATTGGGCAGCAGGCTCGTTGGGGTGGTGGTCCTCCAGTGTCAGTCCACTGAAAGGCTTGGGGACGATGACGTGCACCTCCTCAAGTTCTGGGCGGGGTTGCTCTTGCCATGGCTTGCCGGGATGCCCAGCCGACCGGTTCACCGTCGGTCTGCACCATCCACGTTGTCACGGTGGCTTGTGGCCGTCCTTGGCAGTCGCGGCAGAGAATGTGAAAGTCAGCGTTGCCCTGATCTCGTCGCGATGGCCCCGGCCCCTGTCCTTGTGGACAGGGGCCGGGGCCATCCCGTGTTCGCCACCTGGAATGGGCCCCCCGTCCCCGGTGGCCGTGGTGGCTGATATGGCTGCGATGGCCGCGGTGATGAGATCGTCACCCTCTCTCCATCTTCATAAAAATAAGAAACGGCCCGATGAGCGCAACATTAGGCGTGCCGCGCGTGGCCTCTGAAAATACAAGTCGATAAGTGTTCTCAGGTGAGATATACCCTTCCCCCCCCCCCCCCCCCCCCACTCACAAGATGAGAACATATTTATCGGGTATGAACGAGAGAGAACGTATAAAATCTTAAGGGTGAAGAACAATTGTTATCCTCAGTCACTTCATGATCTCCCTGTTAGCTGTCACCTACGTCGCAGGTTGTACCGCCGGGGTGGCTGGGAGGGGAGATCAGGGACCAGACTGCTGCTGCCATCTGTTGGATCCTGCAAGAAATCTTGAATGTGGAATCGTTTTAAGTCGGTAACGTCAGTTGGTCCTGTGGACCAGGGTGTAAGATAGGCAGGTGGGGAAACGGCCCATAGAAGCCTACCGCAGCGCCGTGACCGGATTGTGTACTCGTCTGCTTGCGGGTACCCCCGATTTGCGACAGATGGCGCTGCGGCGAAAGGAAAAAAATCGGAATTGGATTTGCATGGAACTTTATGGGAGAGTGCGCAAAATAAACCAAGATTACGACAGTTCTCTATTAAAAATTCACGAGAAACCATCTCCGTCAGTTTAGCCGGTCGCCACCGGTCGCCCACCTGGAGTGAGAGTTCGCGGTGCTCCACATAGATCGCGCCACGGAAAAAGAGAAAACCGAGGGGTACACAATCCGGTCGCTCATTTGGCTCTCATTTCCCCACCTGTCTATCTTGCACCCTGCTGTGGACCAACTTATGTTGGTCCAGAGGACCAACATGAGTCGAAGCCAGCTTTTTGCCAACACGGAATGGATCCTCTCACCTGTTTGCCAAGAAGACCGTGATACGAAGTAATCAAAAGAGTAATAAATTGCAATTTTACTTATATCATCTGAACTGTAGCAATGCTAAGTCAAATAATAAGAAAGGTTAAACAAAGCGTCCATTCAGCTAAAATAAATTCGAGTGCGCCACAATAACTCGAGCTTACAAAAAGAGTAATCAACATATCAGTCAAGCCCCGTCAATAGTGGGACTAGTAACTCCAAGTAATCACAATAGTGATAAAATGATCAGTTGTCTCCCAAAAAATCTAATTGCATAAACATTTATTCTAGCTTACCAAATGTGTAAGTAAAACACGACCACTGAGGGCTATAAGTGCATATATATATATATTGTAGATCAAATTGCCTGACCCCGGGATTAAATTGGGTAGCGCAAGGATTAAATAGCGCGGCGCTTGGATTAAATTGGGAGGCACTTGGATTAATGTGGCCGTCGCTTGGATTAAGAGGAGCGGGGAAACCTCTCGTTATTCATCCGGTCTCCATGCCTTCAATGGCCATTTCAGACGCATACAATTTCACGTCGTCGGGTCGGAAGTTTACGAGCGAAGAGCCAACATTTCAGGGATTACAGTTTTTAGTTATAAGACTTCATCTTCAACCACAAGGCCTCTGCTAATTTTTCAAGCAACGATTAAAAAACGGTTATCTTTTTCTGCAGTAACCACTTTAAATCGGTAAAGCTTGGAATTATCTGAACCCCGTTTGCTTCCTTTGGTTCAAAATCTAGTCTCTACTTGTTATCAGTAAGTGTCCGTCAGCATGACGGACTGCTCCAAGCCGGGTGCCCAGCAGACCTCCTCCGTGCTACCCTTCAGCGTTACATCACCACCCCCAACCCTCCCTCATCTAACAAAAAAGGATGCAGACACACGTCCGGTCTGCATTCCATACGTGCGTAACACCGCCCACTTCCTGAAGAGTTTCGCTGCTCGGTTCGACATGAAGATGTTCTTCACATGTAGGATGAAGTTAAAACAAATGTGCCAAAGGGTGAATAATGACTGTCGTCTACCAGAATGCACCACCAAGCACCTCAACAAATATGTTAACTGGCAAGAAAAGCCAAGTTATCCTATTCCCCTGAGCTGTGGTTGCCAATGCATCGACCAGCCAGGACGATGCTGAACGTTCGCTTAAAGGAACACTTTCTAGAAGTGAAAGAGACGTCACCTGACACTTACCAGCCAACTGTTGTGCACACCCGCACCTGCCACGATTGCAAACTCATCTATAAAAACACTACAGTGATTTGCTCACACAAGGGTAAGTACGGGCGAGGAAGAATTAAAGCATGTAAGATCAAGAATCCTACAGACAATGGTTCAGAAGCTTCGTGTTTGTTATCGACAAGAGCTGAAATTCCTCGCGCCGAAGTTATTTTATAGTTCGTTCACCCTTATAGAGCCTGTGACACGCCAAAACATTTTTTTTTCATGCTAGGCGTTGAAATAGCATGTCAGGACATAACAAAAAGAATTGTTTCACTATAGAGTTGCCTAGTTGTTTTTTTTTTAATGAAAAATAGAAATACGAGGCCCAATTCAAAGTTCCCGCCAGTGCACTGTAACGTAACAATGTACCGCAAGGTGTCGGGGCGGTCAGAAGGGAGGCATCGACCTACGTCACTAAAAGTGGGTTCTCAGGAAGTCGCGTGAGTTTCACTCCTCGTGCTCTCCGCGACCGTGCCTAAGACTTTTTTTCTTCTGCTCTTTGTACGAGCGATTGTAGAAAACAGTTTCAGTTCCAGTAGCTCTTTATCACTGCACCGTTGGTTAGTTTGCGTGCTGTAAAAGTTGAGGACGAAAAGTGGATCGACGTGATGGAGGTCAATGATGAAAGCGTTGCGAGTACAAGCCGGTGTACGAGTGCATGCCGTCAGTCCGATGATACAGAGCTATACTGGGCACAAAAGAAGCTATCAAGTTTAAAAAAAAAAAAAATTATAACGCTCACAGAAATTAGGATTGCTAGTGTACGACACGCCCAATTGCATTGCTGAAGGTTCGGACACCGAGGTCGTCGAATCATCGTATACTCTCCAGGCTGAAGATACCTGCCGTCTCTCGGAAATGCATGCAGTGTGATCTCTTCTTCAGTTGCTGAAATACCGGGACAGTCCCTCACAGAGCACCTTCTAGGCATTATATTTGATCACGTCAATTCACTGACGCCTCTTCTTCTACCTTTACAGAAACATTAAGCGATGAAAAGCAAATCAAAGAAACCTTGTCTGCTTGGATCGCTCGTAGAGGTGCGGAGAATAACGAAAATATTTTAAAAATATTACACGCGCCCGTGGTAAGCACGAGGAGAGGTGCAACTCACGTGACTTCCGGCGATACCTCCCTTCTGACCGCCTCGACACCTTGCGGTACACTGTTACGTCACAGTGCACTGGCGGGAACTTTGAATTGGGCCTCGTATTTCTATTTTTTATGAAACAAACTACGCACTTCTAAGTGAAACAATTTTTTTTTAAATGTCCTGGCATGCCATTTCAACGCCTAGCATGAAAAAATATTTTTTTTTTGTTGGCGTGTCAGAGGCTTTTTAAGCTGAGACAAGAAGCTCCGCCTTCAGTGCAAGCTTTTCCTAGTAGTTTCGTTTTTCGATTCCTATGGGACAAATGGCGTTTTAGTAGTGCGATAGACATAATGTTAATGTGTCGTTGCTCTTATAGGTTACTAGAATACGGGGTAGTGTTGGGACTGGACAGGCTCGCGTGAAGCTTGTGGTGTAGATCGGTAGGTACCGACAAGGGCGCATCTGTTGTAGGTTCAACACGGTGGTGGCTGTGCGCGTGCACCGCGTGCCCACGAACGTGCTGCGGCACGTGCGGACCGGGCAGCGACTTTGTGGCTGCGTTTACATGGATGCGACCGCTGCGCATCGAACAGACCGATCTCACCAAGCGTTCAGCGTATGCGTGACGCCGCCATAACTGTAGTTCGTAGGAGGCAGACGCCAGTTGACGAGAGAGCACATGCCGCCTCGTGCTCTGCTCGCGCAGACGTCCAGCAGGGTTGTCGCGCGTGCAGAAAGACTACAGCTCCCACAATGCATGTCGGCAGCGGTGGCGTACTCAAACTAGCTGGTGAGATCGGTCTATCGAGATTTGACTATTTTGATTGGTACCAGATAGGTAGAAGAGGAAGAAGTAGGAAGACAGGCTGCGTGCGATTGGCCCCTGCTCGATTCGATGCGCTACGATCGCATCCATGTAAACGTAGCCTGTGCTGCCTGGTCGACTGCACCGCCGCGATTGTTTTCTGTACTCGCAGCTTACGAAGTTCCCATTGTCGAGTCGCACCGGTTCAAGCACTACCACGTGTTCTAATACACTGTAGTTGCACTGTAAAACCCATAGAGTTATTATAATCTACGCTAGAGGTTCAAGTGGTGCTGTGTGCTGACGCAAATTAAAGCAGACAGAAGCCAGCCGAAAATTTACTTCCGGCAATGGATTTCTATGGGAAAAAGTGAGTGCATTTCCTCCCTCCGTTCGATCATAAGAGGAAATATCCCGAATAATTCGTAACTACTAAGTAGCTCGTAACATTTCTCAGTGAGAACGACGAAAAAAAAGTGAAAGCCGCTTACAACTCCCTGTAACGCCGAATTAGAGCGCAGCTCTTGAGGAGGAGGAGGGAAGGGTACTGGGGGGGGGGTTCAACTAACCAGGGGGGGTCACGTGACCTTGGGGGGTCACGTGACCCCCAATGCCGATGATGTCATCACTGACGTCACTGATGACGTCATCAGTGACGATGACGATGCGGATACCGATGACGTCATTAGTGACGTCACTGATGACTTCACCAGTGATGATGACGATGACGATGCGAATGTCGGTGACGTCATCAGTGACGTCACTGATAACGTTATCAGTGATGATGACGATGACGATGCGGATGCCGGTGACGACATCAGTGACGTCACTGATGACGTAATCAGTGATGATGACGATGACGATGTGGATGTCGGTAACGTCATCAGTGATGATGACGTCATCAGTGATGATGACGATGACGATGTGGATGCCGGTGACGTCATCAGTGACGATGACGTCATCGGGGGGTCACGCGACATCGGCGGGGGTCACGTGACCTCGAGGAGGGGGTCACGTGACCTCGGGGGGGGGTCATGTGCCCCCCTCGAGGTCACGTGACCCCGGTGGGGGGCTCGCGCGATGCATTATAGAACATTTCCCATAATGCACCGCGCGGTTACGCCGACGGCGACGGCGACGGCGACGGCGACGCCGACGCCGCTCAAGCCGGAAACGGGCCCCTAAGAGCTGCGCTCTAAAAATTAGTCAGTTACGGCGTTTTTCTTTCAAATTCGTCGCATTAAAAACTGTGCTAAAACGGCTTCGTACGTCCATTAATGTGCACTGTCGGACACTGTTAGCGCGAACACGACGTCGGCGCTTTTCAGCATGAGGAACAGACGTGCCAAACGAACGGAGAACATCTGGAAATTAAGGGAGACGGCAAAAACTACGGATTAACACTGGATCAGTAGTACCTGTGCATGCACGATCAAAATAAATTGAAGGCCACGTAATATATTTCGATTTTAAATAAGTAAGTACCGCTTTATTTTTTCTGCTCTGTGCGAAGATGTTTATTCTACGTTATTCTACCCGCACGCTCGAAATCTTTGAGAACAACAGCACGATAAAAGCTGCCCGGCAGAAAAATCCAGTACGAAGAGACACCTTTCATAGCCCACGTAGTTTATTCTCTACGTTTTGAATGTTTTTATCCGCTCATGCACGATGGGATCATTTTCATATAGTGACAGGACTGGCATATTAGCAATATATAAGCGTCACCGGAGTGCTGGCGAACTTTGAACACACTCTACATTCCTTCAAATTGTTATTTTGCTTTGAATCGTCGCTTGTTTTTACACACCTGCTGCGAACACAAGCATAGGACTGAAATGCAGCGAAGTTAAACATCGCTCACTGATGAAGAAAAATGCGCTAACTAAAGCAATTACACTTTTATAATGTTATTTAAGGCACATACTATTCGGTACGACGAAAATAGCGAAAGCGATCTACGCTATTTAACGGCAAAGAGACAAAATGCACGCTCGTTTTCCCGTAGGAATGCGCAGGAGCACCGCAAAAGTAGACTGGTTGCTGTCTGCTTCAACTTGCGTCACGGAAGTCGCATAGACACTAGCGCCAGTTGAACCTCTAGCGTACATTATAATAACTCTTTGGTAAAACCTTACAAAAAACAGCCGGTATATTTCTTTAAAAGGGTATTCACTTGGGCTAGTTGGTTGTACATTTCAGGATTAAAAGCGCTAAAAAAAAACGAGGACCAGTAAAAGAAGACACACACACAGTAGAGCGCACTTGCAACTGAGGTTTAATGGGATTTAAACCAAAGAAGAAACATATATGCCTTGTCAACAACCATCCACGTCATGTAAAAACATTGTTCAAAAATCTACATATAATATTTCTAGCTTGGGCTAACAAAGGACTGAAGATACGCCACCTCCAATCGTACAATGCTATTGATGGGGCGCTGTAGCACGTGTCGCTGTCGCACATCCTTATGAAAAACGCCTCCGAAATTTCCTTTGTCATTTTGTTACGATTCCTGCCCAGGATAACAGTTTGAAGCTTTTGGGCCACAATCGCATCGGTTGCAATGTATCGCAAGATTACCCGAGGGCGAAGATCTTACTGCCAGTGCGGGTTCCCTTAGTCTGTCGGGTTGATGCACCTTCCGGTTTGTCCTATGTAAACCCTCCCACATGTTAAAGGCATTCTACACACCACCCCGTCCTTGCACTCCACGTATTTAGTTCCATGCTTCTTCTTACATATACCCCCCCTCAAGTCTCCCCTTTCTATTTTTGCACACATTTTACCCAATTTCTGAGGCGCTGAGTGTAGTACCGGTACTCCATGTTTTTCGCCCACTTTCTTCAGACTACGGCTAAATTTGTGCACATATCGTATGACGGTCGGTCTCACGTTCCACTACCCCTTCCCCCTCCCCTAAGCTTTCGTAGCGATCCTTCTGCCACATGTTTAATAAGCGTAAGAGGGTACCCTCCACCTTCTAGTTTCTTTACTTGTATATCAAAGCCGTCCACCATTTTGTGTGAGCACGACTTAGTCAGCGAGGCTCCTAAGCACTTAGTGGCAATACCTCTCTTAGTAATATTAGAGTGGTTTGAGTCGTAGGGTGACACCACTTTCCTTGCTCTGGGGGAGCACATCCAACATACATGGGAGGGCATGAATATCAGTTTCAGGTCCAAAAATTGTAAAATGCGCTGTACAGGATCTTCTGTAGTGAAACTCAGACTGGCGGCGCAGTTCTTAAAAACATCCAACGTTTTTAAAATAAACTCTGCTCTTTTACTTTCATCCCCCGAGTGGAACAGTACCAGGTAGTCGTCTCCATGCCTAAATATGCGGATGTTATTACTACCTAGTTTAGCTTCAATATCTGTGACGCATTTTGCCAAAAATAAATCACTCGGCATCGAGGCCACGTTCGTCCCAATACATATACCTTTCTTCTGTATGAATTTCGAACCTTCAAACGCAACATAGGTGGACTCCAGGTAAAAGCTCAAGATCTCTAAGAAACTTCCTCCATGGATACCACATCCCCCCCCCCCCCCCCCCCCCCCCCCCCCATTTTAGAACTTAACATTCCCATACGTCTCGACTGCATCTCGTACACTTTCGAAGACCTCCTTATGAGGTATAGCGTAAAACAGGTTTTCCACATCAAACGAAACCGCGTGACAGGATCTGGGTTAGAGTCTCTCAGAAATTCAACGACGCCCTCTGAGTTACACACCTTGAAAAGGTCTTTTTTGAGATGCGAGTGGCCGAAATTATAAAAAAATATTACGCTCAATTTGTTGAAAAAATAATTAAGCAATTAATTGTTGAAGGTTTTCTTTTTTCCTGTTTCAGAAATGAATATAGCTGTCCATCCGTTTTTGCCACTACTTCCGGCCGACTCAAGCGCAAGATACAAATGTGATGTGGAGAATGTCATTCGCTCACACTGGAAAAAAAGCAACGACAGAGATCCACATTATTACGCCGATATGTTTGTTGTCCACGCTGAAAAATTGTGATTGAAAAAAAAAAAAATGGATTTCGCTACCTGTATAAGCATAACAGCAATAGCGGCGAACTTATAACCATCGCATTTATTGTTCTTCATTATACAGCTGTAGGCAAGAGAGTAATTTTTTTTTCGACAATTGTAATTATTTAACTGAACACAACTTTTTTTCAGATAAAACTTGTATTTCGGTGTCGCATGTAGCTAATGGCACCAACAAACGCCTCGAATCGTAGGCTAGTGCATATAATCTTCTAAAAAATAAAAATAAAAACAAAGCCATCCTTTTTACCTTTTAAAATAGGAATCCTCACCTTCCCAGTGATATTTTGTTGACTCCTCGCCTGCTGAAAGGCTTAGAATGTTTAAAACTTTCGAGGTGATTTTCACGATGCACATGACTTGGACTGAACATGTGGATTATATAATTTCTATACTCCCCGGTGTCAGTGATATATCAGTGGCATATCACTCAGATTCCTGGGTGGTGGAGACATCAAGCACAGATAATGGCCTTCAGATGATTAAAAGAGCTTGCCGACATTACTAAACGGGATTGTGAGCTAAAACATTGATACAAAAGCATGTAGCACACGTATAATCAAAGAATATTTTTTAATTGAAAATAAAATTTCGTACTGTTCATTATTCAGTAAAATGTTTTGTCTTTGAGTGCTTTACGTTACTTTTTGCTACGTATTTGCATTATATAATGTCCTGCGCATGTTTTTTTGCAAGAACTGGACCTGGGTTGGGGCCGGGAAGGGGGGGGGGGGGGGTTGAAAAACCAGTTAAAACTGCTTGTCCAAATTTTTTTATAATAAAATAATTTTTTATTATTTTCTTTTTTCTAATTACTTGTAAATAATGTAGCTGTTTCGACTGACGATCTGGCTATCGATTCCATTTCAAGAGGCGGTTGTGAAAGTTTTGATTGTCGTTTTAGAAAGTACATTTAGAATAAAGGGTGGTTCAAACTAGCGTGCAAAGCGCCGCCCGGCACAATCTGGGAGAGTGTAGTAATGTTGCCTGTGACATCAACGATAAAGTTTTCCTGCTACCCGTCAGCCGTGCCGAAACATTAAAGTAATGATCCCTGCAGGTGCCCGAGAAGCAGGAGGAGCTGGAGAAGGTGGCCCACCCTTTTCGCTCACAAACCTTGAGCGGGGCCGGGGAAGGGGGGAGGGGGTGAGCTTATTGGTTTTTGGGAACCCTACAAAGAAACAAAGAGCTTAAGAAGCATTTGCTTTAGTGTTTTCCAACTGGAAGTCACTGAAAAATACCACGAAGGGGCCTTTTCTCTCTCTCCCGCCCGTGGACACTAATGTACTAAACCTATTAAAATCGTAATCCTCTTGAAAAATTACAAGAATACAAGATTTAAAGTAATTGACAGGAAGTAAATTTGGAGTTCATCTAACACCATCATAAACACTTCTTGGGGGAGGGGGGGGGGGGGGGGCAATTTTGCTTGATCTAAAATGGACAGTAAAAATCGGCTCCTGCACGGAGCAATCAAAAATATTCGTCAAACATGTACTTCACAGGTCGGTTTTATCTTGTAAAATTGCAAAGCGTAGCTCTTATTCTGTACCAAAATGGGGCCAAAAGACTAGCCAGAATCAACGGCGGATGGTGACGCAGACGACCAAGTCGATTGCCGATGCGCGTTTGGCGCACATATTGATACACTCCGTTTCACGATAACTTGGCGAACTGTTGAGGCTACGGCCCTTGCGTCCCAACAAGAGCGTCGGGGCGAGGCGGGTGACATCACGTCACGGGAGCGTGTTTGTCACTTTCACCAAGGAACCGGCTGTCGTCTGCTGGCCAAGAGTCGTCTGCAGAAACCAACCAACTTCGGATGAACGTCCACCGCCGCAACACTGCCCGCGGCTAGAGTAGCGAGCTCTTCGGGGACTGTTCATGAAGCGACCATACCTCCAATTTACCCGCGAATCTGTGGCGGGTGCTAATGCCAGGGCGATATTTAGAGCGGCGGTCGATTACACGGTTGTGATCGCCGACGGCCATGGCGCTACAAAAAGGAAAATATCGGGAGCGGATAGGCACGTGGAGCAACTTTTATGGGTTATACCGTCAATATTTATTCCTCGTGCTTATATATTCTCGCTAGAGATGGAATTGCGCGAGTTCAATTGCCTTTAAAAGAAAAAAAAAATAATCGTAACTACCTTTTGTCGCGGACGGCGCTGTTGCTGTGACTGCAACGAGGCATCGGTGCCTTGACAGTTGAGTATTATCACGTGACTTCTTCCGAAGCACTTATTGGGTCGCAGAGGCTGCGGGCTCTACTGTTCCCCATGGTATCGCAAAACGTAGTATAGATGGCGTCGGGAGCAGCGCACAGGGTGTAGCCAACCAGCGAAAGAAAGCATCGACACGCAGACAAAAAAATCACGAAATATCTTTGGACCAATGCCCGTTTCCTACTGACTTACTGACGAAATCCGTCGGCAGCAAGAGCGCCGTCGTTATTCAACCACGTTTTTGTTTTCAACTTCAAGTTTTGCTGTTAATCTCGTATTTATTTTTTAGCAAAAATCCGCTGCAAAAAGATTATATTCATTTTAATAGATCACGGTCGTCGCGAGCAGTCTCGGTTAAAGCCCCTTGATAAAGGTGTTTTGGAGAAGTGCAGCCAACTATTGCTGTGGAAACGCGCAAGACACGAACCGCGAGCGGGTGTCCCACTGCCATTCGCTTAGGGTATTCACACGAGGGAGAAATCCCGGGGGTTTCTCCCCGGCACGCGCACCCAACGACGAAAACGTCAGGCTTTGCGATGTGCAAAAGCCTCGCGTTTTCATCTCGTTATGCGCGCGTGCCGGGAAGAAATCCCCGGGATTTCTCCCTCGTGTGAATACCCCTGAAAAAAGAGCCGCTCATCTCAGTGCCGCGCAGCCATTTGCTTCCAAGGGCAGCTCAAGACACGGGCCTCATTTACGGGCACATTTGTCGCTGCTTGCAAGACAAACGCAAAGATATCAAGGGGCTTCAGTCAGTCAATCAGTTTTCCTTTGCGTTGAAACGTATTTATTCAACGACCAAGAAGCGGGCCCTATATTCACCCTGCTGTTTTGCCATAAAAATATTTTAGCCGTCTCGGGAGCATCCAGGAAGAACGAGACGACGAGTGGCATCGATCAGGGACTCCTGGGGCTTAGTAGTCTGGAGACAGGTGGAGGTGCCTCGGGGTCTTCTAGGTACCTAAGCAGAGCCCCTGAAGCTGCGATGACGCGGTCAGGGTCGGGAGAGGATGGAGGGTTGAGCAACTTAGTGAGAGTCGAGGGGGAGGAGAGAGGGTCGAGAGACGGCGAGAGTGGGCTGTGCAGTGAAAAGGGCAGTCCCACAAAAGATACGACAACGCAGCGGGTGTGTGGCAAAAAGTGAACTCTGGGCCTAGAGAATTTTTGGTTACATCTTCTTGAGAGGGTGGAGGCGAGGACCGCTCATGATCTGGCTTGGTGCTGGAGGGAGGTCTGTTGACGAGTCAGGGAAGACGAGAGAAGGTTGGAAATTCGAGAGATTCGGAGAGGTAATGGCGAAAGTCAAATTCGGGGGTTTTACGTGCCAAACCAACGGCGGGCATCTGGCACGCCCCTGACTGAGGATTAATTTCGACCACCTGGGGATCTTTTGACGTGCAACCGAAAGCTCGGTTACACGGCGTCTTCTCCGCAATAAGCCTCCGTCAGATTGCGGGCATCTCGGCCGGGATTCGAACCCGCCACATGGGGATCCGTAGGCCGACGCTCTCGCCTCGGAGCCACCGAGGTGGCTAGGTATTGGCGTCATTGACCGGTGTGCACCTGCCGGGCTTCGTGAGCGACGTGAAATGCGTAAGGTGCGAGATCCGGTGGTAGTCAGTTAGTAAAACATTTATTATTTGGCCAAAAAGAAAAACGGAAGTAAAGAGTGCAGCGCTGGCCGAACACCTGGCTGCGAGGCCATGAGCGGAGTCAGATGTGCGCTTGCTGTCCCGCGTCGAGTACGAAATCGAGGAGGGTCCGCAGCACACGCTTGCCTGCATCCTCTGTTCCTCGAGGGTGCATCCAGCCTTCGAGCTAGATGATATCAAGTGACCGGTGGCGGAATCGTATTGCTGCCAGGTCACGACAGGACCAGGGAAGGTGGGCGAAGGTGGCCCGGGCTCTGAGTACGCAGCGCTGGCACGGGCCCGAGAACTTGTTTTGACTCCACGTTGCAATTCGTGCTGGATCGACCATTGTATCCGTTCTGATGCGCAGGAGGAGGACTCACACTCGACGACCCAACCCCGAAGGAAGAGGGTCCGGGTCTTCGGGCAGAAGTTCCTTAAGCCGATTGTGACATTCGTGTCTGATGAAAGCACGGCACTCGTCCGGGTCAAGTTGCGCGCGATCGTTGAGGGCGGTGGACTGGCGATTCCAGTTCGGAGGCAATGCGCGCAATCACGCCGCTTCGCGTATTCGTGTTCTGATTGAAGTGAAGGACTAGTCTTCTTGCCCGAGAGGAAGAGTGCGGCACGAGCCATTGAATGAGCCTCTTTACTTCCAGGAATTCCAGCGTAGCCAGGAACCCATTCGATATTGATGTGAACTCCCTGTCGACAAAGTGACAACGCGAGGGTCTTATTTTTTTCGCACAAGCTTGAAAGGGCTGGCTCTGGACACGCATTTTTTGTCTACTTCCTGTGAACCTAAAAAGATGCGGAGGTTCGCAGGAAGGGCAGAGGAGGAGGAGGACAGAGCTCGCTGGGCTGATGCAAAAGCCAGGCGAACGGGGTGGAGTTCTTGTTTGGTCGAGAAGGAAGTGGGGATTGTTGCGGATAGAGTTCCACGGGCCACATCGGTCTACTGGCACGAATACCACTAGTCACCAAGCCGTGGCGAGGGGGCACGGAGTTCGGAAACCCAGACCAGGGACTGGCCCTTCTGAAAAATCATACGAGATTTTCATACAAGAAATCATATGAGGAATACAAGAACATACGTGATTTATACAAGAAATGTCAAAACGATACAAGGAGCAGATACGAGGAATACAAGAACTTGTAAGAACATACGTGATTTATACAAGAAATGTCAAAGCGATACAAGAAGCATACGAGGAGCACGTACGAGGAATACAAGAACTTGTAAGAACATACGTGATTTATACAAGAAAAGTCAAAGCGATACAAGGAGCACGTACGAGAAATTCAAGAACTTGTAAGAACATATGTGATTTATACAAGAAATGTCAAAGCGATACAAGAAGCATACGAGGAGCACGTACGAGGAATACAAGAACTTGTAAGACATATGTGATTTATATAAGGAATGCCAAAGTAATATAAGGAGCACATATGAGGAATACAAGAACTTGTAAGACATATGTGATTTATACAATGAATGTCAAAGTGATACAAGAAGCATACAATGAGCACATACGAGGAATACAAGGACTTACAAGAACATATGATTTATATAAGGAATGCCAAAGTGACACAAGAAGCACACAAGGAGCACGATTATCTTGCAAGAGGCCGATAGGTCATAAAAGAATGTAAGTATAACTCTTATAACACATGTGAAGCGAGACTCTCTTGTAAGATGCATATGTGAAATAAGAAATAGCTCCATATGTAAAACAAAAAAAGTTATTGTGAGGCATATGTGAACTTGTTTCTTGCATGAAGCAAAGCTACAATGAGTTTTCAATAAATTATGTTCACACTTATATGCCTCATACACAATGGAGCTAGTGCTTTCGTTTAAAGTTCCCGAGCACAAATTTCTTTATATTTTTTTAGTTAAACAAATACACTATTTAAAAACACCTTTGTAACTAGCCTGCTTGAACTGGCAATGTTTGAAGTGGTCAAACCCGGGATTTTTTTACATTTCTGTCGTAGTGAGAAAGTTGTCACCGATGAAATCATGACTTGAATTGGACAAGTGGAACCATTTGACGAGTCCGTGAGTGATTAGCCATCCCTCGAAGAACAATTTCTTTCTTTGTAGCGAACAAAATCCCGGATGCTGATTAAGTGCATACATCTGTCAGTGACATTGGCCAAAAAAATTCTGGGTGGCTCAAATTAACGGCTCCGCATGCTGTCGACGAAAACTTTTGCAGACCTAACACAATCTTTGAAAACGCAAATTCCATCGCCATTCACATCTGAAAAATGAATTCATTTAGGAGTTTGCGGCAGAACTTCGAAGACTGTCTCGGTCCTGCAACTCCAGGAGTTTCTTGGACGAATCGCTGCACGACTGTGTTGTTTTTCTCGTGTCGACCTTCAACATTACTTCATTTACAGAAGACGCCCACCTCGCAAAAAGCTATAGAATGGCCGGGCACTATCCCTAGAAACACACACAAGCACCGAATATGAGCCGGGTGAGTGACGACAATCACAAGGTGTGAACAAACTCTTCGCCAAAAGCTAAGCGGCTAATATAATGCAGCAGTGTTATTGCTGCAGTTCATCGAAACACCTTGCTAATGCATGCCCACACACCATGGCCATGTCCACTAGCTGTTGCAGCAAACAGCAGAAAAAGCAGTGTCGTACAGAAAACGCACAAGCTCACAGCAGCACAACAAACTGGCGGAGGTTTACAGAGTGTGGGTCCGACGATGCGACCACCTATTATAATCAACATTGTTGTGGACAGTTTGCCTCTAGAGCACTATATAACTCCTTCAAAGCAGAGTAGCGCAATCTAGAACGCCATCTCTCGGCGACTAGCGGCGAATGCCCGGAGGTTCCAACTCCGGTCAGAAATGCATGGAGAACGTGAGAAAATTGTTTAATAATTTGCGCTATGTCGTGTGCCACGTAAGGACGTCATAGTTTTTAAAAAATTGCCTGAGCGGCATCATGCAGCAGACGACGCGGCGACATCACGGCGTTCACGCGACCCGCTCCGGCCAACCCAAAAGTCCATCTCCACTGCGTACAAAAATCGTCTGCTTCAAACGCTGTTGCCTTGGAAATTGCCTTCTCAAAATTTTCACACGCATTCAATCTTATGAAAACTTTGATAAAGTGTTTGGTGCTTTACCAACTTCACGACAGACTAGTTTCGAAAAGTGTTAACTCGGCGTTTATTTTTTAATCAGCCGTGTTGCGTCGATCTCCATGTATTCTCCCATAGGGCACAAGCCGCCTCCTGGAACCCTGAGTACCACGTGACTCGCGCCGCCGAGCTGCTATTTCGGCCATGTTGTCGGCAGAACACGTTGATCAAATGATTGTGCTACTCTGCTCCGTAGGAGCTATATAGTTCTCTATTTGCCTCTATGCATAAAACTTGACATAGGTGTGTTGTGCAATCTCAGTGATTGCACAACAAAAAAAAAGCGCCTGTTGTTTGCATGGTCTTCAATGCAGCCAACAGAGCTTTGCCTGCGGACTTATCCTAGCAAGGTTGTCACATCGTATGGCGTCCATGAAACACAAAATACAGCGGGAACAGACGAGACTATAGCTGCCAGCAGTGCTTGAAACTGGGCTGCGCCTATCGAAATCAGTCTACTCGGTTAGGGTTAGCAGGGATGCCGGTGAGTCTAGCCTCAAACCCAAAGACTGGGATCGAAAATGGTTTGTTGCCCCTGGGGTCGAGTGTTTCTTGGAAAGGTGTACACCTGCGATGGTCCACAATATCGCAAGACACACAGGCCGTGTCCTACTTTGAGCGTGGTGCTCGATTTTACAAGAAAGGGCTGGCCGTCCTACATTATTGGGGGGCAACCTCAATCCATTCTTCCACAGACGAACTGACAGTGCATCAAGGATGCCTGATATATGGCATGCATGTGGGGGTGCCACCAAAACTGCATCCACTGGTCAACCAGAGCTACATGACGGGCACCCAGGCATTGTTCAAAAGAAAAGCAAGCTTGAGTTACACCTGCTGGCCATCAGTTGACAAAGACCTTGAAAGCCAGGTGAAGATATGTCATGCATGTCAGCAAAAACCTGCTTTACCTTCACAAGCCCCCTTGCACATGGAAATCTGAACCATGGCATAGTCGACCTGTACATTAAGGGCTCTTTCAGTCACCTTTATTTCCGGTCGCAGTCGATGCACACTTTAAGTAGTGGGAAGTCTGCGCTATGAAGCCAGCAGCAGCTGCAAATATGATCGCTCGGCTACATGAGATCCTCAGCAGAGATGGACCTCAAACCATCTTTAGCAGCAATGGCTACCAATTTACATTAGAAAAGTTCTATTTCCAAGGCACATTTGTCAAGTTCAGACTTTGTCCCATTCCTCTAGCAGCCATGGCCTTGCAGAATGCTTCGTGCAGCCTCTGCTTCTACCTTCTTGCTGATGGTGAGATCCCTCAGAATGCACATGAATACCATAAAGGCGTTGCTGGAAACAAGTTCGGGACACACCAGCTTCAACAAGCCTCTTGTCAAGTAGAAAAGTCGACATCCCATTCTTTGATAATGACAACTTCAGACAAGGATCCAAGTAGTTGCGGTCAGCTGTTTTGAAAAGAAACAAACCAGTGTCCTACTCTGTGCAGGTCATCTAATACCACATCTGGTGTGCACCATGACTAGCCGGCAGCCACCGCCGCGAGAGGAGCTACACCAGACAGAAAGGATAACGTGTCACCTGTTCTTCTACCAGCTTTTGGAGGCAAGCCGGTTCCAGTAGCAGCCACATTGCCTAACGTGACAATACCTACTGAAGTGAAGAAAATGCCCAACATGGCGACAGTGCTGACAAGGGCACACACTCGGAATGGCTCCGACCACTCCGAGACATGCAAAGATGAAGAATTCGCATGCCTGGTACACAACCTATACTCGATAGACATACAAGAGGTCAGAAATGAAACGAAACAAGACCCTGATTTGCCTCGAGTGATACAATGTATCGGAACGGGATGGTCTCGAACAGCAATGAGACACAGCACTGTCCCTGCACTACAAACTACGAGAAGAGCTCTCCTGGGTGGACGGCATGCTACTACAGAGAGAAATGCTGGTACCACCTACTTCAATCCGATGGAGACTCATTAACTTAGCCCACGAGTCACATCCGGGTAGTGTGAGAACGAAGCAGCGTCTACGTCAGCGCTTCTGGTGGCCCAGGATGGAGATTGAAGTAGAATCTTGCATCAAAGACTGTAACACATGTCAGGCAAACGACAAGACAGCAGTTACAACAGTATCACCTCTTCAACCAGTGGCGCTTCCATCAGGCGCATGGAAACAGCTAGGAATTGACACAGCTGGACTGTTTGACCGACTTCCTCTAGAATTTGGATTTGCGGTTACTTTGGCAGACTACTTAAGCAAGTGGCCAGAGGTCGCTTTTTGTACACAAGTAACGGCTGAAGTTGTTTGCAACTTTCTAACTACGATTTTTAGCCGAAAAGGATACCCGGACGTGAATGTTTCGGATCATGGTCCGCAGTTTCTGTCTAGCACATTCCGAGAGTTCCTGGACACAAGAGGAATTTCTCACCGTCGGTCTGCCATCTACCACCCACAGGCAAACGGGCAGATGGAGAGATTCAATAGAGTTCTAAAAGGGTACGTCCAGCTATAGACTACCATACAAAAACAAAATAACATTCATACTAGCCTGACTGAGTTCTTGGGCATCTACCGTAGTACACCACATGCGGCGACGAAACTCTCCCCGGCCGAACTACTTCATGGACGTAGAATGCGGAAGAAAATGGACATCGTCGGATTTCCAAATTTCGAGAAACCAGTTCATATCGAGGTGCAGCAGCTCCGTCAAAACATCGTCGATTACCAGCGACGAAGCAAGCAGTACACAGACGAGAGATGCAGAGCAAGACCATTTAAAGCGTGGGAGATTATGTGCATGTGAAACTTCCCAAACACCAAGCGAAGGGAACACCAGCGTTCGGACAACCTGAACGAATTCAGAAAGCGGTCGGCCAAAAGACGCTTGTTACATCAGGAGGAGGATGCTGGAATTCGTCGCGGTTATCGCGAGCATATATGTTCCAGTCGGATCACAGTCACACGAGGACAACAGAGGGCTCGGGGAAGATGGTGCAGACGCACAACTAGTTCCCCTAATTCTACAAAGGGCCAAGAGGAGCAGGAATCCACCGGACAGACAGTCCCCTAAAGGAACTTTTCTTAAAGGGGGGATTATGTTGTGTCTGGTATCTGGCGGAAAGAAGTACTCGCAGGGGGTGGAAAAGGAAGACGAGGAGTGAATGGAAGACGAAGATGAAACAGCTGGTCCTTCGTCCAGCTGTCTTTAAGTTCCGGTATTAAAATACAACAGGCTGTATATTAAAATACAAAAGACCATATATTTAATAAAAAAAACCTTAGGTATGAAGATCTCGCGGCAGCTTTGCCGAGTAAAAAAAAAATTAAGTGGAGTGTGCAGATAATTTCGTCTAGGCATCAGTTCTCCTTGAACTGCTCTAGGCATTGCACAAACACAGTCACCGCTGCTGCGCTCCACTTTGTTTCGAAGCAGCAACAGGATGTTTCGCGCCTCCGCAGTCATCAGCATCTCCCGAGGTGCCCCTCGGACATCGCTTCGTGTTTACCCTAGCCGCACGCAAGGTCTACGATTGCGGCATCCGTGGCAGGACCAACAACGGGATGTTCGCATTGACAAACGCAAACGAATCTAAGTTATCCTCGGTGGCTTTGCCAACATGTTCTTACACACTCCTGTAGAGATCATTGCAGCTGTGGCAATCGTGCGCCGGCTTGGCAAGCATGCTCATGAGAGAAAATCCATTATGCGCAAGGCAGTTGGCAATGTTTCATCTTTGGGTAGTGGGCGCGCGCTTTCTCTTGCATAAGGAACGACTCGAATCCGTCCAATACCTTGTTCGTTCTGCAAAATGGTGGACAGTGTCGAACAGCCGATGCCGGAATGTAGAATTTTTTGGCGATTTCGGACTTGAATTGGCCACTTTTCTCAACCTCGCAGATCTAAGTGACTTTTGGTAAACACTCCAAATCTCCCATACGACGCATGTGTGCATGTAGTATGTTGCAGGTGCGCGCGCATCAAGGCTCCCGAAGGGATTATCTTTTCCGAGTTCATCGATCCCTTGACCCAATTCCGAGAGGAGTCTGGCAGCGTCCCCGCATCGACATCGGAAGTGGCGCTCTACACAGTCTGCCCTCCATCACCCGCTTACTTTGTTTTCTTGTTTGCCATTTTCCCAGTCTCTTCTTTGCCTCGGTGGAGAGCGAGGGAACGCAAGGGTTTCCATGTGCCCCCGTGTAGGTTTGCATGCTTTTGGCACCGCGGCCTTCGTAACAAGCATGGTCGGCCGCCGATACGCTTCAAATAATCTGGTAAAAAATGTGTGCATCTTGGTCGGGACCATGTTGAACTTTGATAAAAGCGATCTCCATAACGAGGGATTACTTTACTTGTTTTCAGACACTTGCATGCACCTGATGTGCTCTCCCTTTTGTTGTAAATCGCTCTTCACCAAAAATCGGGAACCCGTAAAAATAAAAGAAGAGCAGAGCCCACGCGGGCCTGCGGAACTAAAGAGCGTCTCACATGCCGATGAGAGGTGGTGGCGCCACGGGGCACAAGCCTGAACAGACGGGCGCCAATGGTGGTTGGTGGCAGACTTCATTTAGTCACGCTCAATGCTGTTGGGAAGCAAGCAGACATATAGAGCTCCATCCTGCACAAAGTTAAGTTCAAGGCACACCTGGGCCACGTCGTCTGGCTTCACAGCCATAAATATGTCTTCTGGCATCATCACCATCTCAACAATGTGTCCTGGAAAATGCAAGCTGGATTCCTTGCGCACAAGCTCCTTGCACAGGATCACACACTCATCCTCATCTCGTAGATAAAGTACCCGCCAAATTCCACCAAACCGACCATCCTTGCATTGGATGATAGAGGAATTCCTCCTCTTTGCTCGCGTGTACTTCATGCTGTGGCACAGCTGCCCTGCCAGGATCAGGCGTTCATGCTCCATCACTGGTGATGGGCAGAAACTGAGAGTTTCCTGCAGGGCAGTGACTTCATCCTGTGAGAAGTCAAGTCCCGGCTTGGCACTGCCCAAAAGGCAGGCCCCAGGCGTGTAAGACGCCTCCTTGATGTGGGCATAGCCCAACATCTTTTTACAGAAGACCTTAGTGTCTTGGGGCAGAAGCTGATGGCTCAGGACAAGGTCCAACTCTTGGGCCATCATCGCACGCTCAATCACTTGCCCAGGGACGCCCTTGGCTGCCGTCACATGCCGCAAAAGCTGGCCGTTGCCAGACTCGAACGTAAAGGCCGAGTTGGCCCAGAGCGGCCCCATGCGTCGGACCGTGTTCGCCAGGTGCAGCAGCTGATGGACGTTGAAGGTCATGGCTGCCTGACCGTAGAGGACGGGAACCTGCGCCACGAACTTCTTGAGCAGTGTTTCTGCAAAGAACATAGAAAAAGGTGGTGTACGATGTAGTAACAATTTATATGTATGCCATTATTACATGATTATTGGTGGAACCATTTTTAGTTTCTTCGAAATCTGAATTGCGAGGGGTCAAGTTATATTCAGAACTAATAAGCATCTTACCGCTGACAAAGACAAAACAGTCGCAATTTCGGAATACCTAGCTTTGCTACAGGTTCTGTCGGCTGTACCAGTAGGTTTGCGGCATTTGCCTGTTTGTTTTACAAGCTCTTTCATTTTTGAACTGCACATGCAGGTATACCGAAACAACACATTGGCATGGAATGCACGGAATGAACATATGGCAGTGAAGGGCGCGCGGTACAGCAGTACACTGCAGCCAAGCAGCCGCGTGACAGCGTACCGAGTCACGGGAGTGGCAGCAGTTGATGTCAAGGGCACACCAAACCACCTACTGGAAGTTGGAATGCCCTCTGTTCGCACGGTCACACTACTATGTAGTTACACAACCAGGCATGTGGCCAGAATTCTGATTCAAGGGGCCCGCCCATGACGAAATGCTGCATAACGGGGAGGGGAGAGAGGAGGCCCCAGCAAAATGGAAGATTTCGGGGGGGGGGGGGGGGGGGGGGGGGGGCCGGGCTCTATGGTTCCACCCCCCTGGCTACCTGCCTGCACACAACCCATGTTAGAGTTTGAGCGTCTGGAGTGTCTGCAGTGCCTCGTTGGGACCACACGACCGTGTTAAAGGTGCCAGCCACACCTCTCTGTATTGACACGTGGTCTGAGCAGTTTAAGTTTTCAGCGCTTCTTTAAGACTATGAGGGCTGTCATTCTTCATGCGGAAAAAGCCAACTACGCTGCTGGAGGCAAGCTTGACGTGTTGCAGCAGGTGCTGCACCAGTGGCATCTGCAATCGCACAGGATCTTTGACTGGTTTAACTTTGATGGTTAAACGAAGAGGCACAAAGTCTGAATGCTTTTCTAAGCAAGATGAAAAGCTATGCCACAAATATGTGCTATCAGACCCAGTCTGTGATGCACAAAATGCTGCACATGTAGGAAACAAACAATTCGTAAGCCTGTGTATATTCAAATTAACCTGGAAAGGATGATTTAATTTTCCAAAGTTTACTATAACTTGAGGCAAATTACAGAAATAATTAAGCTAAAAAAGAGAAAGCTAATGGTTAGGTCTAACATAATACTCAAAAGAAAAATATGTACTATCGGGGAAAAATGAAATGTGAACAGAGGAGCGCGTGGCTCGCGGTACAGGCTGCGCCACCTGGAAGTGAGCCTAGGGACGAAGGTGGGTGGCCTACTCCGATGTGTTCACGCCCCTCCCTCTGCGCTCTCCAAGCTTCAGCAGTGCGCCTCTTAGTGCGCTGAAAGCTATCACCGCTATCTTTGCTGGCTCAGCGCGTGCGGTGCGAAGAAGCTCGCTGCACGCGCCGAGCGAGCAAAGATAGCAGTGATAGCTTTCAGCGCACTGAGAAGCGTGCTGCCGAAGCTTGGGGAGCGCAGTGCGAAGGGCGTGAACACATCAGAGCAGGCCACGCACCCTCGCCCCTAGGCTCACTTCCAAGTGGCGCAGCCTGTACCGCGAGCCACGCGCTCCTCTGTTTGCATTTCATTTTTCCCCGATAGCACAATATGTAAAAAATACCCCGAACTGCCCGACCAAACCGAGGCTTAAATTACCAGCCCTGAATTACCAGCACCAAGATAAGAGAAGGCCTAGTCACTGCTCCTCACCTAGAGCAAAACATCACCTCTTGAACAATGTTAGCAGAATGATTGGTTGCAGTAATTCATACTGCACAAGGTAGTGTGACAGACAAACTCTTTGCTTACCAGCACGATTAATCTGAGACGGGCTGATCTCCATGCGCAGCAGGAGGTGAACAGCCTCCGCAAGCCGAGCCAGGTGCCTCCAGAAGCGGGGGTGCAGCACACCAAGAGTGCAGGGAAGGCAGTAGAAAAGGAGCCAGAGCCTCCACTCACTAGCTTTCCAGAAAGCCCTCTCGAGGATGGATCTCGGGAGCCGGGTGATGCAGTGAGGAGGCTTGATCTTGAGTAGCCGCTGGTTCACCACACCGAGCACTGCTGGTTTCCCTGGATGTGCAAAATATAATATAGCAACTTCACAAACTTTCTATCAGTGGCATGGTTAGGTCAAACACTAACGATGTCAGAATTTTTAGGCTTCGAAAAAAATTCTGCCCTATATTAACGTTATAATCATTCAGGCTCCCCTTTTTACCATTCTTGCTTGTCCAATAAATATTAATAACAGTTCCTGTCTAACTCGTCTTGAAGCATCCAAACCGAATTTTACTTATTGTGTACTGTCTGCCAGCCACTAGAACAAGTCACAAAAATTGATAATTTCTCATGAGTAGCATCTCTGGCTGTCAGCTTGCTTGGGCGAGCTATTGGGGCATGGGGAGAGTTTAGACGGTAGGCATGGCAACAGATGTGCTGCCTCAGAGAAGAGTGCTGAAGGAGTGACAGGGCAAGAGAAGGCGAGGAGAATACAACTGCCAGGTTTATGCAGTAGCATAGCCTCCTACATAAACAAAAAAAAAAAAAATGAAGCAGAAAGAGAGACCACACATACACAGTGCAGGAAAAATGCTGTAGCCATTCTGTGAAACAGAACATTCTCTGCAGTAGGGCTTTGTGGGCTGATGTCCCTGTGCCATGCAACCCACACATAGTGCAACCACAGATGGATAGTTAATTCCTACCTCATGCTCCAAGCTGCAACAAGGAAACGTTATTTGTCAAGTATACTTTGTTGAGTTTCTAACACTTCGGCCCCTTCAATTTAAGAAAGCTTAGCATGGATGCAATATTTGGACACCCTGGCCAGCAATACATTTGCAGAAGATCAAGCTAGTAAAAATAACATAATTTACAGTTAATTGTGCAAGACTGGTCATGCAGCAGAGCCAAAGTTAAAAGTGCTCATGCCCATGCATAGATGACTGAGCTGCCCTGTCAGAATAAGAGATAGTATACAGTGTACACACAGCAGTAGAGCCTCAAGCCAAGAACCGTAATTAAGCTGTCAAGCTTACCAATGTAGAACTGGCACTCCGAGTTTGAAGACGCTACAAGCAGCTCCGTTATTTGCCTTGTGACCCCCAGCAAGACACAATGCATATAATCGACTGGGTATCCCCAGACAGGGTCGAAGTTGGGGACTGCGGCAAGAGCAGATACCCCTTTAACGCCTTCCACGGGTTCGCGGAACCTCTCGGCAAGCTTGGCGTCCCTTGCCACTGACTCTGCTGTCCTCCCAGCTGGCTCCGGGTCCTCCTGAATGTAGCGTATGCAGCCTGCAACAAAAAAATTTAATTAGCGATTTTGTTTGTCGGCTAACATCATTTTTCAAGAGAAAAGCCATACCTCATGCTCCAAGTGAAATGCATACTATACTCTGCTTCACCTTATGATGTACCGCAGGAAAGGCTGCAAGCGCGAGCTCCTTGCTCTGGGGCACACCTCAGCGGCACAAGCTCTCGTGAGTTAAGAGCGGCTGCCAACGCTATAAGCTCGCGCTTCTAGCGTTCGCTGCGGTACAACATAACGTGAAACGAAGTATAGTGTACTGCAGAAACACAAGGTTAATGCAAAAATAGCTGCAAAAATGTGCGAAATCTGGATCCTGAACAAGTGTTCTTTGAGCGATGAATGCAGTGGCTTATAAAATAAAATATGTTTAATTCAATGTCAGCATGCTGCATTGAACATATAATGAATAACAAAGGTAGGGACAGCCTTGCTATCAGCTTACCTCCAATGTGTTCTCCTCTGATCAGGCACCAGGGGCATCCGAAATACCCCGAGTACAGTACGTGGTTCTGCACAGCTGCACGTGCAGGGGCATCTGCACAGCAGCAGAGGAGGTGCACTTTTGAAGTGTGGTTGACTGTTCCGCACGTCCACTGAATTGGCTCCACGTCCACCAACACATCGGCAAACTTGCTCATGAACTGCAGCATGTTGGGATGCTTCTTCCCACACCATAATCCAGCGAGCGTTGTGTTGGTGAACCTTTTCTCGGGTGGAAGCTCACTGACTGTAAACTGGATTGGCCAGATTGAGGAGTTGGAGGACTTGAACACCGGGCTCCCATCGGTGTTGACAGTTAACGTCAGGTCACCCGTCTTTAGCACGCCGGTCTCTTTGAGGCTCCGGTACGCAGAACCGCTGGTTATGTCCTTCACGTCTGGACTGTCCGTGAGTGTCTCAAGGAGAGTGAGGTGTTCGCTGAGAGCTTGCTTGGTTTTGGATATGACATGTTTAACCTGCTCCCGCACATTCAGGATCGTGAAGTAGCTCCCAGCCTTGAGAACTGCATCACCATCAGCAGAGGCCTGGCACACGGCACATGTTAACTTCCCCGACTGGTCAGGCTCAAGCAATCCAGTGCAGTTGTTACTCTCGCAGTAGAAAAATTTCTTTGACATACCCGAAGTTTTTCGAGCCCACAACTTTCGGAACAGGTATTTAGTACCTGGAAGAACATCCTCCTCCTGTCCAAACATTTTGTTTACCACTTTAAGGATGTCATCCAACGCAGTCCACGTAAAATTGTGGGCGTGAACAAGAGACATAAGCATTGCGACGGCAGATGCTGTGGTTGTGCTCGAGTGGGGTAGGGTCGAAGTGCCGAAATGGGCAAAACACTGCTCCATCAGCTCATCGTCCGTAGTGACGGACACAAAGTCACGTGGACAGCTGCTTTCCCACGCGAAGGTGTCATCTTCCGACGCGAAGGTGTCATCTTCCGACGTGAAGGGGCCATCCTCCGACGGATTGTTGTCTTCCGACATGCTTCCTTCGAAGTCTGACAGCAAGTGTGCATCTTCACCTCCTCCTCCCCACTGCTGTTCCTCATCGGACGCGGTCAGGTCACCGTCGGACGCTGGCGTGCCCTCTTGGGGTGTGTCGGTGCTCGAGGTCGAACGGCGAGTCAGCTCGGGCGACAAGTTCGGTGAAGTTGCTGGACTTGGAGCAGACGTGGACATCCGCGCTGTCTTCTGGTAGTGCAGCGTAGACTTTGGCACAATGTATTCTGTACCTTTTTCGATATATCTCTTTCTTCGGTTCGGTCGGCCGTCGTCTTCCATCGTGAAAGAACGGAGACGAAGCGACGACGCTGAACGATTCGCGCAAGGAGTTCATACGAAACAAAAACTCATTTCCGCGCGAAGTCAAGAGGGCCAGCCGGGCGAGCCGGGCGCGCGACGAGCCTGTATTGATAAATAGATAATGGGATGCAAAGATGAAAGTTAACAATCCAGAAAATCAACAGCACAAACCGAGGTGGAGCGAGAGTCAACAAAGAACTCGCGAAAACGAAACAAGGTTCCGCGACGAGTCAAAGTAAACCACCGAGAACAAGATGCATAAGACGAGGTTCCCCGACGAGTGCAAATAAACAATCGAGGTCAAATTCACGAGAAAATGAAACGAGGTTCTGTGATGAGTGGAAATCCAACGAACGAGAACACGATCGAAGCACAAGAGCACAAAAAAAGGTGCTCCGACGAGAGAGTCGAGAACGGGAAAACAAAACGAGGTACCGCGATGAGTCAAAATCACCAATCCAGAACAGGAAGCACGATAAAACAAAACGAGGTTCCGCGATGAGTCAGAATCAACTATCAAGAACAGAGGTTCCGCGATGAGTCAAAATCAAGGATCGCAAACAAGCAGCAGGGCGCAAGAAGCGGTTCAGCAACGATCGCGACGGGTGACTCCTCTGGCGGCCTGACTGGCAGGTCCAGAAACCGCGACAACACGAAACCGAAACTAGAAAATGAGTATTAACAGAAGTCAATTTGTTTATAACAAACATCCACGCTGCAAAGATATAACCACGATGGGTTTTTGACTAAAGGAACTTCAGATTCCACAAGAAATCTTACTCTTACTTTAAGAAGGTTGTTATTTTTTAACTGACTACAATCAACATTAGCTACGGCCAAGTTTGGCTACAGCTATGACTATGGCTAACTAAACCCGACGCGTCTTCCCTTAATTGCTTCCCCGTCCCGAAACTTCCCGCGCGTCACGGTCTTTCTTGTTTTTGCTCAGTAAGCATTGTTCTTTTAGTTTTTAGATATAATATTTGGGGATTTCATTTCTTAGTTGTGTTTATTAACGTGTCTTATTTTCTTTTTTTTATATATTTCTTTATATTATATACTTTTTGTTCGCCGACCGTGAGCATGTTTGCGTACGTGCGGTACGAGGACAAGCACAAAGCTATAGTTCCTATTTCGCTAATTAAACGGTTTACGCCGGAACATGTAGAAGACTTTAATCATCAAAAGACGAAGATGGTCTTTTGGATGGCCGAGGACGGCACCCAGCGCGGCTTCTACAAGGGAAAGATCCTCAAACTCGGAGGTAAGTTGCTTCATGTTAAATGCCTGCGGGCAAGGCTTTGAAGTTTCAGCGTTCACCAGAAATTTTGTATGCCTTTTTTTACTTATTTTTGGAGTGGTAATAAAAAGGCTGTGTCCACAGTGCCGTCTCACGGCACTCCAATCGCGCCTACAATTGCCGTCCGAGAGTCGGACGGCGCGTGTCTCACTGAGGAGCTCGTTAACACACCTCACGCCGCTTCGCCTGCGTTCACGCCGCTTCGCGGCGACAGTATGCGGTTGCTAATTACTAAACTATTGACCCATTTGGCCCTGTCATACACGCCGCTTCGCGGCGTCCAGCCGGCAAACCAAGCCCCGCTGTACCCGTTGCACCTCCGGAAACTAAGTCCCATACCATTTCGTTCAGCGAAATTTGGGCGACAACTGTCTAACTAAATGGTATGAGACTATTTCCAGAGGTGCAATGGGAGACGGTGGGCTTGAGTTGTCGGCTGGACGGCGTGTACAGTGGGCCAAATGGGTTAGTAGGTTTGTGACTAGCAGCCCCAGACTGTCAAAGCGGCGTGAACGCAGGCGGGGGGATTGGTTAATGCGCTCCCCAGTGATACACGCGCCGTCCTAAAAGGGCGACCGAAATTGCACGAGCTCTCCGCGTTGTGCGTATATACATTTCCAGTCGAGATGCACGACGTAGTGCGTATAGCTTTACTCTTAGTTAATATTTGGCTCCCTATCGTCCTGCGACG